>NC_082647.1:81885592-82485592 GCF_028023285.1 Balaenoptera ricei
AATGGTGATGATGGTAAAGGGTATGTGACGTGTGTTTTATTTCACTTAAAATAAATTCTTAAAATAATGTCTTGTTAATTGAGATTCCATTTCGACTCCCCTTCATCACAACTGTCGGAGGCCCAGACACAGTCCCCTACCTTAGGGACCATCACGGTACCCTCACAGAGCACGTGGGAGACCATTCTTAGGGGGGGCTAGTCTGTGCTCACCTGACCTCTGTCCAGGGGGACCCAGGCAGTGGTGACCCCCATAGATTAGACATATGATATGCTATCGTATTAATATGATACCACCAAGTGTTGTCACTCACCGGAACACAGAGCAGCAACCCACTCAAACATGCCTGACCTCATATGATTGTGACAAGATGAAGAGAAGAAAAGGAACCACAGGTTAATCAGGACAACACCCTTAATGCAGAGGTTGGAAATCTCAAAGGGGACAGGACACACTGCAGGCAAAGAGCGCATATGCGGTCTCCCCATCCATGTGATCCTGACCCATGCAGGTATGGTGAGACCCACACAGTCCCCGCACCCTATACCTGGGGCCACACATCCACACTCACCAGGGTGACCCACCTCCCCAGACCCCTCCACCTGGGTCACATGTCCACAGTCCCAGGGTGACCTCACCTCCCCAGACCCTGCACCTGGGGTCACACGTCCCCTTGGTCAGGACACCATGGCTCTGCAGGGGGCTCCCCCAATGTGGAAACAAGCTGGGTCCCTGGGACCTCCTGGGATGGGAAAAAGTGTCAGGTGGGTCTCCTTTCCCCACACTTATCCCAGAGGAGTCCTCCTCTGCTCACTTTGGTTCTGTGTGACTTTAACTGTTTTTAAAGCTTTCCTACTAGAGTTGAACACACGACCCTGGTGCTGGCATGCTCAGTCCTTTCTCGTCTCACTTACATGTTGAGAAAACTCACAGGACAGCAGGGCTGAAAGCCGACGGGCAGCTCTGGACTCTGCTGAGTAGGGACGGTAGACTGGAGGGAGAGCTCAGCAGCAGCCTCAGCTGTCACCCATCGGCCTTTTGCCCGATCTGCGTGCCCTGCAATCAATTCAGCAGCTAAACCTGCTTCCCTATGCACCATGCACGTGCTGGTAAATTGGAATTATTGCCAGGTAGTCCTCCTGAGGATTCTCCATGAGCCCCAGGGAAGGTGAACCTTGCAGGGATTAAGACTAAGGCCCCGACCATAGCACTGACCCTTGGGAGGACCAGGTCCCCACACTCAGAAGAGAGGCTGTTACGTAGACAAGCCCACCTCAGCTCCAGACCCCAGACATCTAAGCACTGACATTCAGATGCAGGCACGGAGCTTCCCAGTACTGAGGCCAGGCCGGGTCTCTACCCAGGTCCCCATAGTCCTAGCGTACACAGAACATGGTCAGGTCTAAATCTTCTTATTATAGACAACACATGGTCAGCTCTAAACATAATCAGTAGACAGGACATGCAGAGGTCTAAATCTACCATGTAGACACAACTTGATCATGTTTAAACTAGCTTAGGGCTGATCTCATAGGAGGTACAGATCACACACATGGGTCTCTCATCTTTGGACACCCACATCAGGAAACTGAACACAATCTTTGTCATTAAACATTTCAACAGGCAAAACAGAAATGTTCCCAATTTCTCTGGCCACCTGATGGTCAGGATCCACGGGCGAGCCACGAACTTCTTAGAGTGCAGCCCAGTCTGCTGCCAGGACAGACAAGAAGTGGCCTGATTCCAGCCTCCCAGGCTTCCAGAAGGAGGCGGCCACACTGGAAGCCCAGGCAGGAGAGTCCTGCATGGTCCGGGCCGGGAGATCCGGTCTGTCCATTCGGCCGGCCGATTCCGGGCGGGGCGCTCAGGGCCGCTGAGAGCCCTGCACTCAGGTCCTGCTTCCCTGCAGCGTGTGCGTGTGCGTGTGCGTGTGCGTGTGTGTGTGTGTGTGTGTGTGTGTGTAGAGGGGGCGGTGGCTGACGGCTCCCATGGTTCCCGTCCCGGGCACCGCGCTGTCTTCGAGGGGAGGCACGGGGAGAGGTAGGGGCACAGAAGCCGTTGGAGAGGAGAACCCACCGCGGAACTCCTTGCACACTGGCTCGCCCCACCCGGAGACCCGCCTGCCCATCGTGGGCCGCATGTCGCCCCCCAGTCCCCCACCCCCGAGGGCAGGGTGCCTGCTCTTTCAACAGCACAGGGTCTCTCATGAAGGAGACCCAGTGGGGACTGTCACCCCCCGACTCCTGATGCTGTGTTTGGGGAGAATGAACCCCCTTGACTGGGCGATGGGACCCTGTGAGGAAAGAGGTGGCGGCCCCATCCAAGTCGGAGCCTGGCTGAGATATGAGAAAACGGGAGCCAAGGGCAGGGCCTGGAGGCCAGGCCAACAGGAGGGGCACCCCCAGCCTTGGCCGGGCTCTCCAACGGTGACATTGTTGCTTTAAGGGACCTGGGACAGGTGACTGAATGTAATGGGAGTCTAAACTGGACCCTGAATGGGGCTTAAAGAAGGTGTGAAGGATGTTACTGAGACAGTGACAGTCATTGGAAGACAAACTCTGTGTCAGGATATCCTGCTCCATCCATTTAAATCCCTGAGATCTGTGACCTTTACGGGGCTACGCAGGATTGTTAGAGCAGCTGCGTGCGGATATATCTGGGGCACAATTCAGTCTGCAGCCAACTTGCAAGTGGTTCCAGCAAACACACAGGTGTGCGCACAGGCAGGCACAGCACACACACAAACATATGCACGTGCACAGCACAAATATATTCACACACTAGCATGTGAACACACATGCACCCATATGCCCATGCACACACTAATGTGTGCAAGTGCACATACCTATGCACATGCACAGCATATGTATGCAAACAGGCACATGCACACGCATAGCACACACACAGGGAAAAAAGGGAATCCGTAAAGCATTAATTCCTGAACACAAGTGAAGCTGACATGTAGTTTTTCCCTTTTCTTAGCCTTGATGTTTTCCACAACAAAAAGTTTAAGAAAAAAGTTAATGGCAAATGACTTTTGATTCATAGGACTTTCTGATTTTATTCCACAAATATTATGACAGTAGAAATGAATGTAGATATTACATGTGTCCACTAATGGATGAATGGAGAAGAAAAACACGGTCCATCAATACAAGGGAATGCTATTCAGCCTAAAAAGGAAGTCAATTCTGACACAGGATGCAGCAGGGATGAACCTTGAGGGCATTATGCTCAGTGATGTAAGCTAGACACAAAAAAACAAACAGTGCTTGATCCACTCATACAAGGCCCCTAGAGCAGTCGGAAATATACAGACATAAAGTAGGATGTTGAGTGCCAGAGGCTGAGGGAGGGACAATGGGGAGTGAGTGTTTAATGGGGACTGTTTCAATTTTGCAAGATGAAAAAGTTCTGGAGGATGATGGTGGTCAGGTTTGCACAACAGTGTGAATTACTTCCTGACTCTGAAATGTGCACTTAAAAATGGTTAAGATAGTACATTTTATGTTATGTGTACCAGACCACAATTTTTAAAACTTTTTAAAAAACAACAGGAAATAGTCCATGAATACCGCAAGATGCACAACTTCACAAACAACAGAGGGATTAAAGCCATAAGAAAAATACTGTGCATACACCTACCAGAATGGCAGACATGAAAGACATCGTATCAAATATCAGCAGGATGTGGAGCAATGGAAAGCCTGGTACGCAACGGGGGGATGCAACCACTTCTGAAGCAATCGGGCCTCAGATAGCGAAGTCCGTGCACAGAGACCCACAGTGCTCCTCCCAGTTGAACACAAACCCACCAGCCCTGCACCAGGACACACGGACATGGACTTGCAGCCACAGGAGCCAAACCTGAAAGAACCTGAAGGCCATCACAGACGGATGCAGAAATGAACCATGCACGCTCCTATGAAGGAATATTCCACAGCAATGGAGTACATTTTGTTTAAAGGTAGTAAAACTATAAAAATTATTTTTTAAAAAAAACTATATTTACAAGATGAAAGAATCTATAATTCTGGCACCTAGGGATTGTCGAATGCTCCTAAAAATAGATTGCTGTGGAAATGTTTATTATAGGGAAATTGACATATTCTCTAGGAAGGACGGGGTGAATGGGCCTGCTACATTTTCTACGTTGAAGACATGTACAGGTTTTGATTCTACTTCTGTTAAATCAAGTGGGGTTTCACTGGATTTCTGCTACTGCGGAGATAATCAAATTCTGGGTAGGGGTCAGGAGAAAATTAGTCATAGGTGTTCTTGTGTAATAATTACTGTTGAAAGTGTAAATGATCCATTTACCAGTAAGACCGAGAATAGAATAACTGCTACATTACTTCATATGAGATGATTGTCTGTGCTATTGTTCCTAGAGCTCCAGTGAGTGAGTATTTTGAATGTGAAGTTCATCCAGATCTGAGGATGGAATAAATGGCTAGGTGTGACACGGCTAATAGAAATAATATGCCTACATTTATACTAATTAGTGGATAAGATATGGGAAGAGGAATTCATGTTGTGAGAGCCAGGGTTAAGGCTAGCATTGGGGCAATAATATATAAATTGATGATGTTGATGGACATAGTGGTTCTTTAATAAGTAATTTGAACGCCTCAGCAATGGGTTGTAATCATCCATGGGGGCTGATGATTTTTGGCCCTTTCTGGATTTGTATATAGCCTAGGATTTTCCATTTAGTTAATATGAGGAATGCTATGGTGAATTAAATTGGGTAATTTGTGAAAGAATGTTGATTATAAACATATTCTTAGGAAGAGGACTTGAACCAGTGCAGAAAAAGTTTCAGTTTTACATAATTACCGGGCTCTGCCACCGTAACGAACCCTGTTCTACAGTAGGGAATGTATAAATTAATTGAATGTAGATTATATCATCATTTAGTTTGAAGACACTTTGTAAAGTAAGCCGTATTGCTCTTGTCCTTTCATACTGGAAGAAAACTGCAATAGACAGAAACCAACCAGGATGACTCCCGTCTGAACTCAGATCACGTGAGACTTTAATCGTTGAACAAACAGACAATTAATAGCAGTTATACCGTTGAAATGTCGTGATCCAGCGTCAAGGTCATAAACCATATTGCCCATATGAACTCCAGAATACAATTACACTGTTATCCCTAGTAAAACTTGTTCCATTGACCAGTGTTTTAGAAGAAAAGGTGATAAAGCATTTTGACTAGCTGGCCTAAATTTTAATCACTCAGAAGTGGTTTTATTCTCCAAAAAATAAATGGCGCACGGGCTCAAGACACACCGGCTTCAGTAGTTGTGGCGTGCACACTCAGTAGTTGTGGCCCACTCGCTTAGTTGTTCCGTGGCACGTGAGATCTTCCCGGACCGGGGATCGAACCGGGTCCCCTGCATTGGCAGGCGAATTCTTAATCACTGCATCACCAGGGAAGTCCCAGATTCGCAGTCTCCCTTTTAATATACCTTAAGCCCAAAGAATCCATGGAAAATTTTTACAGAAAATAAGACAATAAAATATTGTAAGGACTATAACAGAAGCATATACTACACAGTTCATAGAGACACAGCCCAAGCAGTTACAAAGTATATTAAAAGGGAGGCTGCAATTTTAAAAGAATAAGAAAAATTATACCCACAAACTCCCAATCTTTCCTGAAACGTTGCAATCTGAAACCCTATTGTAGGAAGCAGAAGATTCCAGGAGACATTCTACAAATGAAGGACTCCAAACCCTGTGGTTGGATAAGGAATTCTGGAAGGAAGGTATCCTCACCCAAGGAGAGCAGGTTCCTATACTTCTCTAACATCACATCCCTGTACAATTCCCATTGATCTTGGTCCAGGCATTCTCACTCCTCTTGACAGAAATCTATGGCCACATCCTGGAATGTCAGCAGTCCCTGAAATTAAACGTACACATGCCATGTGGCCACGGGAAGAGTTCATAATATGACCCAAGAAGAAAACAGCAAGTTAAGAGAAGGTTTTAATTTAGAAGAGTGTCTTCAATTATCCGCTAATATATATATATATATATATATATATATATATATATATTTTTTTTTTTTTTTACAAAGTAACTTTCTCTACCTTATTTCTAACTACAAGAAAAGAGTATGGCATGTGATCCACAAAACCAGTATAGAGACTATACTTGTCTGGAAAAGAAATGATAAAATGATGGTTTCAACACAGGCATATGCATTTTTGAGTGTTTTATTTATGTCAAACTGTATAAAATGTGTGTATTTCTCATAGAGAAAAGACCTGTCGACGTAGAAATGTACCTTTCAACTATTCATGGGTGCACAAGAACACTGGGGAGATTGTAAAAGTGCAGATTGTGATTCAGTAGGTCCGGTGGGCCTGAGTTCTATTTTTTTAACAAGCTCATTTTTAACTAGTGATGCCACAGTCTCTGATTCATTAACCACAACTGTGAATATCAGAGACATAATTAGAAAGGTAAAAATTCATATTTAATTTTGAACTTAAAGTGTTTTATGGATTTTACACCTTTAATAGAATAGTGAGCACAGCAGCAACAATCATTTGTGAATATTTACTATAGACTGTGTATCTTTCTAATTTTTTTGTGTAGGATTCCAGGAAAAAGGCCTGGGCTGCGGCCACAGTGGGCGTGGCCCCCAGGCCGGGCCGCCCCTCCAGGACCCCCGACGGGGCCCTGCGCTCCTGGCGGCTCCCTCCCCCGCCGCCCCGCTCCCTCCCGGAAGGCCTCGGGGCAGAGCGGTCCCACCCACTGCGCGCTGAACAGAGCCCGCGTTTCCTCAGAGCTGGAACTCCCTGCTCGGGCGGCGTCTCTTCCCTCCGCCTTCACGGAACTGCCCCGGAGCCCGAGGGGAGGGCGACCTCACTGAGGCTGCCGGCTCTGGAGGTGCCCCGGCGGCCGAAGCCATGACAGTCGCGGGGACGGCGGGCCGGGTAAGTGGGCGCCGACCCTCCGCCTGGTCCGGTGCCCGGGCGGCAGCACAAGACCAGCTTCTGAGGGGCAGGGGTTCGCTGCCACCCGCCGCTGCTGTGCAGAAAGAGCGGCCTCCAGCGTCTGGTCCCCGGGAACTTCGGTCCCTCCTCTCGCCCCTGCCCTCGGCCTGGCTCGCGAGGCCTGGTGGGCGTGGGGAGGGGGTCGGCCTGAGCGTCCTGAGGGGAAACGGGGCAAGGGAGGCGCAGGGTCCGGCTGCAGCGTCAGCACCCCTCCTCCCGACTGCGGGGAAAGCGGCTGAAAACTCCTCCCGAGGCGCGCAGGTCCCTTATTCAGCCGAGTCCCTCTGCGCTCCTTCCTCCCTGAGCTAAAGTACCGGGGGGAGGGGACAGGGCAGGGGACTGGCGCAGGTAATGGGGAACATCAAAAGGTGATTGTTAACTAAGGAAAACCAGCTCTCCCAAGGTGAGGAATGCGGCGCTTTTCTTTGCCTGGGCTCACTGAAATCCTTCCTTTGATATGCACCTCAGCTCTCTGGGGCCTGCATTCTGTATTTGCATATCCTGAGTGCCTCAGGGCCCGCCGGCTCACATTGGAGGGCCGCAAGTGCTGAAGACTGTGACATCCTTTGTTTACTGATAGGGCAAGAAATATTCCATTTCTCACAGGCTTGAGGGGCAGACAGTGGAAAAAAGTCAGAGAATCTCACTCAGCCTGTACTTTGGTTTACATATAGATAATATTTATACTTAACTGTGCTAATAGAGGTTCTCAAGTCCAGTCAACTTGTACTACTGCCCTCTATGTATTAATTTCATTAATATCATAAGATAAATGCCTATAGAATTGACTTAATCCCTTTAAATAGGATAATGATTTTGAAAGGAAACATAATAGAAATATCACAACAAAACCTTTACCACTAAAGGCTGGGTCTGGAACACCCTAAATAAATGTTCCATTGTTAAAATATTGAAAGATGTAGTCAATAGTAATATCAACAAAAATGACAAATAATAAGGGTAGCAGAATGTTGACATGTTCTATCTTTATCATTAAAGTGGCAGAAAATCATTTATTAGTAGGCACTGGGGGCAGAAGATGCCTGATTTTATATCTGTGTCATATTTGTGCAGTTGTTTCAACAAGTAACTTAAAGACAAAATGGAAAAACAAGGAGGTTTGTGCCTGAGATCATGTTGATGTGAAACCAGGGATGGCCACCTTGTGCCAGGTGAGTTAAGTTTACCTGGCAGGTAGACCGCAGAGCTCCTGGGAAGCAAGGGTTGGAATTTTTCTGCTGGGTACCCCTTAGGTTCTGTGACTTGACTGACTGTGAGTCATGTTTCGGGAAAGACCTGATCACAGGAAAAGGGTGGGGATAGAGTGATTTGGGGAGCAGCTAACAACATTCATCACAGCTCACGGCCTGAATGAATTTTAAAGAAACAGGAAAACAAATGCTTCTTATGGAATCAGAGAATGTGAGGGCTGGACAATCCCAGAAAATGAGGAACACCCATCCCATTTTCCAGATGACAAAACAGAGGTCCAGCAAGGTGAAATCCCTCACCCAAGTTGCACCCGTCTCTCCTCCCCACTACGTGGTTCATGAAAGCAGGACTCTTCCTGTCTTGATCACTGCTGAACCCCAAAAAGGGCCAGGCATCTAGCAGCTGCTCCAAAAATTTGGGTTGACTGTAGGAACAATGCTATTTCTTTCTTTCTCACTCTTATTCAGGATTGTGCCAAGAACTCCCCAGGTTGCAATGTAATTCGATAAATGTAAATATTAATTGAGTTTTGTTGTGATGAGGACTTAGGCTTTGAAGGTAACAGACTTGGTTCAGATCTTGGTTCTGCCACTCCATAGCTGTTTGGCTTTGGGAAAATTACTAAACCTCTCTGAGATTATTTCCTCCTTTGTAAAGTGGGGATAAATCTATCGGAGCCAGCAGAGCACCTGCATGAGAGATGTGCACTAAATATTGGTCTTTCTCACTCTCCTACGCCATCTCTCTGTTCTTCCCAGAGAAGCTGTACAGAAGGATATAGTACTTTTTTAAAAAATAGTTAACTAATTAATTAATTAATTTGTTTTTGGCTGCGTTGGGTCTTCGTTGCTATGCGCAGGCTTTCTCTAGTTGCGGCAAGCGGGGGCTACTCTTTGTTGCGGTGCGCGGGCTTCTCATTGCGGTGGCTTCTCTTGCTAGCCTTAACCCCAATGCTAGCCTTAACCCTGGCTCTCACAACATGAATTCCTCTTCCCATATCTTATCCACTAATTAATATAAATGTAGGCATATTATTTCTATTAGCCATATCACACCTAGCCATTTATTCCATCCTCAGATCTGGATGAACTTCACCTTCAAAATACTCACTCACTGGAGCTCTAGGAACAATAGCACAGACAATCATCTCATATGAAGTAATGTAGCAGTTATTCTATTCTCAGTCTTACTGGTAAATGGATCATTTACACTTTCAACAGTAATTATTACACAAGAACACCTATGACTAATTTTCTCCTGACCCCTACCCAGAATTTGATTATCTCCGCAGTAGCAGAAATCCAATGAAGCCCCACTTGATTTAACGGAAGTAGCATCAAAACCTGTATATGTCTTCAATGTAGGAAATGTAGCAGGCCCATTCAGCCCGTCCCTCCTAGAGAATATGTCAATTTCCCTATAATAAACATTTCCACAGCAATCTATTTTTAGGAGCATTCGACAATCCCTAGGTGCCAGAATTATATACAGCCCAAGTCATCATTAAAACACATCTAACAATCTCCTTTCTATGAATTTGAGCCTCCTACCTACAATTTTGATATGATCAACGCATACATCTCTTATAAAAAGTTTTTTTACGACTAACATTAACCCTATGTATATGAGAGTTTTCACTACTTGTCATCATACCAGGCAACCCACCACAAATTTAAGAAATATGTCTGACAAAAGAGTTACTTTGATAGAGTAAACCATAGAGGTTTCAATGCTCTTATTCCTGGAATTGAATTCTTCCTAATAATTTTACATTCTCCATGCTACCTACCACATTACACCACATGCTATATAGTAAAGTTCTCTAAGTAAGCTTCAGGCCCATACCCCCAAAATATTTTTGTATATCCTTCCTGTGCTAATAAACTCTCATTGTTTTTACCATCATTCTACTGACCGTTTTCTCAGGAAATATAATTGTATAACAAGCTCACACTGGTTAATGGTATCCCCATTCTAATAAAAAACATGAACCCATAAGCAACAGAAGCATCCAACAAATATTTCCTAAAACAGTCCACCACGTCAATACTACTTATAATGGCTATTATCATTAATCTAATATACTCTGGTCAAAGAGCACAATGAATAACAAGAATCTTTAATCCAGCAGCATCCACCCTCATGACAATCGCCCTTGTCACAAAAGTAGGACTTTCCCCATTTCACTTCTGAGTGCCTGAAGTCACACAAGGCATCCCATGAACAGCAGACCTGATGCTATCAACATGACCAAATTGTACCCCTATCAGTTTTATACCACATGTCACCATCCATCAACCTAAATATACTATTAATCATAGTGATATTATAAATCATAGCTGGAGGCGGAGGCAGACTTCGCCATACTCACCTGGAAAATATTACACCCTCCTCATCAATTGCCCATATAGGATGAATAACAGCTATTATAATGTATATTCAGATTATAACAATCCTAAACATACTAATTTATATCATAACAACACTCTCTTCTTCTTATTTATGCCCAGATCATGTACTACAAGAGTATCATTATCACACACATGAGATAAAACACCTCCCATCACAATCATTTTCCTCACCATTATAGTATCATTAGGACATCGCCCATCACTATCAGGGTTTCTACCCAAATGAATAATTATCCAAGAGATAACAAAAACGACAACATCATTCTACCAACACTAATAGCCATCATAGCAGTCCTCAGCATATATGTCTACTTGCAGCTAACATACTCCACATCACTAACTACATTCCCTTCATTAAACAACACCAACACAAAACAATTTGAACATACAAAGAAATAACCTTCCTATCATTACCAATCATAATACCCACACGATTACTACACACAACACCCATTCTATCGGTGCTGGACTAGGAGTTTAGGTTAGTTCAGACCAAGAGCTTTCAAAACCCTAAACAAGTGAAATTTACTTAATTCCTAAAAATAAGGATTGCAAGACTTTATTCTACATCAATTGAATGTAAAGCAAACACTGTATTGAAGCCAAATCTTTACGAGATTGATGAGTTTTAACCCCAGGAAACTTTAGTTAACAGGCAAATCCTCTAGTCAGCTGGCTTCAGTCTACTTCTCCTTCATTTGAGAAAGAAATAAAGAAAAAAAAAAAAAAGGCAGGAACATCACTGGCAGAATTGAAGCTGCTTCTCTGAAGTTACAATTCAATTTGTTGATTCACCACAGGGTTTGCCAGAAAGAGGGCTCAATCTCTGTCTTTAGATTTACAGTCTAATGCTAACTCAGTCATTTTACCTCTGTTCATACACTGCTGATTATTTTCAACAAATCACAAAGATATCGGCATTTTATATTTACTATTTGGTGCTTGAGCTGGAGTAGCAGGCAGCACCTTAATTATATTAATCCAGGCTGAGCTATGCTGACCTGGACCACTACTTGGAGATGCCCAAATCTGTAAGGTAGTCATAACAGTCCCTGCACTTGTAATAATTTTCTTTATAGCTGTACCCGTTATGATTGCAGGCTTTGAAAACTGACTTGGGCCACTAATAACTCGGACACCTGAAGTAGCATTTCCCCCAATAAATCATATAAACTTTTGACTACTTCCCCCATCATTCTTACTCCTACTCATATCACCAATAGTAGAAGCTGGTTCTGGTACCAGTGGAACCGTGTATTCAGCTCTAGCCTGCAATCTGGCCCATGCAGGAGCCTCTGTCGACCTAACTGTTTTCTCCTTACATTTAGCAGGTGTCTCCTCAATTCTTGGTATTATTACTTTTATTACTATAGTCTTTAATACAAAACCAGCAGTCATATCCCAATACCAAACACCATTATTTGTTTAATCTTCCCCAACTATAGCCATATTACTATAATTACCAATCTCAGTCCAAGCAGCCAGAATTGCCATGCTGTTAAGAGATAGAAATCTAAACACTACTTTCTTTGACCCTGCAGGAGGAGACCGAATCCTATACCAACACCTCTTTTGATACTTTGCTCTCCCTGAAGTCTGTATTCATGGCCTAACAGGGTTTGTTATAAACTCACATATCATTACATACTATTTAGGAGAAAAATTGCCTTTCAGCTATCTGGGAATAGTATGAGTCATGTCCACTGGTTTTTTAGGAGTTCTCTTGTGGGCCCATCATATGTTTACCATAGGGATAGCTGTGGACTCAGGAGCATACTTTGCATCAGCTACCGTAATTACTTCTATCCCTACAGGAGTAAAAGTATCTAGCTGATTAGCAGCTCTTTATTTAATTTTTCTTTTTCTTTGCTTTTTTTTTTTTTTTTTTCTTGGCTGAGTTGGGTCTTGGTTGCTGCGCATGGGCTTTCTCTGGTTGCGGTGAGCGGCAGCTACTCTTCGTTGCGGTGTGCGGCCCTTTCATTGCAGTGGCTTCTCTTGTTGCAGAGCACGGCCTCTAGGCGCGTGGGCTTCAGTAGTTGTGGCTTGCGGGCTCTAGAGGGCAGGCTCAGTAGTTGTGGCACACGGGCTTTTTGCTCCGCGGCATGTGGAATCTTCCCAGACAAGGGCTTGAACCCGTGTCCCCTGCATTGGCAGGCGAATTCTTAACCACTGCGTCACCAGGGAAGTCCCTGGTTAGCAACTGTTCACGGAGGTAATACTATATGACCTCCCACTATATTATGAGTTTTAGGCTTTAGTTTTTCTTTTTACAGTAGGTGGTTTGACAGGAATCATCTTAGCCAACTCATCCCCAGACATTGTCCTCCAGGATACATACTAGGTAGTAGCACACTTCCATGACCTAATGTCCATGGGAGCAGTCTTCACTATTATAGGAGGCTTCCTACACTGATTCCCACTCTTCTCAGGTTATACAGTTAACTCAGCATGAGCAAAAATTCATTTCACAAGTATATTTGTAGTAGTAAATATGACTTCCTGCAGCACTTTCGTGGCCTCTCAGGGATGTCACTACGTTAGTCTGAGTACCCTGAGGCACACACAACATGAAATATTTTGTCTTTAGGCTCATTCATCTCAGTAGCAGCAGTAATGCTAATAATCTTCATACTTTGAAAAGCATTTGTGTCTAAACAAGAAGTCTTAGCAGTGGAAATTGCTACTCCTAACCTAGAATGGTTACATGGATGTCCTCCACCATATCCTATGTTTCAAGATCCTACCTATGTAAATGTAAAATAAGGAAGGACTCAAGTCCTTTTCAACCAGTTTCAAGCCAACACCATAACAATTTTGTCTTCCTCAATAAATGAGATAAAAGTAAAAAGTGATGTAGCTTTGTCAAAGTTAAATGATAGGCTAAAATCCTGTATATCACTAAGGCATATCAATTTCATCTAGGCTCTCAAGATACAACATCACCGATTATGGAAGAACTTTTACATTTTCTTCATCACACATTAATAGTGATTTTTAAAATAAGTTCTCTAGTCCTCTATATCATTTCACTAATATTGACATCTAAACTCATATGCATACAATAGATGCACAGGTAGAGAAAATGTGAACAATTTACTAGCTATTATTGTAATCTTAATTGCCCTATCATCATTGTGAATCCTTTACATGATACATGAAATCAATAACTCTTCCCAAACCATAAAAAACTATGGGTCAGTAATGATACTGAAGCTACAAATACACAGATTACGAAGATTTAAATGTTGACTCCTCTGTAATCCCCACATCCGAGCTAAAACCAGGAGAATAATGACTAATAGAAGTCAACAACCGAGTAGTTAGGGATAGTCATTGAATATTAGTTTCATCTGAAATTGTTGTACACTCCGGAGTTGTTCCTTCTCAGGCCTAAAAAGAGCTGCTATCCGAGGACACCTAACTTAAAGAATCCTAATATCAACAGGACCAGGCCTATGTTGTGGACAAGAGAGCTCGTTTTCCTGAGTTCAAAGACAGGACAGAGGGATATGGCTGAGGTATGGGGTGAATCTGGAGCCCATGGGGATGCACTCTCCAAGCTCCAGTATAGGAGTGGGGCCTCTAGGGTCCCAGGCCACCCACCACGCCCTCTCGAGCAGGATCTGGGCAACATTCCCTGTCAGTGATGAGGCAGCCCTAGCACTTGTCACGCCCCGATGTTGTGTCCTATGTGGGCCCCATGCTCTTGGGACCACACCCCACACTCTGCAGGTCCATGCTACAGGGTCCTTCGTGCCTCAGGAGTAGAGACCACACAGCCAGCAGTTCCCTCCGCAACCAGCAGGAGGAGGGGAGGAGAGCAGGGGCACCAGGGGACTCTCACTCAGACAACAACACCCCAGCGGTGCCAGCGGGGACAGTGATGATGCAGATGAGGCACAGACCAAGAGATGGGACCAGAGGACCCAAAAGGCAGCTGGTCAGGTCCTGGCTCACCTGCACCCCGGACACCTTTGTCCCGCATACACCCCCTTCCTCATACACCCTCTCCTTAAATGCAGATTCTTCAGATGCGAACAGGCAGAGCTTCAGACTGAAAGTCAGCTCTTCCAAAATGACCCGTCAGCAAACACTGCAGGATTCCACTCCAGTGGGTGCCCTGGAGTCGACAACTCAGGGACTGAAGTGGATATCGGTGCCAGGGGCAGTGGGAGGGAATGGGGAATGAGACTTTCATGGTTGTGGAATTGTGGTTTTGCAAGATGAAAAGTTCTAGGGATGGTGGTGATGGCTCCACGAGAAAGTGAATATATCTGATGCCTCAGAAACGTGCACTTAAAATGGTGATGATGGTAAAGGGTATGTGACGTGTGTTTTATTTCACTTAAAATAAATTCTTAAAATAATGTCTTGTTAATTGAGATTCCATTTCGACTCCCCTTCATCACAACTGTCGGAGGCCCAGACACAGTCCCCTACCTTAGGGACCATCACGGTACCCTCACAGAGCACGTGGGAGACCATTCTTAGGGGGGGCTAGTCTGTGCTCACCTGACCTCTGTCCAGGGGGACCCAGGCAGTGGTGACCCCCATAGATTAGACATATGATATGCTATCGTATTAATATGATACCACCAAGTGTTGTCACTCACCGGAACACAGAGCAGCAACCCACTCAAACATGCCTGACCTCATATGATTGTGACAAGATGAAGAGAAGAAAAGGAACCACAGGTTAATCAGGACAACACCCTTAATGCAGAGGTTGGAAATCTCAAAGGGGACAGGACACACTGCAGGCAAAGAGCGCATATGCGGTCTCCCCATCCATGTGATCCTGACCCATGCAGGTATGGTGAGACCCACACAGTCCCCGCACCCTATACCTGGGGCCACACATCCACACTCACCAGGGTGACCCACCTCCCCAGACCCCTCCACCTGGGTCACATGTCCACAGTCCCAGGGTGACCTCACCTCCCCAGACCCTGCACCTGGGGTCACACGTCCCCTTGGTCAGGACACCATGGCTCTGCAGGGGGCTCCCCCAATGTGGAAACAAGCTGGGTCCCTGGGACCTCCTGGGATGGGAAAAAGTGTCAGGTGGGTCTCCTTTCCCCACACTTATCCCAGAGGAGTCCTCCTCTGCTCACTTTGGTTCTGTGTGACTTTAACTGTTTTTAAAGCTTTCCTACTAGAGTTGAACACACGACCCTGGTGCTGGCATGCTCAGTCCTTTCTCGTCTCACTTACATGTTGAGAAAACTCACAGGACAGCAGGGCTGAAAGCCGACGGGCAGCTCTGGACTCTGCTGAGTAGGGACGGTAGACTGGAGGGAGAGCTCAGCAGCAGCCTCAGCTGTCACCCATCGGCCTTTTGCCCGATCTGCGTGCCCTGCAATCAATTCAGCAGCTAAACCTGCTTCCCTATGCACCATGCACGTGCTGGTAAATTGGAATTATTGCCAGGTAGTCCTCCTGAGGATTCTCCATGAGCCCCAGGGAAGGTGAACCTTGCAGGGATTAAGACTAAGGCCCCGACCATAGCACTGACCCTTGGGAGGACCAGGTCCCCACACTCAGAAGAGAGGCTGTTACGTAGACAAGCCCACCTCAGCTCCAGACCCCAGACATCTAAGCACTGACATTCAGATGCAGGCACGGAGCTTCCCAGTACTGAGGCCAGGCCGGGTCTCTACCCAGGTCCCCATAGTCCTAGCGTACACAGAACATGGTCAGGTCTAAATCTTCTTATTATAGACAACACATGGTCAGCTCTAAACATAATCAGTAGACAGGACATGCAGAGGTCTAAATCTACCATGTAGACACAACTTGATCATGTTTAAACTAGCTTAGGGCTGATCTCATAGGAGGTACAGATCACACACATGGGTCTCTCATCTTTGGACACCCACATCAGGAAACTGAACACAATCTTTGTCATTAAACATTTCAACAGGCAAAACAGAAATGTTCCCAATTTCTCTGGCCACCTGATGGTCAGGATCCACGGGCGAGCCACGAACTTCTTAGAGTGCAGCCCAGTCTGCTGCCAGGACAGACAAGAAGTGGCCTGATTCCAGCCTCCCAGGCTTCCAGAAGGAGGCGGCCACACTGGAAGCCCAGGCAGGAGAGTCCTGCATGGTCCGGGCCGGGAGATCCGGTCTGTCCATTCGGCCGGCCGATTCCGGGCGGGGCGCTCAGGGCCGCTGAGAGCCCTGCACTCAGGTCCTGCTTCCCTGCAGCGTGTGCGTGTGCGTGTGCGTGTGCGTGTGTGTGTGTGTGTGTGTGTGTGTGTGTAGAGGGGGCGGTGGCTGACGGCTCCCATGGTTCCCGTCCCGGGCACCGCGCTGTCTTCGAGGGGAGGCACGGGGAGAGGTAGGGGCACAGAAGCCGTTGGAGAGGAGAACCCACCGCGGAACTCCTTGCACACTGGCTCGCCCCACCCGGAGACCCGCCTGCCCATCGTGGGCCGCATGTCGCCCCCCAGTCCCCCACCCCCGAGGGCAGGGTGCCTGCTCTTTCAACAGCACAGGGTCTCTCATGAAGGAGACCCAGTGGGGACTGTCACCCCCCGACTCCTGATGCTGTGTTTGGGGAGAATGAACCCCCTTGACTGGGCGATGGGACCCTGTGAGGAAAGAGGTGGCGGCCCCATCCAAGTCGGAGCCTGGCTGAGATATGAGAAAACGGGAGCCAAGGGCAGGGCCTGGAGGCCAGGCCAACAGGAGGGGCACCCCCAGCCTTGGCCGGGCTCTCCAACGGTGACATTGTTGCTTTAAGGGACCTGGGACAGGTGACTGAATGTAATGGGAGTCTAAACTGGACCCTGAATGGGGCTTAAAGAAGGTGTGAAGGATGTTACTGAGACAGTGACAGTCATTGGAAGACAAACTCTGTGTCAGGATATCCTGCTCCATCCATTTAAATCCCTGAGATCTGTGACCTTTACGGGGCTACGCAGGATTGTTAGAGCAGCTGCGTGCGGATATATCTGGGGCACAATTCAGTCTGCAGCCAACTTGCAAGTGGTTCCAGCAAACACACAGGTGTGCGCACAGGCAGGCACAGCACACACACAAACATATGCACGTGCACAGCACAAATATATTCACACACTAGCATGTGAACACACATGCACCCATATGCCCATGCACACACTAATGTGTGCAAGTGCACATACCTATGCACATGCACAGCATATGTATGCAAACAGGCACATGCACACGCATAGCACACACACAGGGAAAAAAGGGAATCCGTAAAGCATTAATTCCTGAACACAAGTGAAGCTGACATGTAGTTTTTCCCTTTTCTTAGCCTTGATGTTTTCCACAACAAAAAGTTTAAGAAAAAAGTTAATGGCAAATGACTTTTGATTCATAGGACTTTCTGATTTTATTCCACAAATATTATGACAGTAGAAATGAATGTAGATATTACATGTGTCCACTAATGGATGAATGGAGAAGAAAAACACGGTCCATCAATACAAGGGAATGCTATTCAGCCTAAAAAGGAAGTCAATTCTGACACAGGATGCAGCAGGGATGAACCTTGAGGGCATTATGCTCAGTGATGTAAGCTAGACACAAAAAAACAAACAGTGCTTGATCCACTCATACAAGGCCCCTAGAGCAGTCGGAAATATACAGACATAAAGTAGGATGTTGAGTGCCAGAGGCTGAGGGAGGGACAATGGGGAGTGAGTGTTTAATGGGGACTGTTTCAATTTTGCAAGATGAAAAAGTTCTGGAGGATGATGGTGGTCAGGTTTGCACAACAGTGTGAATTACTTCCTGACTCTGAAATGTGCACTTAAAAATGGTTAAGATAGTACATTTTATGTTATGTGTACCAGACCACAATTTTTAAAACTTTTTAAAAAACAACAGGAAATAGTCCATGAATACCGCAAGATGCACAACTTCACAAACAACAGAGGGATTAAAGCCATAAGAAAAATACTGTGCATACACCTACCAGAATGGCAGACATGAAAGACATCGTATCAAATATCAGCAGGATGTGGAGCAATGGAAAGCCTGGTACGCAACGGGGGGATGCAACCACTTCTGAAGCAATCGGGCCTCAGATAGCGAAGTCCGTGCACAGAGACCCACAGTGCTCCTCCCAGTTGAACACAAACCCACCAGCCCTGCACCAGGACACACGGACATGGACTTGCAGCCACAGGAGCCAAACCTGAAAGAACCTGAAGGCCATCACAGACGGATGCAGAAATGAACCATGCACGCTCCTATGAAGGAATATTCCACAGCAATGGAGTACATTTTGTTTAAAGGTAGTAAAACTATAAAAATTATTTTTTAAAAAAAACTATATTTACAAGATGAAAGAATCTATAATTCTGGCACCTAGGGATTGTCGAATGCTCCTAAAAATAGATTGCTGTGGAAATGTTTATTATAGGGAAATTGACATATTCTCTAGGAAGGACGGGGTGAATGGGCCTGCTACATTTTCTACGTTGAAGACATGTACAGGTTTTGATTCTACTTCTGTTAAATCAAGTGGGGTTTCACTGGATTTCTGCTACTGCGGAGATAATCAAATTCTGGGTAGGGGTCAGGAGAAAATTAGTCATAGGTGTTCTTGTGTAATAATTACTGTTGAAAGTGTAAATGATCCATTTACCAGTAAGACTGAGAATAGAATAACTGCTACATTACTTCATATGAGATGATTGTCTGTGCTATTGTTCCTAGAGCTCCAGTGAGTGAGTATTTTGAAGGTGAAGTTCATCCAGATCTGAGGATGGAATAAATGGCTAGGTGTGACACGGCTAATAGAAATAATATGCCTACATTTATACTAAGTAGTGGATAAGATACGGGAGGAGGAATTCATGTTGTGAGAGCCAGGGTTAAGGCTAGCATTGGGGCAATAATATATAAATTGATGATGTTGATGGACATAGTGGTTCTTTAATAAGTAATTTGAACGCCTCAGCAATGGGTTGTAATCATCCATGGGGGCTGATGATTTTTGGCCCTTTCTGGATTTGTATATAGCCTAGGATTTTCCATTTAGTTAATATGAGGAATGCTATGGTGAATTAAATTGGGTAATTTGTGAAAGAATGTTGATTATAAACATATTCTTAGGAAGAGGACTTGAACCAGTGCAGAAAAAGTTTCAGTTTTACATAATTACCGGGCTCTGCCACCGTAACGAACCCTGTTCTACAGTAGGGAATGTATAAATTAATTGAATGTAGATTATATCATCATTTAGTTTGAAGACACTTTGTAAAGTAAGCCGTATTGCTCTTGTCCTTTCATACTGGAAGAAAACTGCAATAGACAGAAACCAACCAGGATGACTCCCGTCTGAACTCAGATCACGTGAGACTTTAATCGTTGAACAAACAGACAATTAATAGCAGTTATACCGTTGAAATGTCGTGATCCAGCGTCAAGGTCATAAACCGTATTGCCCATATGAACTCCAGAATACAATTACACTGTTATCCCTAGTAAAACTTGTTCCATTGACCAGTGTTTTAGAAGAACAGGTGATAAAGCATTTTGACTAGCTGGCCTAAATTTTAATCACTCAGAAGTGGTTTTATTCTCCAAAAAATAAATGGCGCACGGGCTCAAGACACACCGGCTTCAGTAGTTGTGGCGTGCACACTCAGTAGTTGTGGCCCACTGGCTTAGTTGTTCCGTGGCACGTGAGATCTTCCCGGACCGGGGATCGAACCGGGTCCCCTGCATTGGCAGGCGAATTCTTAATCACTGCATCACCAGGGAAGTCCCAGATTCGCAGTCTCCCTTTTAATATACCTTAAGCCCAAAGAATCCATGGAAAATTGTTACAGAAAATAAGACAATAAAATATTGTAAGGACTATAACAGAAGCACATAGTACACAGTTCATATAGACACATCCCAAGCAGTTACAAAGTATATTAAAAGGGAGGCTGCAATTTTAAAAGAATAAGAAAAATTATACCCACAAACTCCCAATCTTTCCTGAAACGTTGCAATCTGAAACCCTATTGTAGGAAGCAGAAGATTCCAGGAGACATTCTACAAATGAAGGACTCCAAACCCTGTGGTTGGATAAGGAATTCTGGAAGGAAGGTATCCTCACCCAAGGAGAGCAGGTTCCTATACTTCTCTAACATCACATCCTTGTACAATTCCCATTGATCTTGGTCCAGGCATTCTCACTCCTCTTGACAGAAATCTATGGCCACATCCTGGAATGTCAGCAGTCCCTGAAATTAAAAGTACACTTGCCATGTGGCCACGGGAAGAGTTCATAATGTGACCCAAGAAGAAAACAGCAAGTTAAGAGAACTGGTTTTAATTTAGAGAGTGTCTCTAATTATCCACTTTTATATATATATATATACATATATATATATATATATATATATTTTTTTTTTTTAACAAAGTAACTTTCTCTACCTTATTTCTAACTACAAGAAAAGAGTATGGCATGTGATCCACAAAACCAGTATAGAGACTATACTTGTCTGGAAAAGAAATGATAAAATGATGGTTTCAACACAGGCATATGCATTTTTGAGTGTTTTATTTATATCAAACTGGATAAAATGTGCGTATTTCTCATACAGAAAAGACCTGTCGAGGTAGAAATGTACCTTTCAATGATTCATGGGTACACAAGTACACTGGGGAGATTGTAAAAGTG
The DNA here is from genome assembly GCF_028023285.1 of Balaenoptera ricei. Lineage (NCBI taxonomy): Eukaryota > Metazoa > Chordata > Mammalia > Artiodactyla > Balaenopteridae > Balaenoptera > Balaenoptera ricei. Next base: position 81,906,882 of record NC_082647.1, read on the forward strand.
CAGATTGTGATTCAGTAGGTCCGGTGGGCCTGAGTTCTATTTTTTTAACAAGCTCATTTTTAACTAGTGATGCCACAGTCTCTGATTCATTAACCACAACTGTGAATATCAGAGACATAATTAGAAAGGTAAAAATTCATATTTAATTTTGAACTTAAAGTGTTTTATGGATTTTACACCTTTAATAGAATAGTGAGCACAGCAGCAACAATCATTTGTGAATATTTACTATAGACTGTGTATCTTTCTAACTTTTTTGTGCAGGATTCCAGGAAAAAGGCCTGGGCTGCGGCCACAGTGGGCGTGGCCCCCAGGCCGGGCCGCCCCTCCAGGACCCCCGACGGGGCCCTGCGCTCCTGGCGGCTCCCTCCCCCGCCGCCCCGCTCCCTCCCGGAAGGCCTCGGGGCAGAGCGGTCCCACCCACTGCGCGCTGAACAGAGCCCGCGTTTCCTCAGAGCTGGAACTCCCTGCTCGGGCGGCGTCTCTTCCCTCCGCCTTCACGGAACTGCCCCGGAGCCCGAGGGGAGGGCGACCTCACTGAGGCTGCCGGCTCTGGAGGTGCCCCGGCGGCCGAAGCCATGACAGTCGCGGGGACGGCGGGCCGGGTAAGTGGGCGCCGACCCTCCGCCTGGTCCGGTGCCCGGGCGGCAGCACAAGACCAGCTTCTGAGGGGCAGGGGTTCGCTGCCACCCGCCGCTGCTGTGCAGAAAGAGCGGCCTCCAGCGTCTGGTCCCCGGGAACTTCGGTCCCTCCTCTCGCCCCTGCCCTCGGCCTGGCTCGCGAGGCCTGGTGGGCGTGGGGAGGGGGTCGGCCTGAGCGTCCTGAGGGGAAACGGGGCAAGGGAGGCGCAGGGTCCGGCTGCAGCGTCAGCACCCCTCCTCCCGACTGCGGGGAAAGCGGCTGAAAACTCCTCCCGAGGCGCGCAGGCCCCTTATTCAGCCGAGTCCCTCTGCGCTCCTTCCTCCCTGAGCTAAAGTACCGGGGGAAGGGGACAGGGCAGGGGACTGGCGCAGGTAATGGGGAACATCAAAAGGTGATTGTTAACTAAGGAAAACCAGCTCTCCCAAGGTGAGGAATGCGGCGCTTTTCTTTGCCTGGGCTCACTGAAATCCTTCCTTTGATATGCACCTCAGCTCTCTGGGGCCTGCATTCTGTATTTGCATATCCTGAGTGCCTCAGGGCCCGCCGGCTCACATTGGAGGGCTGCAAGTGCTGAAGACTGTGACATCCTTTGTTTACTGATAGGGCAAGAAATATTCCGTTTCTCACAGGCTTGAGGGGCAGACAGTGGAAAAAAGTCAGAGAATCTCACTCGGCCTGTACTTTGGTTTACATATAGATAATATTTATACTTAACTGTGCTAATAGAGGTTCTCAAGTCCAGTCAACTTGTACTACTGCCCTCTATGTATTAATTTCATTAATATCATAAGATAAATGCCTATAGAATTGACTTAATCCCTTTAAATAGGATAATGATTTTGAAAGGAAACATAATAGAAATATCACAACAAAACCTTTACCACTAAAGGCTGGGTCTGGAACACCCTAAATAAATGTTCCATTGTTAAAATATTGAAAGATGTATTCAATAGAAATATCAACAAAAATGACAAATAATAAGGGCAGCAGAATGTTGAAATGTTCTATCTTTACCATTAAAGTGGCAGAAAATCATTTATTAGTAGGCACTGGGGGCAGAATATGCCTGATTTTATATCTTTGTCATATTTATGCTGTTGTTTCAACAAGTAACTTAAAGACAAAATGGAAAAACAAGGAGGTTTGTGCCTGAGATCATGTTGATGTGAAACCAGGGATGGCCACCTTGTGCCAGGTGAGTTAAGTTTACCTGGCCAAGTAGACCGCAGAGCTCCTGAGAAGCCAGGGTTGGAATTTTTCTGCTGGGTGCCCCTTAGGTTCTGTGACTTGATTGATTGTGAGTTATGTTTTGGGAAAGACCTGATCACAGGAAAAGGGTGGGAATAGAGTGATTTGGGGAGCAGCTAACAACATCCATCACAGCTCATGGCCTGATTGAATTTTAAAGAAACAGGAAAACAAATGCTTCTTATGGTATCAGAGAATGTGAGGGCTGGACAATCCCAGAAAATGAGAAACACCCATCCCATTTTCCAGATGACAAAACAGAGGCCCAGCAAGTTGAAATCCCTCACCCAAGTTGCACGCGTCTCTCCTCCCTACTACATGCTTCATGAAAGCAGGACTCTTCCTGTCTTGATCACTGCTGAAGCCCAAAAGGGGCCAGGCATCTAGCAGCTGCTCCAAAAATTTGGGTTGACTGTAGGAACAATGCTATTTCTTTCTTTCTCACTCTTATTCAGGATTGTGCCAAGAACTCCCCAGGTTGCAATGTAATTCGATAAATGTAAATATTAATTGAGTTTTGTTGTGATGAGGACTTAGGCTTTGAAGGTAACAGACTTGGTTCAGATCTTGGTTCTGCCACTCCATAGCTGTTTGGCTTTGGGAAAATTACTAAACCTCTCTGAGCTTACTTCCTCCTTTGTAAAGTGGGGATAAATCTATCTGAGCCAGCAGAGCACCTGAATGAGAGATGTGCACTAATTATTGGTCTTTCTCACTCTCCCATGCCATCTCTCTGTTCTTCCCAGAGAAGCTGTACAGAAGGATATAGTACTTTTTAAAAATAATTAATTAATTAATTAATTAATTTAGTTTTGGCTGTGTTGGGTCTTCGTGGCTACGCGTGGGCTTTCCCTAGTTGCAGTGAGCCGGGGCTACTCTTTGTTGCGGTGCCCGGGTTCTCATTGCGGTGGCTTCTCTTGCTGCGCTTGTTGTGGAGCATCGACTCTAGGCGCGCGGGCTTCAGTAGGTGGCATGCAGGCTCAGTAGTTGTGGCGCATGGGCTTAGCTGCTCCGCGGCCTGTGGGATCTTCCCGGACCAGGGCTCGAACCCATGTCCCCTGCCTTGGCAGGCAGATTATTAACCACTGCGCCACCAGGGAAGTCCGATATAGTACATTTTTAAAAGTGGTTTTAATTTATTTCAGATAGTATACATTTATCTTGTAGAAAAGATTATTCCACTATAGAAACATAAACTCGCAAAACAACTATAAATGCAATGTTCTATGGGTTAGATATTATCAGTCACATTTTATAAATAATTTGGCAAATGCCAAAGTACTAGCAACTGGGGAGTAAGAGGACTCAAATCTGGGGTGCCCCCCACCCCAATTTCAATAGCAGGGTGTGCTTTTCAAATCCATGTTTCATCTGGTCTTTGTTTCTCATCCATCCTCTGTGTCTGCCTTTCTCCAGAAGGCTCAGATCCTCGGCGTTCACACCCTCCCGGCTGGCTGTGCCCCAGCTCCCGGCCTGGAACCTCTGCGTGCCTGGGTGTGCCTGCTCCCCCTGTGCATCACCAGCTTTGCCAGGGAGCTGCTGTATCGTGCACTGCTTGCTGTACCCAGAGTACCTGGACCCTTCTGGTACATGAAGTGCACCCTCCTCACCATGTGTGCAGCCCATCCCCTTACCTTATATCCTGCGTCTAAGCCAGGCTTGGGGGTGACTACAGTGTGCATTCAGCTGTGTGAGGTGCTGGGGTCAAAGTGAAGTTCCCAACATTTGAAGTGGCAGGCTTGAGGGGCACACAGTGATTTAAAGTCAGGTCACCTGACTTAAAGGGGGGACTGATTGATTTAAAGCCAAGGCAGCTGATTTAAGCCTGCGTCCCTCAGCTGCAGGACGAGACCAACTTTGGCAGTGCACGGGTTCGCTCCAAGCCAGCACTGTTGTTCAGAAAGAGCTTCCAGCAGCACCTTAGTGCAGGGGGACTTGGTCTGTTGTCTTTCCCCTGCCCTCAGAGGGTGGCCAACTGCTCTTCTGGAGAATCAGGGAGGGGGAAGTGCAGAGTCCCGGCTGGAGTTGCGGCACCGCTTGTCTGATGGCAGGGAAAGGGGGACGGGGCTGTGTGGTGTCCTGGGGCTGGACTCACCAGGTCGACTCAGCCTCTTAGGCTCCTAACCTCCCCCTACACACCCCACAACAGTTTCCAATAATGTGTTAGGTTAGGTTCTCGGTCTTCCAATAATGTGTTAGCCTTAGGTTCTCGGTCTTCAAACTCATCCCCAGGCTCCCAGGTCCCTTGATTCAGCCAATTCCTCTGTGCTCTTTTAGATACAGTCTCAGAGGGAGGGGCTGGGGGATGGGACTGGAGGGACCCCGGTAGCACTGGCCTCAGCTGACTAAAGAGATCCGGGGCCTGCGCTATCACGCATGTGCGAGGACACTTAAGGAGGAATCGAGGGGGCCAGTTAGAGGCAGTCCTTGCTGCCTCAAGTGAGTATGGATCACCGTCGGGTGGGGAGCACGCTGACCCCTGAGAAGTACTGTTAGGAGGATGTGTTCCTCCCTCGGCTTCAAGGACGTGGGTGGGCTTCAGGGCTCCAGTTCCCCTCCAGGCCTCCAGGTCCGACTGCACCGCAGCGGCCTTGCAGACCCGCCTTCCTGTCCCAGAACTTGCCAGGCTCCAGGAAGTATTCAGACTGCAGAGATGGTGCCTGAGCGCTCCAGCTTAAGAAGTGCTGTCCCTGGGGACCCAACAGTGGAGGGAGGAAGGTTGAAGGGAGTAGGGCCATTGGGTAGGGAGGGGTGGCTGCCCTGGGAGACGTTGAGAGAGAAATATCGCCCCCCACACCCCCTGCCCCTGCAACTGACCCATTGATGCCATAGGATCTCAGGGCCTTTTAGTCAGAGATGCCTCTGCTTCTTTACTCCTGTGTTCAAAACTATGCAAAACCAACTCTTCATCCTCTTGCTGCCTTGCCAGGACTTTTAAAGCACTGTTCTTTTGAAGCACTCGTTCCCTAAACTGCAGTTTAGAGCTGTCCCAGCTATTTAAAAGTGTTCTCCTTAAACTGAGACTAAATCCTACTCTTTTGGAAAAACGGCCTTCACTTCATTGGAGATCGTCTTTTCTGCCCATTCCTTCCTTCTACTGCCCTCTTAAGAACCCCTGTGCTCAAAGAGCTTGGTGATTTATTTTTTGCTTGATGTCAAAAGGAAACCTTCCCCATGCACCCCAAAAAGCTTTTCTGGAGCATAGGTGTTTCAAAACCATGACAGTGTTTTGCAGTTAGTATACCCTGGGATGACTGCTTAGCAATCCCTCCAAGAGCCAGAGATGGGCAACACCTTTACTTATTTGATTGGATGCCCTTCAAGTTTAGGAAGGTCCCATTCTTATGACCCAGCAGGTAAGACAGAGCCCTGCATGGCTGTGGCTGTGATTAGATAACTTCTGATGATTTTTTTCCCATACTGAGCTGCTGCTTCTAGGTTAAATTCATTTTATTACCTGTCCATTTTTAAAGAAAGGCTGACAAAGTCACTGTAATAGGTCAGGAGTCTGAACTCAGGGTTGGTCAAAGGTACTCACAGGGAGGAAGGTGGATAAAAATAGGTGGGTAAAATAGGAGGGTTGGCAAGTACAGCCAGGACACCCGTGTTCATCATGCATACTAATAAAGGCCAAAATCTCCTCATTTATCTCTGGTGGAAAGTTCTGATGGTTTCACAGGATCAAACTCAAATCATATTCAAACTAGGGGATTTCCCTGAGCATAAAAGGAAGTATCCGTCCCTAGCAGGAGTCGCTGTAGAGGAATAAAGACGTACATGTAGAGAACGGACCTGAGGACACAGGGAGGGGGAAAGGTAAGCTGGGATGAAGTGAGAGAGTGGCATGGACATATATACACTACCAAAGGTGAAATAGATGGCTAGTGGGAAGCAGCTGCATATAGCACAGGGAGATCAGCTCAGTGCTTTGTGACCACCTAGAGGGGTGGGATAAGGAGGGTGGGAAGGAGACGCAAGAGGGAGGGGATATGGGGATATATGTATACGAATAGCTGATTCACTTTGTTATACAGCAGAAGCTAACACAACAAGGTAAAGCAATTATACTCCAATAAAGATGTTAACCACAACAACAACAACAGAAAAAAAACACCAAAAAAACTAAGTCAATCTAGCCAACGGAGACATTGTATGTGTTTACAGTTCAAGAAATGCAGAAGAGAATCCTTTATTCTGTATGCAACGAATGGTCCATTTGAAAAGAAAAAAAAACTTTCTAAAATGTTTTTTTCCCATTTATTGTTCAGAACATCATTTATATACCTCTGCGTTTCTTACTATTCAAAGCCAAGTCACATGAGTTACAGGGAAGCAGCTGATTGATTTAAAGTTGGGTCATGTGATTTAAAAACCAGTGGCAGCTGATTGATTTAAACCCCGGTCATATGACATGAGGAGGCGGTGCTACAAACTGCTTTTTCATCTCTGGCTCAGAATATCATATTTATAACTTGGTTTTTCTTATGATTTAGAAAACTTGAGATGTCTCTCCTTGGAATCATCAGGAGAAAAATACAGTATTTCAGGTTCATTCTTGAAACCAACTTCTCACGGTTAAGGTGTATTGACTAAAAGATCTTCCTTCTTCAAGAGATTCCAAACCTCTGTAAGACACTTCATTGTAATTGGAGAAAAAAGAAGAATGAAATCAGGCCAGCAGCTGCAGGAGGCCAAGGCAGCCCCCAGGACTAGGGAAGGAGGAGGAGGAAGGGCTGAGAGTTGCCATTAGAGAAGACAACCTCCAGAGGGCGCTGAAGCACCGGCAGAGCCCACCTGCCACTCCCAGTTTGGCACTCCAGGGTCAGATTTGGGTTTGGAGATGGGGTTGCTGTAACCCCAAGGAGGTGAGCAGAGAGGAGGAGTTGATTACCGGTCTCCTCTGACTCTCTGGCCCAAATTGCCTGGCTTCAGAGGGGGGACAGAGTTTTGCTTTTAGCAACTGATGGGGCACTTCCAGGCTGGTCGGGTTGCCCAGTGGCCCGACAGCCTGACAGGCTGACTGCGGTGTGACCACCCTTTGTTTCTCCAGAATCTGTACATCAGGAGGTGCGTGGGTGCGGGAGCCCATCCACCGCCCCTCCCCCCATGGGGGATGGCACCTTCCCTGGCTGTACCCTATGATCACCAGGTACTTGAAATGAATGCAAGTTTTTTGACTTCAAGGAAAAGCTCACATAACCGTTTCTTCCTCATAATGTGTGGGATTTACTATAATGGAAGGACATTATAAAAAACAGGTAGAAAACTCACCTATTGGTCTCCATGTAGGAGTTTATTTTGCATGAATCCCTCCTACGTGAGTAGATAGCAGAGGTTTATTTTTGTTCCTGTGTGTGTAGTTGTGGCAGAGGATGTAGGTATGGTGATTTGAAGCCCTCAAAGAAATATTCTCAGAACTCTCAAGACTTCTCTTGATTGGAACCGAAAGAGAACTGGAAAAGGAGGAAAAGAAAGGGAGGAGGGAGAAAGAATGACTGTTTCTCAGTAAATTCACCTTCCTGGTTGATTGTTCTGTCTTCTCATTTCTTTTAACTTCTATGTGTGTCTAATGGAATAATGGAGAAAGGCTGAATTTTATGCTTTAAAAGATTTTACATCACAAAGAAACTAGAAGTGGCTAACAGAACTTATTCAAATAAATTTTAGATACACACTTTGATATTAAATTTGTATACTAAAATGGGTTAATCCAAATTTTCTCGTTCTTTTTGCGTGAATATTTGTAACATTTTTTTGTGGATAATAATTTATCCTAGATATACAAAACTATGAGAATGGATACCATTTTTTACCACTTAAATGATTTCTTTTAAATGAATAGATTGTACAATTTAAATGCAAATGTTGTGTCTTACATGCTGTTTTTTAATGCCTTGATTTCCAAAACTTGTGTTTATTTATTGATTTCTATCTAATAATCTGTGTCTCCCCTTTATTGTTTCTTGCTTTATATTTTATTGATCTATAGTTAATTTACATTATTATATTAGTCCCAGAGGTACAACATAGTGATTCATAAATGTTTAGGTTATTCTCCATTTATAGTTATTATAAAAGAGTGGTTATATTCCCCATGCTATACAGCACATAATTGCAGATTATTGATTTTATACATAGTGGATTGTACCTCAGAATCTCCTACTACTATTTTGCTGCTCCACCCTATCTCTCCCTGCTGGTAACCACTAGTCTGTTCTTTAATCTGTGAGTCTGTTTTTTTGTTGTTGTTGTTGTATTCAGTTTTTTAGATGCCATGTGTAAGTGATAACATACCATGCTTGTTTTCTCTGCGGCTTATTTTACTAAGCATAATACGCTCCAAGCCCATCCATGTTCTTGCAAATGGCAAAATTTCATTTTTTGCTGAAGTCATCATAAAAAATCTTTTTTATCCACGAAGCTATTGATGAACACTTAGTTTGACTCTATATCTTGGCTATGGCAAATAACACTGTTATGAACATTGGTGTGCAGTTATTTATTTTGAAATAGTGTTTTTGTTTTCTTCTGATATACCCAACAGTGAAATTGCTGGATATTATGGTAGTTCTATTTTTAGTTTTTTGTGGAACCTCCATTCTGCTTTCCACAGTAGCTGCACTACTTCACATTCACATCAAGAGTGTACAAGAGTTTCCCTTTCTCCACATCCTCACTAACCTTTGTTATTTGTGATCTTTTTGATGACAGCCATTCTGAACAAGACTGAGGTGATATATCTCATAGTTTTGATTTGCATTTTACTGCCGATTAGCTATGTTTAGCATCTTTGGGAGTTCTGGCTGTCTATATATAGTTTTTCCTTGGAAAAAAATGTCTATTTAGGTCTTCTCATTTTTTTAAAAAAGATTTTGGGTGTTTTTTTGATATTGAGTTGTATGTGCTGTTTCTGTAGTTTAGATATGAACTCTTGCTTGGTCATCTTTTTTGATGTTAACCTCTTATCATGTGCAAATATTGTCTCTCCTTCAGCAGGTTGTCTTTTCATTTTGTCTTCGGTTTCCTTTGCTGTGCAAAATCTTTTAAGTTTAGTGAAGTCCCATTTGTTTATTTTTGCTTTTGTTTCATTTGCCTTAGTAGACTGAACCTAAAACTGTTGCTCTCATTTATGTTGAAGAATGTTCTATATTTTCCTCTAGGGGTTTTATGGTTTCTGGTCCTACATTTAGGTCTTTATTCAGTTTTGCATTTATTTTATATATGGTGTGCTAAAATAATCTAATTTTATTCTTTTCCATGTAGCTGACCAGTTTTCCCAGTACCACTTATTGAAGAGACAGTTTTTTCTCCATATTGCCTGCTTTGTCATAAATCAATTAAATATAAGTGTGTGGGCTTATTTCTGGGATCTCTATTCTATTCCAGTGATCTTTGTGTCTGTTTTTGCTCTGGTACCTTTCTCTTTGATTACTGTCGCTTTGCAGTATAGTCTGAAGTCAAGGTGCGTGATGCCTCCAGCTGTGTTCTTTCTCAAGATTGTTTGGCTATTTGGGGTCTTTGTGTTTCTATACAAATTTTAAAATTACTTTTTCAAGTTCTGTGAAAATGCTTTGGTATTCTGATAGGGATTGCTTTAAATCTGTAGATGGTCTTTGGTAGTATGGTTATTTTAACAGTATTAATTCTTCCAGTCCATGCACATGCTATATTTTTCCATCTTTTTGTGTTGTCTTCAACTTCTTTCACCAATAGCTGATAGATTTCTGAGCACATGTCTTTTACCTGCTTAGGTGTGTTTATTCCTAGGTATCTTATTCTTTTTGATGTCATTGCATATGGTATAGTTTTCTTAATTTTTCTTTCTGACAGTTTGAGTTTTGTTTTTTCTTCTTTTTCTAATTCCTTCAGGTGTAATGTTAGGTTGTTTATTTGATATTTTTCTTGTTTCCTAAGAATAAGCTTGTATCACTATAACTTCCCCCTGTGAACTGCGTTGGCTGTGTCCCATAGATTTTGGATCATTGTGTGTTCATTTTCATTTGTCTTGGGTATTTTTAGAATCCCTCTTTAATTTCTTCAGTGTTCCTTTCTTCCCCTTTTATTCCCTTCATCTGTGATGTGAGGACTATCTTTAATATTATGTTTGGATTTCTTTCAGTTTTGTGTATGTGTGTGTGTGTGTGTGTGTGTGATTATTTAAGTTGCTGAGCTCTTAATTTCACATGGACACTAACAACCCTGCATTGTTACTCTGCTCCCCCACAGTTACTGAATTTGACCTTATATTTTACATCTACTTGTTTTGTGTGTCCCTTAACTTCTTATTTTGAATATAGATGATTTTATTACTGTTTTCTTTCATCCTTCCTATTAGCTGTGTCCATGGTTGATTTACTACCTTCGTTGAATATTTGCCTTAACCAATGAGGTTTTTCCTTTAGTAAGTTTCCTTTCCTAATTTTTATGTTTCAGTCGAGGCCTTTTCTTTTTCACTTAGAAAAGTCTCTTTAAGATTTCTCATAAAGCTGGTTTGGTGATGCTGAGCTCTTTTAGTTTTGCTTCTCTGTAAAACTTTAGATCTCACCATCAAATCTGAAGGGGAGCCTTGCTGTGTAGAGTATTTTTGGTTATAGGGTTTTCCCTTTCATGACTTTAAATATACTATGCCACTCCCTTCTGGTATGCAGAGTTTATCCTGAAAAGTCCGCTGATGACTTTATGCAAGTTCCCATGTTTGTAACTTGTCATTTTCCCTTTGCTCCTTTTAATAGTGTCTTTTTATCTTTATTTTTTTTTGCTATTTTAATTACAATGAGTCTTGGTGTGGTTCTCTTTGGGTTGACCCTGTTTTGGCCTTACTGTGTTTACTGAACTTGGATGTCTGTTTTCTTTCCCAGGTTAGGGAAGTTTTCAGCTTTTATGTCTTCAGGTATGTTCTACACCCCTTTCTCTTTCCTTTTTTTCTTTCTGGGACCAGTATAATGCAAATGTTAGTACACTTGATGTTGTTCACAGGTCTGTTCAACTTTCCTCATTTCATTTTATTCTATAGTTTAACTGTTCATCTTCAGTGATGGCCACTACTCTGTCCTTTAGTTTTCTGATCCATTCCTCTGTATCATTGAGTCTACAGTAGTTTCCTTTTAGTGTAATTTTCATTTCATTTATTGTATTAGTCATCTCTGTTTAGTTGTTCTTTAAGAGTCTAACTCTTTTAAAAAAAGGTCTAACTTCTTGCTCTGGTCGTCCATTCTTCTCCTGAGTTCTTTGATCACCTTTACAGTCCTTACTTTGAATGCTTTCTTGAATAGATTGGTTATCTCCACTTCACTTAGATCTTCTTCTGGGTTCTTATCTTGTTCCTTCATCTGGATCGTGTTTCTGTGTCACTTCATTTTTCTTAACTTGCTGTTTTTATTGCTATGTATGTAGTAGGTTCGTTACACTTCCTGACCTTGGAGAACTGACCTTTTGTAGGAGAGGTCCTATGTGTCCCAGCAGCCCACTGTCCCCTGGTCACTAGAAGTATATGTTCTAGGTGTACACCCTATGTGGACTGCTTGGCCTCTTCTGTTGTGGTGGGCTGACTACTGTGGGTGGTCTGGTAGGCTTGGCTGCCCCCAGAGTGCTTGTTTGCCAGGCTCTGCCTTGTATGGAGGCTGTCTGTGCTGCTTGGTGAGACTAAATCATAAGGCAGCTGGCTGCACAACTCTGGGGGACACCAAATCTGGTGCTGCTTCACTTATGGGTAGAATTACAGTCCAGGTGATATCAGGGCTAGTGCCCAGTCACTGGTCCTCGGGCTATGCTGGCTACTGGGAGGAAGAGACAGGTTCTGCGTTCTGGCTGCAGGGCCCAGGAGCCACAGAGTTGGTGTTGGATCACTGTTCCTGACACAGCTCTCTGCAGGGCAGGGGGTATCCCTAATCTTGTGTTGGCATTCTGATGGGCAGGGTCAGGACCCAGCTGAGTCCATGGCTGCTTCTGGCCTGCACTTAAGTGGCCTGGTTACACAGGCTGCTGGGCTGTGGTATTCCTGGAGCTGGTGTGTGCCTGTTGGTGTATGAGGCTGATCCCACTGCTAAAGCAGGTTTGCTGTTGGGTAGGTCCAAGCTCCATCCAGTCCCTGTGCAGTTACCACCTGCCGATGGTGAGGCTGACTCCAAGGCCAGAGCAGGCTCACTTGTCAGAGGGGCCAGGGACTCTGGGGCTGGTGCTTGTCCACTGAGGTGTGGAGGCTGGTCCTGGGGCTTTTGGTGGCTGGACCCATGTCCAGGGGCAGCTGTGCAGTGAGAGGGTCTGAAGGCAGCCTGTTTGCTGGTGGATAGGGCTATGCCCCTGCTCAGTTAGTTGCTTGGCCTGCAGCATCCTAGTACTTGTGTCTATAGTCTGGTGGAAATGGGTAGGGCTAGGTCCCAAGGCTAAAAAGATAGAGGGAGGATTCTGAAATTATGTTTGCTGGTACCAGTGTCCACGAGGTAGAAGGAACTCCCCCAAATGGCTGCTGCCAGTGTCTCTGTCCCTGAGGCTGTGCTGTAGTTGCCTCTTGCCTCTCTGGGAGACTCTCCAAGATCAGGAGGTAGGTGTGACCCAGGATCCTTTCAAAAAAATGACTGCTTCTGTTCTGATTCTCAGATCATGTGGGATTTTGTGAGCCTCTTTTAAGAGTGGAATCTCTATTTCCCACAACCCTCTGGCTCTCTGGAAAATAAGCACTACTCGTCTTCAAAGCCCAACTTTCTAGGAACTCTTCTTTCCAGAACAGGATCCCTGGGCTTGGGAGCCTGATGTTGGCTTCATACCCCTTGCTACCTGGGAGCACCTCTGAAATTGTAATTATTCTCCCATTTGTGGTCCACCCACCTGGTGGAATGGGTCTTGACTCTGTTGAGATTTTGCCCTTCCTTCCTGTCTTGTCGAGGTGCCTTCCTTATGTCTTTAGTTGTAAAACATGTTTTATGGTAGGTCCCGACCTTTTTCATCAATTGCTGTTCTGTAAAGAGTTGTGACTTTGGTGTGCCCATGAGAGGCGTCAAGCTCTGGGTCTTTGAATGTTACCATCTTGGACAATCTCTCCACTTCATTCTTAAATCATATTATTTAATTTTTCTTAGTATCTTATTTGATTAGCGACAGTTTGAAATTTATTATCACTCATGTTTACTTCACCTGTTTTAAAAAATTGAATAGTGCATTCATTCATTTTGAAATGAAGGTAGTGACCTGTGAATTTCCATACCTCAAAAATCAAGGATAGGACAAAAACCTTTTCTACCTGTGTTACCTTCAAACTCTGCACCCCACCCCAGCCTGGGGATTAACCTCTTGCACCCATGCTCACCTTCTGTTTTCGGACCGTTAACCATCATTGCATCTGTATGTGTGTTGACAAAGTGAACTCTAGTCTTTGCAGTTTTTGTGTTTTTTTTTTTTTTTTTGGTTTAGGGAACAGGCCTACTATGAATGTACATTTACTGGTCTGCTGACGTTCATATATAAACCTGTCAAGCACATTACCAGAATTGGAATGGCTTGTATATACACTTTGATAAATTTTAGAGACAATGGTAGAACAGAAGTAAATTGTATTTCAAATGCCACAATATTCTCTCACTATGAAAACCCTTCCCTTTTTTAATATATTTGTGTGTAGTTTATCTTTATGCCCATACTGTATTTCCCAGAGATGGGTAAGTGTTACGTTTCTTGCTAGTACATTTACCGTGTTGTTCAAAGTCAGGCGTTTAGTGGTTTTAGCATGATCATGTTTCCATGAACTCGCAAATAGAAGATCTTCTCTCACACTGTCTTTTACTCCCTGCTGTTTTATACTGCCCTCCTAATTCTCAGTCCTGGTCTTTCTTTATGTTCTTCATCAACCTGGATAGGTTATACTATTTTCTCCCTTATTCAAGACCAATAGAATAGAATAGAACACCCAGAAATAAACCCTGATATATGGCCAAATGATTTTTGACAAGTTGCCAAGACTTTTCAAAGTAGAAAGGGTAGTATTTTCCACACATGGTGCTGAGAAGTCTTGTGGTCAACATGCAAAAGAAGGAAGATGGACCCTTACCTAACATCATATGCAAAAATTAATGAAAACGTATCAAGAAACTAAATATGAGACCTAATAAAATAAAAAGTCTTAGAAGAAGATACAGGACAAGAGCTTCATGACATTGGATTTGGCAGTGTTTTCCTCAATATGAAACGAAAGGACAACAAAGGTACAGCTAACAAAAAAATAAACAATTTGCAGTACATAATTTTTAAAAAAAAATGTGTATCAAAGAAATGTAAACAGAATAAAATGGCAACCCACAAGATAGGAGAAAATATTTCAGAGCCATCTATCTGACAAGAGATTTCTATTCAGAATATACAGAGAACTCCTACAACTGAACAAAAAGCAAACACCCTGATTCAAAAATGGATAAAAGACTTGAATAGATGGTTCTTCAAAAAGATGTATAAATGACTAAGCACTTGAATAGATGCTCCATATCACTAAATGCATGTTTATGTATGTGTGTGCATGCATACACACACAAGCACACACACACATACACAAGCAGAAAACAACTATTGGTGAGGATGTGAGGGAGTTGGAACCATTGTGTTATGTCAGTGGTAATGTAGAATGATACAGCTGCTTTGCAAAAGAGTATGGCAATTTTTCAGATATTGAAAAATAGAATTACTACGTGATCCAGGAATTTTACTTTGAGGTATACCCAGAGGAATTGAAATCAGGGTCTTAAAGAAATATTTGTACTCCAGTGTTTAGAGCAGTAATAATCACAGTAGCTAAACTATGAAAACAACCTAAGTGTTTATCCACTAGTTCCTGGATAAGCAAAGTTTGGTATACCCGTATAATCCAATATTATTCAGTGTTAAGAAGGAAAAGATCTAGGAATATGCTACAACATGGATGAATCTTGAGGAACTTTAGCTACCAAAAATGCCATTTTTGTGACGTTTAGTGAGTCATAACAATACAACTCCTTATTTCAATTATATGGGGTAATTAGTGTAGTCAAAAGCATAGAAATTGGGAGGGTAATGATGCTTTTCAGGTGGTTATGGAACAAAAAGGAAAGTTATGTTTAAAGGACATAGAGTTACAGTTTTAAAACGTAGAAAAGAATTAGAAAGATAAATGGTGATGTTGATCACCCAATAATATGAATGTATTTAATATCACTGAATGGTGCACTTTATAATAATTAACATGTTATATTTTATGTTCTTTGATTTTACTAACATACAAAATTGGGAAAGAATGTAATATCAGGAAAGGGAGTGGACCTGGGATAGAGCAGAGAGTAATCAGAAGGGTGAGACCCTGCATGTGTTGAAGAAGAGCTGAGAGTCTTCATTGGACAGAAGAGATTTTATTTAAAAAAAATAATTACTCTGAGGGTGTATTAAATAGATATCTATGGGTGTACTGCTATCTCCCATGGGTTATCTTAAAGAGTCTTTAATAAAGTCCATAAGGCTTGCTGAGGCTTTTTAAAAAACTGGATTCCCTATGAGATAATTATAGGGTGGTACTTAAGTCTATGTCTAGGTTGACAGATTTTGCAGAGAAGACGAACTTGAGAACAGTGGAGGTCCTGAGAGTGTAAGTACATGGAAATTCGGGAAAAAGAATAATAAAGGGAATTAGGAAAACTTTGGACTTCGAAGGTCATGTATTAATGAGTCAGACTTGAGGTTTCTAAGGAGTTATATACACAGTTGCTATTTGGATTACTTGTTGATAAAGATAAGTGGAAAAACTAGAGTCGTTTCCAAGTGTAGGTAAGTTATAATGAGACGATGGTGGTGGAAATTAGGGAGGCCCAGAGAAAAGTGGGAAGGTTATATTGGGCCAAGATGGTGGTAATATCCAGCAGAACAGATGGTAGGGCAGACTATGGATTCATCTTTTATATTTCGACTCCCCACCTCATCCTTAATAATTCTTTGGGAATATTTCATTGCTCTGTGATACAGGTACAGAATTTGAGTGAGGAGACTACACCCTCAGTGTCCAGCTGTCTGAGTCCTCAGTGTGCTTCAAATGATGGAGAACTGTTGCTTCTTTATGAGAAGAGTTAGTACCTTGTAGCTAAGCTTAAACTGGAGCTTATGCAATATTGATTCCATTTTATATATACTGTTGGCATGGAGGTTCCTCCTCCTCTTTTCTTGACCATTATGAAATGAATCTATATTTCTCAATATTTGGGTATATCAGATAAATACATTAATTAAAGGAATCTTATATATTGGTCCCTGCATAGTTTGCTCTTTCTTGTTTCTCTTTTACCTTTACTAAATTAGCACAGGGTGAGATCTCGAAATGTTCTAATCAGGAGAGATTAGAACATCATATTTCTAGAGAGGTTGGTTGGACAGAGCAGGGGTCCCAGTGAGAATCCAAGCTTCTGCTTCTACTTGGAAGTGTACCTGTATAGAGTAGAGGGCTCCAGGAAATATCCTAGAATATTCCAATGTCCCTGCAGGAGATCATTAAGAGAGGCAGGATCTGGTACCAGATAAGTGTACTATGACATGTTTGTCAGTCATCTGATGTGAGATTCTCAGTGCCAATCCCATATGGTAGGGCTGAGTGCAGAGTGATGAAGAACCTGTGAAAGCCTTTGACTGTATGTTAAAGATGAAGCTCTGATTTTGAGGAGAATTTTCTTACCTGACTGAATGTCACCCTTCTGTGGGGATGAGATTCTGTGCTTTTCCTCTGTTGATGACCACTGACTGAAAATCATTAGAGGATCATGTCTAGAAAGCATTCTTTATTTAATTTCTTAAAGAAGAAAGCATAGAAAACATTTTTATCCACTTTCAAATCGAGGATCAAGGGGAATGACATCAGTGAAAATGTCAGAGTAGGGAGCTCTGGCTTGTGTCCATCCCCAGAAACACTGACATATGTGGTAAAACCTGTCAAAATGATCTTATCAACATATGTAAGTTTTCTTTCCTTTTCGCCCTGTAGATTTATCTTTCATTGAAACTTTACTTACTACAGGATGTGGAGAATTAACAAGGAAGTAGGAACTGTATTTCCTGATGAGAGAATCACTAAGTCACATTAGCTGTTCTGAGCTGTGTCTTACTCACTGTGAATGTAATTTAAAAAAACAAACAAACAAACAAGACACACTCACACACACACACACACACATATATATATTTTTTTTGGTAAGTCAGTTCTGACATTTCCTCGTTAAAGACAAGGTAAGAGATACAGACTTAGGTTTACCAGAATTGAGCAAAATTTTGATTGTACCTGTGTTGAATATATGAGCATGACCTGCTACAAAACTTCATTATACTTATTGCCACAACTGACAAATTCCCTTTTTCCACTCCTGATATGTTGCATGTAAGGAAAGCATAGGTCACTAACCCCAGCTGGTCACAGGTAAACTCTGCCACAAGGATTACTGCATGTTTTCCTGCTGGAAGACCATACATTCTCGAGTATCATGCCTACAGAGTATCTGGACTCTTCTTTTTTCGGCATAAAGGTTAGATAATCACCTGATTTTATGAGAAATATATAAATTGTATCTGCATATTTTTCAGGTTTTTATTTATCCATTCTCTTTCAAGTCCTAAGTGCAAATATTAAAGTGATTTCCAAGAGGGTGGTTAATAAGAAAGCTACGTTTATACTCCAAAATTAGCAATAAATCATAATACAATTGTAAATGCATTAATGTGTGATTAATATGTAGATGCTTGAGATTAACCAAGATGGCGGAGTAGAAGGACGTGCTCTCACTCCCTCTTGCGAGAGCACCAGAATCACAACTGGCTGCTGGACAATCATTGACAGGAAGCCCCTGGACTTCACCAAGGAGGATACCCCACGTCCAAGGACAGAGGAGAAGCCACAGTGAGACGGTAGGAGGGGCGCAATCAGAGTAAAATCAAATCCCATAACTGCTGGGTGGGTGGCTCACAGGCTGGCGAACACTTATACCACAGAAGTCCACCCACTGGAGTGAAGGTTCTGAGCCCCACGTCAGGCTTCCCAACCTGGGGGTCCGGCTATGGGAGGAGGAATTCCTAGAGAATCAGACTTTGAAGCCTAGTGGGAATTGATTGCAGGACTTTGACAGGACTGGGGGAAGCAGAGACCCCACTCTTGGAGGGCACACACAAAGTAATGTGTGCATTGGGACCCAGGGGAAGGAGCAGTGACCGTGGGGGAGACTGAACCAGACCTACCTGCTGGTGTTGGGGGGTCTCCTGCAGAGGCGAGTGGTGGCTCTGTTTCACCGTGGGGGGGATAAGGACACTGGCAGCAGAGGTTCTGGGAAGTTCTCCTTGGCATGAGCCCTCCCAGAGACTGCCATTAACCCCACCAAAGAGCACGGGTAGGCTCCAGTGTTGGGTTGCCTCAGGCAAAACAACCAACAGGGAGGGAACCCAGCCCCACCCATCAACAGTCAAGTGGATTAAGGTTTTACTGAGCTCTGACCGCCACAGCAACAGAGAGGGAACCCAGCCCCACCCATCAACAGTCAAGTGGATTAAGGTTTTACTGAGCTCTGACCGCCACAGCAACAGTCAGCTCTACCCACCACCAGAGCCTCCCATCAAGCCTCTTAGATAGCCTCAACCACCAGAGGGCAGACAGCAGAAGCAAGAAAAACTGAATTCCTGCAGCCTGTGGACCAAAAACCACAGTTACAGAAAGATAGAGAAGATGAAAAGGCAGAGGGCTGTGTACCAGATGAAAGAACAAGAAAAAACCCCAGAAAAACAACTAAATGAAGTGGAGATAGGCAACCTTCCAGAAAAAGAATTCAGAATAATGATAGTGAAGATGATCCAGGACCTCGGAATAAGAATGGAGGCAAAGATTGAGAAGATGCAAGAAATGATTAACAAAGACCTAGAAGAATTAAAGAACAAACAAACAGAGATGACCAATACAATAACTGAAATGAAAACTACACTAGAAGGAATCAATAGCAGAATAACTGAGGCAGAAGAACGGATAAGTGACCTGGAAGACAGAATGGTGGAATTCACTGCTGCGGAACAGACTAAAGAAAAAAGAATGAAAAGAAATGAAGACAGCCTAAGAGACCTCTGAGACAACATTAAACGCAACAACATTCGCATTATAGGGGTCCCAGAAGGAGAAGAGAGAGAGAAAGGACCCGAGAAAATATCTGAAGAGATTATAGTCGAAAACTTCCCTAACATGGGAAAGGAAATAGCTACCCAAGTCCAGGAAGCGCAGAGAGTCTCATACAGAATAAACCCAAGGAGAAACACGCCGAGACACATAGTAATCAAAGTGGCAAAAATTAAAGACAAAGAAAAATTATTGAAAGCAGCAAGGGAAAAATGACAAATAACATACAAGGGAACTCCCATAAGGTTAACAGCTGATTTCTCAGCAGAAACTCTGCAAGCCAGAAGGGAGTGGCATGATATACTTAAAGTGATGAAAGGGAAGAACCTACAACCAAGATTACTCTACCCGGCAAGGATCTCATTTAGATTTGATGGAGAAATCAAAAGCTTTATAGACAAGCAAAAGCTAAGAGAATTCAGCACCACCAAACCAGCTCTACAACAAATGCTAAAGGAACTTCTCTAAGTGGGAAACACAAGAGAAGAAAAGGACCTACAAAAACAAACCCAAAACAATTAAGAAAATGGTCATAGGAACATACATATCGATAATTACCTTAAACGTGAATGGATTAAATGCCCCAACCAAAAGACATAGACTGGCTGAATGGATACAAACACAAGACCCATATATATGCTGTCTACAAGAGACCCACTTTAGACCTAGGGACACATACAGACTGAAAGTGAGGGGATGGAAAAAGATATTCCATGCAAATGGAAATCAAAAGAAAGCTGGAGTAGCTATACTCATATCAGATAAAATAGACTTTAAAATAAAGAATGTTAAAAGAGACAAGGAAGGACACTACATAATGATCCAGGGATCAATCCATGAAGAAGATATAACAATTATAAATATATATGCACCCAACATAGGAGCACCTCAATACATAAGGCAACTGCTAACACCTATAAAAGAGGAAATTGACAGTAACACAATCATAGTGGGGGACTTTAACACTCCACTTACACCAATGGACTGATCATCCAAAATGAAAATAAATAAGGAAACAGAAGCTTTAAATGACACAATAGACCAGATAGATTTAATTGATATATATAGGACATTCCATCCAAAAACAGCAGATTACACGTTCTTCTCAAGTGCGCACGGAACATTCCCCAGGATAGATCACATCTTGGGTCACAAATCAAGCCTCAGTAAATTTAAGAAAATTGAAATCATATCAAGCATCTTTTCTGACCACAACGCTATGAGATTAGAAATGAATTACAGGGAAAAAAACGTAAAAAAGACAAACACATGGAGGCTAAACAATACGTTACTAAATAACCAAGAGATCACTGAAGAAATCAAAGAGGAAATCAAAAAATACCTAGAGACAAATGACAATGAAAACACGACGACCCAAAACCTATGGGATGCAGCAAAAGCGGTTCTAAGAGGGAATTTTATACTTATACAAGCCTACCTAAAGAAACAAGAAAAATCTCAAGTAAACAATCTAACCTTACACCTAAAGAAACTAGAGAAAGAAGAACAAACAAAACCCAAAGTTAGCAGAAGGAAAGAAATCATAAAGATCAAAGCAGAAATAAATGAAATAGAAACAAAGAAAACAATAGCAAAGATCAATAAAACTAAAAGTTGGTTCTTTGAGAAGATAAACAAAATTGATAAGCCGTTAGCCAGACTCATCAAGAAAAAGAGGGAGAGGACTCAAATCAATAAAATCAGAAATGAAAAAGGAGAAGTTACAACAGACACCGCAGAAATACAAAGCATCCTAAGAGACTACTACAAGCAACTTTATGCCAATAAAATGGACAACCTGGAAGAAATGGACAAATTCTTAGAAAAGTTTAACCTTCCAAGACTGAACCAGGAAGAAACAGAAAATATGAACAGACCAATCACAAGTAATGAAATTGAAACTGTGATTAAAAATCTTCCAACAAACAAAAGTCCAGGACCAGATGGCTTCACAGGTGAATTCTATCAAACATTTAGAGAAGAGCTAACACCCATCCTTCTCAAACTCTTCCAAAAAATTGCAGAGGAAGGAACACTCCCAAACTCATTCTATGAGGCCACCATCACCCTGATACCAAAACCAGACAAAGACACTACAAAAAAAGAAAATTACAGACCAATATCACTGATGAATATAGATGCAAAAATCCTCAACAAAATACTAGCAAACAGAATCCAACAACACATTAAAAGGATCATGCACCACGATCAAGTGGGATTGATCCCAGGGATGCAAGGATTCTTCAATATACGCAAATCAATCAATGTGATACACCATATTAACAAATTGAAGAATAAAAACCATATGATCATCTCAATAGATGCAGAAAAAGCTTTTGACAAAATTCAACACCCATTTCTGATAAAAACTCTCCAGAAAGTGGGCATAGAGGGAACCTACCTCAACATAATAAAGGCCATATATGACAAACCCACAGCAAACATCATTCTCAATGGTGAAAAACTGAAAGCATTTCCTCTAAGATCAGGAACGAGACAAGGATGTCCACTCTCACCACTATTATTCAACGTAGTTCTGGAAGTCCTAGCCACGGCAATCAGAGAAGAAAAAGAAATAAAAGGAATACAAATTGGAAAGGAAGAAGTAAAACTGTCACTGTTTGCGGATGACATGATACTATACATAGAGAATCCTAAAACTGCCACCAGAAAACTGCTAGAGCTAATTAATGAATATGGTAAAGTTGCAGGATACAAAATTAATGCACAGAAATCTCTTGCATTCCTATACACTAATGATGAAAAATCTGAAAGAGAAATTATGGAAACACTCCCATTTACCACTGCAACAAAAAGAATAAAATACCTAGGAATAAACCTACCTAGGGAGACAAAAGACCTGTATGCAGAAAACTATAAGACACTGATGAAAGAAATTAAAGATGATACCAACAGATGGAGAGATATACCATGTTCTTGGATTGGAAGAATCAACATTGTGAAAATGAGTATACTACCCAAAGCAATCTACAGATTCAATGCAATCCCTATCAAATTACCAATGGCATTTTTTACGGAGCTAGAACAAATCATCTTAAAATTTGTATGGAGACACAAAAGACCCCGAATAGCCAAAGCAGTCTTGAGGCAAAAAAATGGAGCTGGAGGAATCAGACTCCCAGACTTCAGACTATACTACAAAGCTACAGTAATCAAGACAATATGGTACTGGCACAAAAACAGAAACATAGATCAATGGAACAAGATAGAAAGCCCAGAGATTAACCCACGCACCTATGGTCAACTAATCTATGACAAAGGGGGCAAAGATATACAATGGAGAAAAGACAGTCTCTTCAATAAGTGGTGCTGGGAAAACTGGACAGCTACATGTAAAAGAATGAAATTAGAATACTCCCTAACACCATACACAAAAATAAACTCAAAATGGATTAGAGACCTAAATATAAGACTGGACACTATAAAACTCTTAGAGGAAAACATAGGAAGAACACTCTTTGACATAAATCACAGCAAGATCTTTTTTGATCCACCTCCTAGAGTAATGGAAATAAAAACAAAAATAAACAAGTGGGACCTAATGAAACTTCAAAGCTTTTGCACAGCAAAGGAAACCATAAACAAGACAAAAAGACAACCCTCAGAATGGGAGAAAATATTTGCAAATGAATCAACGGACAAAGGATTAATCTCCAAAATATATAAACAGCTCATTCAGCTCAATATCAAAGAAACAAACAACCCAATCCAAAAATGGGCAGAAGACCTAAATAGACAGTTCTCCAAAGAAGACATACAGACGGCCACGAAGCACATGAAAAGATGCTCAACATCACTAATTATTAGAGAAATGCAAATCAAAACTACAATGAGGTATCACCTCACTCCTGTTAGAATGGGCATCATCAGAAAATCTACAAACAACAAATGCTGGAGAGGGTGTGGAGAAAAGGGAAACCTCTTGCACTGTTGGTGGGAATGTAAATTGATACAGCCACTATGGAGAACAATATGGAGGTTCCTTAAAAAACTAAAAATAGAATTACCATATGACCCAGCAATCCCACTACTGGGCATATACCCAGAGAAAACCGTAATTCAAAAAGACACATGCACCCGAATGTTCATTGCAGCACTATTTACAATAGCCAGGTCAAGGAAGCAACCTAAATGCCCATCAACAGACGAATGGATAAAGAAGTTGTGGTACATATATACAATGGAATATTACTCAGCCATAAAAAGGAACGAAATTGAGTCATTTGTTGAGACGTGGATGGATCTAGAGACTGTCATACAGAGTGAAGTAAGTCAGAAGGAGAAAGACAAATATCGTATATTAATGCATGTATGTGGAACCTAGAAAAATGGTACAGATGAGCCAGTTTGCAGGGCAGAAGTTGAGACACAGATGTAGAGAATGGACATATGGACACCAAGGGGGGAAAACTGCGGTGGGGTGGGGATGGTGGTGTGCTGAATTGGGCGATTGGGATTGACATGTATACACTGATGTGTATAAAATTGATGCCTAATAAGAACCTGCAGTATAAAAAAAATACAAAACAACTAATACTAAACTTTCATTGGGTTATTTGTATGGAAATATGTTAATATAAATGTTTCAGACATTATATGAAATTTCTAAAAATCTTATATTTGTATTTGTATGGAAATATGTATGGAAATATGTTAATATAAATGTTTCAGACATTATATGAAATTTCTAAAAATCTTATATTTGTATTTGTATGGAAATATGTATGGAAATATGTTAATATAAATGTTTCAGACATTACATGAAATTTCTAAAAATCTTATATGTTCTGGTATGATGTTATAAGTAATAATCCTAGTTATTACTTTAAAATGTATATCTCAAAAATAACTAATTTTCTTGTCAACTGCATTATTATGAACTTTCAACAAATCTTTAACAGTGGTCATTTTTAAGTCTTTTGTCATTTACAGACAGTTCTGGGTGTACTCTGATGCTTTTGCAAATATGTTAAAAAAAAAAAAAAGAAAACATAGGAGAAAAATCTCTGTGAACTTGTATTAGGCAAGGAATTCTTAAGTAGGACACCAAGAGCATGATTCATAAAGAAAAAATGATAAACTAGACTTCATCAAAATGAAAAAGTTTTAAACTTCAAAAGGTACCATTAAGAAAATGAAAAGACAAAGCACAGAAAGGGAGAAAACACTTGTAAATCATTTACCTGATAAAAGACTTGTAAAAAAAAAAAAAACCTGGTTGGGTAAATACACACCATCATCAATAATTTCTCAAAGTGTTTCCGGAAGTTCCTGGACAGCTACCCTATCTGCACTTGCTGCCTCTCCACTTACTTTTACATTGTGAAGGTTGGCTCTAGCCTTGAACCGATGAAACCAGCCATGGCTGGCATTAAAAGATGTGCCTTCTGATTCTTTGCCGTGTTTCTTCTTCAAGTCTTCATAAAGGCTTTTAGCTTTCTCTTGAATCAGCGTTAAGTGTAGCAGGACTCAGCGCTGATGTTGATCCTGCATCCACACACTGAGAAGTTTCTCCATCTCCTCCATCACTTTTCCATGCTTCTTGGATATTTTGTCAACATCGTCGGCACAGCAGACTTCACATGTTCCATGATCTTGTCCTTGTTCTTTAGATTCGTGCCAATGATTGAATGATTCATGTTATAAGAATGAGCGATGTCTAACATCTTTTTGCCTCGCTCCACTTTCTCAATTACTTTCACTTTTGTTTCCATCATTATCTCTTGGCGCTTCTTAACAGTACCAGCTACATCACCTCTGCTTTTACGCTTGCTTCCAGACATCTTGGGCTTAAAATAAAGGTACTGTACTACTGTACTCTATACACTACTGTAAAGTACACAAAAGCACAACCACATATAGAGGAAGCATGCGTGTGACAATGTATTCCAGACACGTGAAGTAACTTACATGATTGGACATGCGAATGGACGTTTGCATCTTTGAAAGTTTGCAACTTGAAGGTTCGTATGTAGGCGACTTACTGTATTTGTACTGCCTAAGGAGAACTACGTAGGAAAAACTTGGTATGACTTATGTCAGAGAATGTTTTGCTTATGTTCTCTTCTAGGAGTTACAAGGTGTTCTATCTTATATTTAAGCATATAAGCCGTTTTGAGTTTATTTTTGTGTATGGTGTGAGGGTATGTTCTGACTTCACTGATTTGCATACGGCTCTCCAACTTTCAAAACACCACTTGCTGAAGAGACTATCTTTTCCTCATTGTATATTCTTGCCTCCTTTGTCGAAGGTTAACTGACCATAGGTGTGTGGGTTTATTTCTTAGCTCTCTATTCTATTCCATTGATCCATGTATCTCTTTCTGTGCCAATACCATGCGGCTTTGATTACTGTAACTTTGCAGTATTGTCTGAAGTTTAGGAGGGTTATGCCTCCTGCTTTGTTCTTTTTCCTGGGGATTGTGTTCACATTTCTGACTTTTTATGGTTCCAGATACATTTTAGGATTATTTGTTCTAGTTCTGGGGAAAATGTCATGGGTAATTTGATAGGGATCACATTAAATCTGTAGATTGCTTTGGGTATTATAGCCATTTTAACAGTATTAATTCTTCCCACCCAAGAGCGTGGGATGTCTTTCCATTTCTTTGAATCATCTTCAGTTTCCTTTACTAATGTTTTGTAGTTCTCAGCATATAAATCTTTCACCTCCTTGGTGAGGTTTATTCCTAAGCATTTTATTTTTTTGAAGCCATTTAAAAAAGGATTACTTGTTTACCCTTCCTTTCTGATATTTCATTGTTAGTGTAAAGAAATGCAACCAGGGACTTCCCTGGTGGCTCCGTGGTTGAGAATCCGCCTGCCAATACAGGGGACACGGGTTTGAGCCCTGATGCAGGAAGATCTCACATGCCGTGGAGCAACTAAACCTGTGTGCCACAACTACTTAGCCTGCACTCTAGAGCCAGTGAGCCACAAATACTGAGCCCATGTGCCACAACTACTTAAGCCTGCATGCCTAGAGCCCGTGCTCCACAACAAGAGAAGCCACTGCAATGAGAAGCCTGTGCACCACAAGAAAGTCTAGTCCCCACTGGCCACAACTAGAGAAAGCCCGTGCACAGCAATGAAGACCCAATGCAGCCAAAATAAATTTAAAAAAAAAAGAAAGAAAAACCAGGAAATGCAACCAATTTATATATGTTAATCTTGTATCCTGCTACTTTGCTGAATTTGTTTATCAGTTCTAGTAGTGTTTGTGTGGAATTTTTAGGGTTTCCTTTATATATATTATCATGTCATCTGCATATAATGGCAACTTTACCTCTTCCCTTCCAATTTGGTTAGATTTTATTTCTTTTTCTTGTCTGATTGTTGTGGCTAGGACTTCCAATACTATGTTGAAGAGAAGACGTGAGAGTGGGCATTCTTGTCTTGTTCCAGATTTTAGCGGGAAGGCTTTCAGCTTATGAACGTTGAGTATTATATTGGCTGTGGGTTTGTCATAAATAGCTTTTATTATGTTGGGATATGTTTCCTCTATACCCACTTTGGTAAGTGTTTTTATCATGAATGGATGTTGAAGTTTTTCAAATGCTTTTTCGGCATCTATTGAGATGATCGTTTGTTTTGTGTTTTTCCTTTGTTGATGGGGTGTATCATGTTGATTGATTTGCATATGTTGAAACAACTTTGTGACACTGGGGTGAATCAAATTTGGTCATGGTGTATGATCCTCTTATGTGTTGTCGGATTCGGTTTTCTAATATTCAGTTGAGAATTTTTGCATCTATATTTATCAACGATATTGGCCTGCAGTTTTCTTTTTTGGTAGTGTCTTTCTCTGTGTTTTTTTTTAAGGCTTTATTGAATTTGTTCCAACATTGTTTCTGTTTTATGTTTTGGTTTCTTCTTTGTGAGGCATGTGGGATCTTAACTCCAAAACCAGTGATCGAACTCCCACCCGCTGCACTGGAAGGCGAAATCTTAACTGCTGGACCACCAGAAAAGTCCCCATCTGTTTTATTTGTTTTTTTTTTTAAGTAAATTTCTTTCTTTATTTATTTTTGGATGCATTGGGCGTTCGTTGCTGTGCTCGGGCTCTCTCTAGTTGCGGCGAGTGGGGACTACTCTTCATTGTGGTGTGCAGGCTGTTCATTGCAGTGGCTTCTTTTGTTGCAGAGCATAGGCTCTAGGTGCACGGGCTTCAGTAGTTGTGGCTATCAGGCTCAGTAGTAGTTGTGGTCCATGGGCTGTAGAGTGCAGCCTCAGTAGTTGTGGCACACAGGCTTAGTTGCTCTGCGGCATGTGGGATCTTCCTGGACCAGGGCTCGAACCCATATCCCCTGCATTGGCAGATGGATTCTTAACCACTGTGCCACCAGGGAAGTCCCCCCAATCTGGTTTTGATATGAGGGTGATGGTGGCTTCATAGAATGTCTCTGGAAGTATTCCTTACTCTTCAATCTTTTTGAAGAGTTTGAGAAGAATCAGTGTAAGTTCTGCTTTGTATATTTGGTAGAATTTGCCTGTGAAACCATGTGATCCTGGACTTTTGTTGGTAGGGAGTTGTTTTCAATTACAAATTCCATTTCACTTTTAGTGATCAGTCTGTTCAAGTTATCTATTTCTTCTTGATTCAGTTTTGTTCGGCTGTAAAAAACAACATATATTTTTAGGTTATGTTAACACCTAAATACTTACCATGTATTAGACCACAAAAGAGCAAAGAAAAAAATATTAAAATACTTTTTCAAATAGAAAAAGCATTGAAATATTTTTAAGAAATTGGGATAATAATACTAATTACAATAATGACAAATTGTTCTGAAATTAAAGACTACTTTATCTAAGATGTATATTATATGCTTATCATTTTATTGTTTTTAAATACATGGAATGCTTTCTCCTTTCTAATGTAATTCTTTTATTTTACCTGTATATTGGGAAAAAAATTTAGTTGCACATAATATAAAAAATTACTTTAATAGGAGATATTAATCCATTTACATTTACTATAGTACTGAAAATACTTAGGTTTAGTGTTACCATGTTATTGAGTGCTCATTTTTATTTGTTTATTTTTTAAAAAGATTTAATTTGGGAGGGGCATAAATTATTTATTTATTTATTTATTTTCAACATCTTTATTGGACTATAATTGCTTTACAATGGTGTGTTAGTTTCTGCTTTATAACAAAGTGAATCAGCTATACATATACATATATCCCCATATGTCCTCCCTCTTGCGTCTCCCTCCTACCCTCCCTATCCAACCCCTCTAAGTGGTCACAAAGCACTGAGCTGATCTTCCTGTGCTATGCAGCTGTTTCCTACTAGCTATCTATATTACATTTGGTAGTATATATAAGTCCATACCACTCTCTCACTTCGTCCCAGCTTACACTTCCCCTTCCCCATGTCCTGAAGTCCATTCTCAACGTCTGCATCTTTATTCCTGTCCTGCCCCTAGGTTTTCCCCAACCATTTTTTTTTCTTTTTTTTTAGATTCCATATATATGTGTTAGCATACAGTATTTGTTTTCCTCTTTCTGACTTACTTCAATCTGTATGACAGACTCTGGGTCCATCCACCTCACTACAAATAACTCAGTTTCATTTCTTTTTATGGCTGAGCAATATTCCATTTTATATTGAAGATGTGCAACATCTTCTTTATCCATTCAACAGTTGAAGGACACTTAGGTTGCTTCCATGTCCTGGCTATTGCAAATAAAGCTGCAATGAACATTGTGGAACATGACTCTTTTTGAATTTTGGTTTTCTCCAGGTATATGCCCAGTAGTGGGATTGCTGTGTCATATGGTAGTTCTATTTTTAGTTTTTTTAGGAACTTCCATACTGTTCTCGATAGTGGCTGTATCAATTTACATTCCCACCAACCGTGCAAGAGGGTTCCCTTTTATCCACACTTCTGCAGCATTTATTGTTTGTATATGTTTTTGATGATGGCCATTCTTACCTGTGTGTGGTGACACCTCATTGTAATTTTGATTTGCATTTCTCTAATGATCAGTGATATTGAGCATTCTTTAATGTGTTTGTTGGCAATCTGTATATCTTCTTTGGAGAAATGTCTGTTTAGGTCTTCTGCCCATTTATGGATTGGGTTGTTTGTTTCTTTGATATTGAGCTGCATGGGCTGCTGGTAAAGTTTGGAGATTAATCCTTTGTCAGTTGCTTCGTTGGCAAATATTTTCTCCCATCTGAGGGTTGTCTTTTCGGCTTGTTTGTGTTTTCCTTTGCTGTGCAAAATCTTTTAAATCTCATTAGGTCCCATTTGTTTATTTATGTTTTTATTTCCATTTCTCTAGGAGGTGGGTCAAAAAGGATCTTGCTGTGATTGATGTCATAGAGTGTTCTGCCAATGTTTCCCTCTAAGAGTTTTATAGTGTCTGGCCTTACATTTATGTCTTTAATCCATTTTGAGTTTATTTTTGTGTATGGTGTTAGGGAGTCTTCTAATTTCATTCTTTTACATGTAGCTGTCCAGTTTTCCCAGCACCACTTATTGAAGAGGCTGTGATTTCTCCATTGTATATTCTTGCCTCCTTTATCAAAAATAAGGTGACCATATGTGTATGGGTTTATGTGTGGGCTTTCCCTCCTGTTCCATTGGTCTATATTTCTGTTTTTGTGCCAGTGCCATACTGTCTTGACTACTGTAGCTTTGTAGTATAGTCTTAAGTCAGGGAGCCTGATTCCTCCAGCTCTGTTTTTCTTCTCAGGATTGCTTTGGCTGTTCGGGGTCTTTTGTGTTTCCATACTAATTGTGAAATTTTTTGTTCTAGTTCTCTGAAAAATGCCATTGGTAGTTTGATAGGGATTGCACTGAATGTGTAGATTGCTTTGGGGAGTAGAGTCATTTTCACAATGTTGCTTCTTCCAATCCAAGAACATGGTATATCTCTCTATCTGTTTGTGTCATCTTTGATTTCTTTCATCAGTGTCTTATAGTTGTTTGAGTAAACGTCTTTTGCCTCCTTAGGTAGGTTTATTCCTAGGTATTTTATTCTTTTTGTTGCAGTGGTAAATTCGAGTGTTTCCTTAATTTCTCTTTCAGATTTTTCATCTATAGTGTATAGGAATGAAAGAGATATCTGTACATTAATTTTGTATCCTGCAACCTTACCAAATTCATTGATTAACTCTAGTAGGTTTCTGGTAGCATCTTTAGGATTCTCTATGTGTAGTATCATGTCATCTGCAAACAGTGAGAGCTTAACTTCTTCTTTTCTGATTTGGATTCCTTTTATTTCTTTTTCTTCTCTGATTGCTGTAGCTAAAAATTCTAAAAGTGTGTCGAATAACAGTGGTGAGAGTGGGCAACCTTGTCTTGTTCCTGATCTTGGTGGGAATGGTTTCGCTTTTTCACCATTGAGAACGATGTTGGCTGTGGGTTTGTCATATATGGCCTTTATTATGTTGGGGAAAATTCCCTCTATGCCTACTTCCTGGAGGGTTTTTATGATAAATGGGTGTTTAATATTGTCGAAAGCATTTTCTGCATCTATTGAGATTATCATATGGTTTTTATCCTTCAGTTTTTTTAATATGGTGTATCACATTGACTTGCATGTATTGAAGAATCCTTGCATACCTGGGATAAAGCCCACTTGATCATGGTGTATGATCCTTTTAATGCCCTGTTGGATTCTGTTTGCTAGTGTTTTTTTTGAGGATTTTTGCATCTATGTTCATCAGTGATATTGGCATGTAGTTTTCTTTCTTTGTGACATCTTTGTGTGGTTTTGGTATCAGGGAGATAGTGGTATCATAGAATAAGTTTCGGAGAGTTCCTCCCTCTGTTATATTTTGGAAGAGTTTGAGAAGGATAGGTGTTAACTCTTCTCTAAATGTTTGATAGAATTTGCCTGTGAAGCCATCTGCTCCTGGGCTTTTGTTTGTTGGAAGACTTTTAACCACAGTCTCAAGTTCAGTGCTTGGGATTGGTTTGTTTGTAGTTTCTATTTCTTCCTGGTTCAGTCTTGGAAGGTTGTGCTTTTCTAAGCATTTGTTCATTTCTTCCAGGTTGTCCATTTTATTGGCATATAGTTGCTTGCAGTAATCTCTCATGATCCTTTGTATTTCTGCAGTGTCAGTTGTTACTTCTCCTTTTTCATTTGTAATTCTATTGATTTGAGTCTTCTCCCTTTTTTTCTTGGTGAGTCTGGCTAATGTTTTATCAATTTTGTTTATCTTCTCAAAGAACCAGCTTTTAGGGTTTTTTTTGATATTTGCTGTTGTTTCCTTCATTTCTTTTTCATTTATTTCTGAGCTGATCTTTATGATTTCTTTCCTCTGCTGACTTTGGGTTTTTTTTTCTTTCTTTCTCTAATTGCTTTAGGTGTAAGGTTAGCTTGCTTATTTGAGATGTTTCTTGTTTCTTGAGGTAGGATTGTATTGCTATAAACTTCTCTCTTAGAACTGCTTTTGCTGCATCCCATAGGTTTTGGGTCATCATGTTTTCATTGTCATTTGTTTCTAGGTATTTTGTAATTTCCTCTTTGATTTCTTCAGTGATCTCTTGGTTATTAAGTAGTTTATTGTTTAGCGTCCATGTGTTTGTATTTTTTTACAGATTTTTTCCTGTAATTGATATCTAGTCTGATAGCGTTGTGGTCGGAAAAGATACATGATACGAATTCAATTTTCTTAAATTTACCAAGGCTTGATTTGTGACCCAAGATATGACGTATCCTGGAGAATGTTCTACGAGCACTTGAGAAAAGATGTATTCTGTTGTTTTTGCATGGAATGTCCTATAAATATCAATTAAGTCCATCTTGTTTAATGTATCATTTAAAGCTTGTGTTTCCTTATTTATTTTCATTTTGGTTGATGTGTTCATTGGTGAAGGAGGGGAGCTAAAGTCCCCTACTGTGGTTGTGTTACTGGCGATTTCCCCTTTTATGGCTGTTAGCATTTGCCTTATGTATTGAGGTGCTCCTATGTTGGGTGCATAAATATGTACAATTGTTATATCTTCTTCTTGGATTGATCCCTTGATCATTATGTAGTGTCCTTCTTTGTCTCCTGTAATAGTCTTTATTTTAAAGTCTTTTTTGTCTGATATGAGAATTGTTACTCTAGCTTTCTTTTGATTTCCATTTGCATGGAATATCTTATTCCTTCCCCTCACTTTCGGTCTGTATGTGTCCCTAGGGCTGAAGTGGGTCTCTTGTAGACCGCATATATACTGGTCGTGTTTTTGGATCCATTTAGCCAGTCTATGTCTTTTTGTTGGCGCATTTAATCCGTTTACATTTAAGGTAATTATTGATATGTATCTTCTTATTACCATTTTCTCTAATTGTTCTGGGTTTGTTATTGTAGGTCTTTTCCTCCTCTTGTGTTTCCTGCCTAGAGAAGTTCCTTTAACATTTGTTGTAAAGCTGGTTTTGTGGTGCTGAATTCTGTTAGCTTTTGCTTGTCTGTAAAGCTTTTAATTTCTCTGTTGAATCTGAATGAGATCCTTGCTGGGTCGAGTAATCTTGGTTGTAGCTTTTCCCCTTTCATTACTTTAAATAGGTCCTGCCAGTCCCTCCTGGCTTGCAGAGTTTCTGCTGAAAGATCAGCTGTTAACCTTATGGGGATTCCCTTGTATGTTATTTGTTGTTTTTCCCTTGCTGCTTTTAATATTTTTCTTTGTATTTCATTTTTGATAGTTTGATTAATATATGTTTTGGCATGTTTTTCCTTGGGTTTATCTTGTATCGGACTCTGTGTGCTTCCTGGACTTGATTAACGATTTCCTTTCCCATATTAGGGAAGTTTTCAACCATAATCTCTTCAAATATTTTCTGACTCTCTTTCTTTTTCTCTTCTACTTCTGGGACCCCTATATTCGAATGTTGGTGCATTTAATGTTGTCCCAGAGGTGTCTCAGATTGTCCTCAATTCTTTTCATTCTTTTTTCTTTATTCTGCTCTGTGGTAGTTTTTCCACTATTTTATCTTCCAGGTCGTTTATCCATTCTTCTGCTTCAGTTATTCTGCTATTGTTTCCTTCCAGAGAATTTTTAATTCCATTTATTGTGTTGTTCATCATTGTTTGTTTGCTCTTTAGTTCTTTTAGGTCCTTGTTAAACGTTTCTTGTATAGTCTCCATTCCAGTTCCAAGATTTGGGATCATCTTTATTATCATTACTCTGAATTATTTTTCAGGTAGACTGCCCATTTCCTTTACATTTGTTTGGTCTGGTGGGTTTTTACCTTGCTCCTTCACCTGCTGTGTGTTTCTCTGTCTTCTCATTTGGCTTTGGGGACTGTGTTAGAGGTTTCCTTTTTGCAGGCTGCAGATTCGTAGTTCCCGTTGTTTTTGGTGTCTTCCCCCAGTGGCTAAGGTTGGTTCAGTGGGTTGTGTAGGCTTTCTGATGGAGGAGACTGGTGCCTGTGTTCTGGTGGGTGTGTCTGGATCTTGTCTTTCTGGTGGGCAGGTCCGCATCTGGTGGTATGTTTTGGGGTGTCTGTGACCTTATTGTGATTTTCGGCAGCCTCTCTGCTAATGGGTGGGCCTGCATTCCTGTCTTGCTAGTTGTTTGGCATGGGATGTCCAGCACTGGATCTTGCTGGTCTCTGAGTGGAGCTGGGTCTTAGCGTTGAGACGGATATCTCTGGGAGAGCTTTCGCTGTTTGATATTACAAGGTGCCGGATGTCTCTGGTAGACCAATGTCCTGAATTCGGCTCTGCCACCTCAGAGGCACAGGCTTGACACCCGGCTGGAGCACCAAGACCCTGTCAGCCACACGGCTGGGGGTGAGAGCAAGAGGTAGCTTTGGTACATCTCAAAGACCACCAATGAGATTCACTGACCATTTTTGCTCCATCAGTGAAGAAAACTAAATTCAGTCTTTGGTGAGTCAGCCACTTTGGTAGCCAGCCTCCAAGATGGCACTAATCATCCCCTAATTATCTCCCAGTCTTCATGCACCTGTGTGGCTCCTCGCACTTGAAAAGGGCTGACTGTTTAACTAATAAGACATTGCAGAAATGACAAAGTGCAGCTTCCAAAGTTATAAAAGACATAGCAGCTTCTGCTTTGGTTTCTGCTAGACCATTCATCCTGGGGTAAGCCAGCTGCCGTGTCATGAGGACAGTCAAGCAGCCCTAAGGAGAGATCCATGTGGCAAGGAACTGAGGCCTCTTACCTACAGCCACGTGAATGAGTCATCTCAGAAGTCAAAAGATTTAATTTTATTTATTTTTGGTTGCATTGTGTCTTCGTTGCTGCACAGCGTTTGTCTAGTTGTGTCAAGCAGGAGTTACTCATCCTTGTGGTGCACAGGCTTCTCCTTGCGGTGGTTTCTCTTGTTGTGGAGTATGCACTCTCAGTGCATGGGCTTCAGTAGTTGTGTCATGCAGGCTCAATAGTTGTTGCTTGGAGGCTCTAGAGCGCAGGCTCAGTAGTTGTGGCACACGGGCATAGTTGTTCTGTGGCATGTGGGATCTTCTCAGACCAGGGATTGAACCCCTGCCCCCTGCATTGGCGGGCAAATTCTTACCCACTGTGCCACCAGGGAAGTCCAGTGTGCTCTTTTTTAAACCTAGTGTGTTTTCAGTATTTTCTATCTTAATGATTCTATATTAAATAAAAAGAAATAATACTCCTTTCTACCCCTCCTCTTTGAGGATTATATATGAAGAAGTATGTCTTATTTATTAATCTCAAATTTTCACCTTACTTTTAAGAAGTAATCACAATGTCAAGTATTTAATACCTTTCACTTCTGCCTTGAAAAGGATGGATATTAAAGTGCTAATATAATTACCTTCCCTAGCCTATCTTTCTTCCTTTCTGTTATGTATAAAGAACAACGAAAAACATGCATGGTTTGTAAGGAAATGACAAATTTCAGAAAATTCAGTATCTGAATACATTCTATACATAGCTTCTAGATAAAGACACAGAAAATTGCCAGATACTCAGAGGTCCCCTGGTCCCATTCTAGTGACTCCCCTTAAGGTTTAATATTGTTCTAGTATCTAACAAAAAGATCACTTTACCTGTATTTTGTATTTTATGTAAATGTTATGGCTCAGTAAAATCACTTTTGTATTGGGCTTTTTTATTTTATGTTGTTTGTGAATATGCCTATGTGGTTGCCTGTTCTTGTTATCATGCATTGCCACTGTTGCATAGGATTCCATAGTCTAAATATTTAACTATTAATTAATTTATTACAATGTGTATTACAATATGAGTGATTTTCAGTTTGTGTCTATTGAGAACAGCACTGGTATATAAATTCTAGAACTTGAGCTTTGGTGGTGTGTCAATAAATTATTGTTCAGTATACATGTAGTTGTAAAATTTTCGAGTTATAGCTTTCATGTGTTTATCATTTTAGATATTTCTAAATATTTTCAAAACATTTGTATGATTCTTCATCTTCAGCAGCAGTGAATGAGATTCAAGGATTATACACATTCTTGTCAAACTTGATAATACCTGTCATTTTCATTTGAGCTTTCTGGTTGGTGAGCGATAATTCCAGATATCACTTTTTGCATTTAATTGACTACTAAGAAGCCAAGCATCTTTTGATATGTTTACTTAACATTCTGTACTCTCTTTTTGAAATATCTTTTGGTATATTTTCCCCATTTTTGCTATTACATTATCTTCTTATTGAAGACTTCTTTTTTTTTAACATCTGAAGACTTCTTATTTAGGAGTTTTAAATATATGCTTGATAGGAGTTCTTCTCTCTTTCTGTCTCTCCTTCTCTTTCTTTAGATGAGTGTCAGGTTTGGTTTTGTGTTTAAGTTATTTATTTATTTATTTATGGCTGTGTTGGGTCTTCGTTCCTGTGCGAGGGCTTTCTCTAGCTGTGGCAAGCGGGGGTCACTCTTCATCGCGGTGCATGGGTCTCTCACTATCGCAGCCTC
The DNA here is from genome assembly GCF_028023285.1 of Balaenoptera ricei. Lineage (NCBI taxonomy): Eukaryota > Metazoa > Chordata > Mammalia > Artiodactyla > Balaenopteridae > Balaenoptera > Balaenoptera ricei. The sequence continues at coordinate 81,942,802 of NC_082647.1, forward strand.
TCTTGTTGAGGAGCACAGGCTCCAGACGCGCAGGCTCAGTAGCTGTGGCACACGGGCCCAGCCACTCTGCGGCATGTGGGATCCTCCCAGACCAGGGCTCGAACCCGTGTCCCCTGCACTGGCAGGCAGGCTCCCAACTACTGCGCCACCAAGGAAGCCCCGAGTGTCAGTTTTTAATGATAATAACATCTAATTTCTTATTTTCCTCTTATTTATTTATGTATTTAGTCGTATTTCTATTTATTTATGTAGTCTTCTTATCTGTAGCAGAACACATTATTTATTCTAAACCACAAATATGTTTTCATTTCTTTAATAAATCTAATTATTAAGCTTTAAATTTAAGTTAACTTTCTAAACTAAATATGTTGTAACATAGTGAGTATTAATTTTTCTATGACAGCTGCAGTGTTACATTTATTCAAAAAATGTTGTATTCAGCTTTCTTTTCATTTGCTCCCACTTCTCATTGATTCACAGAGGTAAACATCACTTCATCCATGGATCTGACTTTTCTCTGGTTTCTCATGGTCATTCTCACTAATTCTTCTTGCCTCCTGAAAGCTTTAGCAATCCCATTATTCCACGAAAGCAAAAACCTTCCCTGGGCCTTTTTCCTCAGAAGATTGATTATTCCCACATTTTAAATGGGAGATTTCATAGGTTAGGAGAAAATGCCACAAGGGTCTTTCGTTCGTTTTTTTTTCACATCTTGTAGCAGCCTCTGCTTGCGCTCTCTGCTAAAGATTTTTGTATAACACATTGATTGAAGATGCCAGTTGTTTCTCTCCTTGGGGCAAAAGACAGATTAATTACCTGACAAATAAAATAAAGACAGTGTCTTGCTCTGTTCAAATGTTGGACAGGATTGCTTGCGTCCTAATTTAAGAGTTTCAGGTGACTGAAGCTTAAGATTCCGAAGCTTTAATCCATACTTGCACCATGTCCAGCACCCAACAGGACTGCTTTACATAACCCCATGAGACACTTGTGTGCAAGTGGAACAGATAAAAATATAAAACTATTGCTGTCTTTTTGTGTCATAAAAATGATTTTTTGTCTCATTTAAAATATTTTTTTCTAAAATCCAAAAACGTGTCAGGCTAAAATATTGGAATTTCAAATATGGTAAAATCGAAGACCCTTCAAATTTCTTTCCAGTTTTGTTGATGATGGGATGCCGTGAGAGATATGACTTCATTAAACACAGTAGGTAAGATTCCTTCATAGGCCTGATTGGGGAATATGAAAATAATCTCTGGAAAAATCTGGACATTCTCCAGTTCTCAAGTATTGGTGAAGATGGTAGAAAGGGCCCTTCATTGTCCTATATGTTAATGCAGATCAATTGTGAGAGGTGGGGATAAAACAAGCAGCCTAAATATCCTTTATGTTTGTTGTACTACTAGTAGAAAGAGGAAGGGTCAACATGTCACCATGGTTGATATAGCAAATAAGCTGCTTGAAACTACACAGAAATGCACCTGCTTGTATTTTCTGTGCAGTTACCCTCTCTTTTGGTGTGCCCTGATACCTCCCTCAACTTATGTACCAACTCCAGCAGCATTAAGCAGAAATCCAAAGAAATCTATTCTTTGGAATTATGAGGAAGGGAAGAGTCAAACATTTTATAACATGCTCTATACAAGGATACACGTCACCATCCTTATCTATGTCATGCCATGCATGGAGGGTCAGTAGGTTCAGGGGATTCTGGAAGCACCAAGTTCTGTGGGGTTAATCACAGTTGCATTCATGGGCAGTAAAAGAGAAGGGCCTTATCTTGGTCACTTTCTCAATGCTAGTAGCTACAAAAAGAAGAGGATAGCAGACATCTTAGGGAGAAGAGCCAACATTAAATGAAATGTCCTAATTACTCAAGGCAACCTCTCATGATGGCCTCCCATAGCTCCTCAAATCCCTAAATACTTGCACAAGGGATAGTGTAATATTACTGGAGTGTCTGACTGCAGATTAACATTATTTTTGTTGAAAAAAATAAAAATAGGTTCAAGTGATGGGGTTTGAAAAGTGTTCACAGTGCGAGGGAAACTACTGTAACAATGTGGACAGAAGCCTTTGGATGGATTCATCATGTATTTTTTTTATTTGTTTTTTTTTTTTTGCTACTTCAGAATCTGTAGTAGCGATTGGTGTGTTCCATGATACATCCCCGCTTCTTATAAGTTTTAGATGGAATACCCCATTAGGAAGAAGTGCACGTAAGGAAGATTAGTGAGTCAAACTCCTCTGCCCTCTGTCAGCAGTGGATGAAAAGGGATTTAGACCAAGTGCTTTCATCCTTTGATGTGCAAAGTTTTCACTATATGAATGATGTTTTGTTTGTTTGCAGGTCAGTAGCCTTGGTCTCAATATCCTTGTTTAAAAAGTGTTATCACATGTCTGCCAGAAAGAATTGCTGATGATACTGGAAAAAATTGAGACTTATCTTTTTTTTTTTGTATCATATTTTAATTAGATTTCACATATAAGTGATATCATATGGTATTTGTCTTTCATAAGAGAGTTCCTATTGATCCACATCCTCAGCAGCATTTGATGTTGTCAGTGTTCCGGATTTTGGCCATTCTAAAAGGTATGTAGCGGTATCCCATTGTTTTAATTTTCATTTCCCTAATCATATGTAATGTGGATCATCTTTTCATATGCTTATTTGCCATCTATATATTTTCTTTTTTTATTCACACACACACACTGTATTTTATTTTTACAAGAGATAAATCGACTGACACCAAGCATTGTACATGGATGACCACAACAAAAGCAACAATGATTGCAATTACCAAACATGAAACACACTCATACTATGTCATAATATTGACATTCAGTCCAGTAATCCTCCACTGTAACAGCTCCTTTACTTTGCAGTGCAAATTGATTTGTATATTCTTTGCCTCTGAGTCCTTGTGGGATTTTTTTTTAATTCAGACAGAAAGTCACAAAAATTATACTCATCCTCATCACTTCACTCAGTCCCATGTAATTATTTTTTTTTATCTTGATCTTTTGTTAGCACTTTTATGAGTTCATCAGTTTTTCATTAGAGTTCTGAAAATGCTTATTCATTCAGTTCAGCAATACAGTCAGTTACCAGAAACCTGTACTTGTCAGAGTCTTTTCCATGAATTTCTTGAAGATGTAACCCTTTTATAGGAACATATTTGCAAAATCATCAGAGTACACCCAGAACTGTCTGTAAATGACAAAAGACTTAAAAATGACCATGGTTAAAGATTTGATGAAAGTTCATAATAATGCAGTTGACAAGAAAATTAGGTATATCTGAGATATACATTTTAAAGTAATAACTAGGATTATTACTTATAACATTAAACCAGAACATATAAGATTTTTAGAAATGTCATGTAATGTCTGAAACATTTATATTAACATATTTCCATACATATTTCCATACAAATACAAATATAAGATTTTAGAAATTTCATGTAGTGTCTGAAACATTTATATTAACATATTTCCATACAAATAACCCAATGAAAGTTTAGTATTAGTTGTTTTGTATTTTTTTTATACTGCAGGTTCTTATTAGGCATCAATTTTATACACATCAGTGTATACATGTCAATCCCAATCGCCCAATTCAGCACACCACCATCCCCACCCCACCGCAGTTTTCCCCCCTTGGTGTCCATATGTCCATTCTCTACATCTGTGTCTCAACTTCTGCCCTGCAAACTGGCTCATCTGTACCATTTTTCTAGGTTCCACATACATGCATTAATATACGATATTTGTCTTTCTCCTTCTGACTTACTTCACTCTGTATGACAGTCTCTAGATCCATCCACGTCTCAACAAATGACTCAATTTCGTTCCTTTTTATGGCTGAGTAATATTCCATTGTATATATGTACCACAACTTCTTTATCCATTCATCTGTTGATGGGCATTTAGGTTGCTTCCTTGACCTGGCTATTGTAAATAGTGCTGCAATGAACATTCGGGTGCATGTGTCTTTTTGAATTACGGTTTTCTCTGGGTATATGCCCAGTAGTGGGATTGCTGGGTCATATGGTAATTCTATTTTTAGTTTTTTAAGGAACCTCCATATTGTTCTCCATAGTGGCTGTATCAATTTACATTCCCACCAACAGTGCAAGAGGTTTCCCTTTTCTCCACACCCTCTCCAGCATTTGTTGTTTGTAGATTTTCTGATGATGCCCATTCTAACAGGAGTGAGGTGATACCTCATTGTAGTTTTGATTTGCATTTCTCTAATAATTAGTGATGTTGAGCATCTTTTCATGTGCTTCGTGGCCGTCTGTATGTCTTCTTTGGAGAACTGTCTATTTAGGTCTTCTGCCCATTTTTGGATTGGGTTGTTTGTTTCTTTGATATTGAGCTGAATGAGCTGTTTATATATTTTGGAGATTAATCCTTTGTCCGTTGATTCATTTGCAAATATTTTCTCCCATTCTGAGGGTTGTCTTTTTGTCTTGTTTATGGTTTCCTTTGCTGTGCAAAAGCTTTGAAGTTGCTTTAGGTCCCATTTGTTTATTTTTGTTTTTATTTCCATTACTCTAGGAGGTGGATCAAAAAAGATCTTGCTGTGATTTATGTCAAAGAGTGTTCTTCCTATGTTTTCCTCTAAGAGTTTTATAGTGTCCAGTCTTATATTTAGGTCTCTAATCCATTTTGAGTTTATTTTTGTGTATGGTGTTAGGGAGTATTCTAATTTCATTCTTTTACATGTAGCTGTCCAGTTTTCCCAGCACCACTTATTGAAGAGACTGTCTTTTCTCCATTGTATATCTTTGCCCCCTTTGTCATAGATTAGTTGACCATAGGTGCGTGGGTTAATCTCTGGGCTTTCTATCTTGTTCCATTGATCTATGTTTCTGTTTTTGTGCCAGTACCATATTGTCTTGATTACTGTAGCTTTGTAGTATAGTCTGAAGTCTGGGAGTCTGATTCCTCCAGCTCCATTTTTTTGCCTCAAGACTGCTTTGGCTATTCGGGGTCTTTTGTGTCTCCATACAAATTTTAAGATGATTTGTTCTAGCTCCGTAAAAAATGCCATTGGTAATTTGATAGGGATTGCATTGAATCTGTAGATTGCTTTGGGTAGTATACTCATTTTCACAATGTTGATTCTTCCAATCCAAGAACATGGTATATCTCTCCATCTGTTGGTATCATCTTTAATTTCTTTCATCAGTGTCTTATAGTTTTCTGCATACAGGTCTTTTGTCTCCCTAGGTAGGTTTATTCCTAGGTATTTTATTCTTTTTGTTGCAGTGGTAAATGGGAGTGTTTCCATAATTTCTCTTTCAGATTTTTCATCATTAGTGTATAGGAATGCAAGAGATTTCTGTGCATTAATTTTGTATCCTGCAACTTTACCATATTCATTAATTAGCTCTAGCAGTTTTCTGGTGGCAGTTTTAGGATTCTCTATGTATAGTATCATGTCATCCGCAAACAGTGACAGTTTTACTTCTTCCTTTCCAATTTGTATTCCTTTTATTTCTTTTTCTTCTCTGATTGCCGTGGCTAGGACTTCCAGAACTACGTTGAATAATAGTGGTGAGAGTGGACATCCTTGTCTCGTTCCTGATCTTAGAGGAAATGCTTTCAGTTTTTCACCATTGAGAATGATGTTTGCTGTGGGTTTGTCATATATGGCCTTTATTATGTTGAGGTAGGTTCCCTCTATGCCCACTTTCTGGAGAGTTTTTATCAGAAATGTGTGTTGAATTTTGTCAAAAGCTTTTTCTGCATCTATTGAGATGATCATATGGTTTTTATTCTTCAATTTGTTAATATGGTGTATCACATTGATTGATTTGCGTATATTGAAGAATCCTTGCATCCCTGGGATCAATCCCATTTGATCGTGGTGTATGATCCTTTTAATGTGTTGTTGGATTCTGTTTGCTAGTATTTTGTTGAGGATTTTTGCATCTATATTCATCAGTGATATTGGTCTGTAATTTTCTTTTTTTGTAGTGTCTTTGTCTGGTTTTGGTATCAGGGTGATGGTGGCCTCATAGAATGAGTTTGGGAGTGTTCCTTCCTCTGCAATTTTTTGGAAGAGTTTGAGAAGGATGGGTGTTAGCTCTTCTCTAAATGTTTGATAGAATTCACCTGTGAAGCCATCTGGTCCTGGACTTTTGTTTGTTGGAAGATTTTTAATCACAGTTTCAATTTCATTACTTGTGATTGGTCTGTTCATATTTTCTGTTTCTTCCTGGTTCAGTCTTGGAAGGTTAAACTTTTCTAAGAATTTGTCCATTTCTTCCAGGTTGTCCATTTTATTGGCATAAAGTTGCTTGTAGTAGTCTCTTAGGATGCTTTGTATTTTTGCGATGTCTGTTGTAACTTCTCCTTTTTCATTTCTGATTTTATTGACTTGAGTCCTCTCCCTCTTTTTCTTGATGAGTCTGGCTAATGGCTTATCAATTTTGTTTATCTTCTCAAAGAACCAACTTTTAGTTTTATTGATTTTGCTATTGTTTTCTTTGTTTCTATTTCATTTATTTCTGCTCTGATCTTTATGATTTCTTTCCTTCTGCTAACTTTGGGTTTTGTTTGTTCTTCTTTCTCTAGTTTCTTTAGGTGTAAGGTTAGATTGTTTACTTGAGATTTTTCTTGTTTCTTTAGGTAGGCTTGTATAGGTATAAACTTCCCTCTTAGAACTGCTTTTGCTGCATCCCATAGGTTTGGGTCGTCGTGTTTTCATTGTCATTTGTCTCTAGGTATTTTTTGATTTCCTCTTTGATTTCTTCAGTGATCTCTTGGTTATTTAGTAACGTATTGTTTAGCCTCCATGTGTTTGTCTTTTTTACGTTTTTTTCCCTGTAATTCATTTCTAATCTCATAGCGTTGTGGTCAGAAAAGATGCTTGATATGATTTCAATTTTCTTAAATTTACTGAGGCTTGATTTGTGACCCAAGATGTGATCTATCCTGGAGAATGTTCCGTGCGCACTTGAGAAGAACGTGTAATCTGCTGTTTTTGGATGGAATGTCCTATATATATCAATTAAATCTATCTGGTCTATTGTGTCATTTAAAGCTTCTGTTTCCTTATTTATTTTCATTTTGGATGATCTGTCCATTGGTGTAAGTGAGGTGTTAAAGTCCCCCACTATTATTGTGTTACTGTCGATTTCCTCTTTTATAGCTGTTAGCAGTTGCCTTATGTATTGAGGTGCTCCTATGTTGGGTGCATATATATTTATAATTGTTATATCTTCTTCTTGGATTGATCCCTGGATCATTATGTAGTGTCCTTCCTTGTCTCTTGTAACAGTCTTTATTTTAAAGTCTATTTTATCTGATATGAGTATAGCTACTCCAGCTTTCTTTTGATTTCCATTTGCATGGAATATCTTTTTCCATCCCCTCACTTTCAGTCTGTATGTGTCCCTAGGTCTGAAGTGGGTCTCTTGTAGACAGCATATATATGGGTCTTGTGTTTGTATCCATTCAGCCAGTCTATGTCTTTTGGTTGGGGCATTTAATCCATTCACGTTTAAGGTAATTATCGATATGTATGTTCCTATGACCATTTTCTTAATTGTTTTGGGTTTGTTTTTGTAGGTCCTTTTCTTCTCTTGTGTTTCCCACTTAGAGAAGTTCCTTTAGCATTTGTTGTAGAGCTGGTTTCATGGTGCTGAATTCTCTTAGCTTTTGCTTGTCTGTAAAGCTTTTGATTTCTCCATCAAATCTAAATGAGATCCTTGCCGGGTAGAGTAATCTTGGTTGTAGGTTCTTCCCTTTCATCACTTTAAGTATATCATGCCACTCCCTTCTGGCTTGCAGAGTTTCTGCTGAGAAATCAGCTGTTAACCTTATGGGAGTTCCCTTGTATGTTATTTGTCGTTTTTCCCTTGCTGCTTTCAATAATTTTTCTTTGTCTTTAATTTTTGCCACTTTGATTACTATGTGTCTCGGCGTGTTTCTCCTTGGGTTTATTCTGTATGGGACTCTCTGCGCTTCCTGGACTTGGGTGGCTATTTCCTTTCCCATGTTAGGGAAGTTTTCGACTATAATCTCTTCAAATATTTTCTCGGCTCCTTTCTCTCTCTCTTCTCCTTCTGGGACCCCTATAATGCGAATGTTTTTGCGTTTAATGTTGTCTCAGAGGCCTCTTAGGCTGTCTTCATTTCTTTTCATTCTTTTTTCTTTAGTCTGTTCCGCAGCAGTGAATTCCACCATTCTGTCTTCCAGGTCACTTATCCGTTCTTCTGCCTCAGTTATTCTGCTATTGATTCCTTCTAGTGTAATTTTCATTTCAGTTATTGTATTGGTCATCTCTGTTTGTTTGTTCTTTAATTCCTCTAGGTCGTTGTTAATCATTTCTTGCATCTTCCCAATCTTTGCCTCCATTCTTATTCCGAGGTCCTGGATCATCTTCACTATCATTATTCTGAATTCTTTTTCTGGAAGGTTGCCTATCTCCACTTCATTTAGTTGTTTTTCTGGGGTTTTTTCTTGTTCTTTCATCTGGTACACAGCTCTCTGCCTTTTCATCTTCTCTATCTTTCTGTAACTGTGGTTTTTGGTCCACAGGCTGCAGGATTGCAGTTTTTCTTGCTTCTGCTGTCTGCCCTCTGGTGGTTGAGGCTATCTAAGAGGCTTGATGGGAGGCTCTGGTGGTGGGTAGAGCTGACTGTTGCTGTGGCGGTCAGAGCTCAGTAAAACCTTAATCCACTTGACTGTTGATGGGTGGGGCTGGGTTCCCTCCCTGTTGGTTGTTTTGCCTGAGGCAACCCAACACTGGAGCCTACCCGTGCTCTTTGGTGGGGTTAATGGCAGACTCTGGGAGGGCTCACGCCAAGGAGAACTTCCCAGAACCTCTGCTTCCAGTGTCCTTATCCCCACGGTGAAACAGAGCCACCCCCCACCTCTGCAGGAGACCCCCCAACACCAGCAGGTAGGTCTGGTTCAGTGTCCCCCAGGGTCACTGCTCCTTCCCCTGGGTCCCGATGCACACATTACTTTGTGTGTGCCCTCCAGGAGTGGGGTCTCTGTTTCCCCGAGTCCTGTCAAAGTCCTGCAATCAATTCCCACTAGACTTCAAAGTCTGATTCTCTAGGAAATCCTCCTCCCGTTGCCAGACCCCCAGGTTGGGAAGCCTGACGTGGGGCTCAGAACCTTCACTCCAGTGGGTGGACTTCTGTGGTATAAGTTTTCGCCAGTCTGTGAGTCACCCACCCAGCAGTTATGGGATTTGATTTTACTCTGATTGCGGCCCTCCTACCGTCTCACTGTAGCTTCTCCTCTGTCCTTGGACGTGGGGTATCCTCCTTGGTGAAGTCCAGTATTTTCCTGTCAATGATTGTCCAGCAGCCAGTTGTGATTTTGGTGCTCTCGCAAGAGGGAGTGAGAGCACGTCCTTCTACTCCGCCATCTTGGTTAATCTCTCGAGACTTATCTTTAACAATTAATGGTTTTGTAGCAACATGGATGGACCTAGAGATTGTTATACTGAGTGAAGCAAGTCACACAGAAAGACAGATATCATATAATATTGCTTATATGAGGAATCTAAAAAAAAAGGTACAAATGAACTTATTTACACAACAGAAATAGAGTCATGGATATAGAAAACAAACTTATGGTTACCAGGGGATAAGTGAGGAAGGGATAAATTGGGAGATTGGGACTGACATATACACACTACTATATATAAAATAGATAAGTATTGATAAAGACCTGCTTTATAGCACAGAGAACTCTACTCAATGGTCTGTACTGGCCTGTACGGGAAAACAATCTTAAAAAAACCCCAAGGGTATGGGGTTTATATAATAAATATAAATGTGCAAACCTTTAACATGAAAGGAAAAATCAATTAACTCTGTGGTCCCTGTTATGATGTAAACATTTTGTACCTCTAATTTTAAAATTTTGAAACCCAGCTCCCATGTTGATGGTATTAGGAGGTGGGGCTTTTGCGAGGTGATTAGGTCATGAGGCCAGAGACCTCAAACGTGGGATTAGTGACCTAATAAATGGAGCACACAGAAGATCTTATGCGCATTACATGATTTCATTGCCGAGACAGAAGACCCACATTATGAATCAGAAATTGGTCTCTCACCAGACACTAAGTCAGCTGGTAACTTGTTCTTTTTTTAAAAAAAATTAATTAATTAATTAATTAATGTTTTGGCTGCGTTGGGTCCTTGTTGCGGTGTGTGGGTTTCTCATTGGGTGGCTTCTCTTGTTGCGGAGCACGGGCTCTAGGCGTGTGGGTTTCAGTAGTTGTGGCCTGTGGGCTCTAGAGCACAGGCTCAGTATTTGTGGTGCACGGGCTTAGTTGTTCCATGGTATGTGGGATCTTCCCAGACCAGGGCTCGAACCCGTGTCCCCTGTATTGGTAGGCGGATTCTTAAGCATTGCATCACCAGGGAAGCCCCTGGTTACTTGTTCTTGAACTTTTCAGCCTCAGCAATTATGGGGAAAAAAAATTCTGTTGTTTATAAAATACCATGTCTCTCGTATTTTGTTTTAGCAGTCAAAGAGCTGGCTGAGGAGAAATATCTGTGAGCTTGAAGACATATCAAGAGAAACCTTTAAATCTCAAAAGAAAAGAGAAAATGCCAGGAAAGAAATCAACAGAACAGAATAATCAATAATTGTGGAACAATGAAAAATGCTGTGACCTATACGTAATGGGTATAGCAGGAGGAGAATAAAGATAACAAAGAACAGAAAATATTTTTTAAAAAATTACTGAGAATCTCCCCAAATGAATGTCTGACACTAAAACCACAACATCCAAACTTAGAGGAACATATGAATAGTAAAGAAAATTGACCAATATCTCCCAGGAACATCAATGCAAAAATCCTCAACAAAACATTAACAAATCTAATCCAACAATATTTTGAGAGAATTTTATATCATGAATGAGAGGGAATAATCCCAGGTATGCACGGCTGTTTCAACATTCTAAAATGAAATAATTATATCCATCATATCAACACCCTAAAGACAATCATTAGCATATCAATAGATTCAGAAGACCTTTGAAAACATCTAACACCCATTCTTCATAAAAACTCTCAGTTAAAGAAATAGACTGGAGCTTTCTCAAGTTGATAAGAAAGATCTACAGGAAACTTTTCTCTTACATCATGATTAATGGTCAGAAACATGAAGCTTTTCCACTAAGTTCAGGTAAAAGCAAGGATGTCCCCTTTCATGACTCCTTTCCCATATTTTACTCCAAGTCCTTGCTAATACAATAAGGCACGAAAATAAATAAAATAAATACAAATTGGGTAGAAAAAAATGAAAGCAGCCTAAATAAAATGTGGACCAATATACTTTATGGACACCTCACCAAAGAAAATAGACAGTATGCATATAAGTATACAGAAGAATAATCCAGATTACATGCTGCCATGAAAAAGCAAATTAAAAATATAATTACATACCACTATGTCACACTTAGAGTGGCTAAAATGACAAGAACAAAATCTGTAGGGGATGTGGAACAATAGAAAGTGTCATTTGTTATTAGTGGAAATGAAAAATAATACAGCTATTTGGTAGTCTGATTGACACTTGCTATAATATTGAACATTCCCTTACTGTACAATCCAGCAAGTGTTCTCATGGATATTTACTGAAAGTAGTTTAAAACATACGTGCAGACAAAAACCTGCATATGGATATTTATAGCACCTAATTCAATATTGCCAAAATGTGAATGAAACTAAGGTGTCCTCCAATAGGTGAAAGAAATGATATAGTATTAATATATTCTGGGAATGGGATAATATTGAGCACTAAAAAAGTAAGCTATCAAGCCATAAAAATATATGGGAATTCTTTTTTTTCTTTTGAAATACAGGTGATTTTCTTTATTTTTTAATATAAATTTTATTGGCATATAGTTGATTTACAATGTTATGTTCATTTCAGCTGCACAGCAAGTGATTCAGTTACACATATGCATATATTCATTCTTTTTCAGATTCTTTTCTGATAAAGGTATTCCCAGAATATTGAGTAGAGTTCCCTGTGCTATACAGTAGGTCCTTGTTGCTTATCTATGTTATATATAGTAGTATTTGTATGTTTACCCCAAGTTCCTGATTTATCCCTACCCCCCACCTTTCCCCTTTGGTAACTATAAGTTTGTTTTCCAAGTCTGTGAGTGTGTCTCTGTTTTGTAAGTTAGTTCATTTGTATCAATTTTTAGGTTCCACCTAGAAGTGATATCATACAATATTTGTCTTACTCTGTCTGACTTACCTCACTTAGTACAATCATCTCTAGGTCCATCCATGTTACTGCAACTGGCATTATTTTCTTCTATTTTATGGCTGAGTCATATTCCATTATATATATGTACCACATATTCTTTACGTATATCCATATGTTGATGGACATTTTGGTTGCTTCCATTTCTTCGCTATTATAAATAGTGTTGCAGTGAACATTGGGGAAGATGTTTCTTTTCGATTTATGCTTTCCTCCAGATATGCGCACAGGGGTGAACTTGCTGGATCATCTGGCAGCTCTATTTCATTTTATTTTATTTCATTTCATTTCAATTTCAATTTTTTTGGAGTATAGTTGATTTACAATGTTGTGTTACTTTCTGCTGCACAGCACAGTGAAGCAGTTATACATATATCCAATCCTTTTTGGATTCCTTTCCCATACAGGTCATTACAGAGTATTGAGTAGAGTTCCCTGTGCTATACAGTAGGCCCTTATTTGTTGTCTCTTTTATATATAGTGGTGTGTATATGTCAATCCCAATTTCCAATTTATCCCTCCCGCCTCCCCTTACTCTGGTAACCTCCATTCTGTGCTCCATAGTGGCTGCTACCAATTGGCATTGCCACCAATAGCATAGTATTAGTGGTGCAGTGGTTAAGAATCCGCCTGCCAGTGCAGGGGACACAGGTTCGAGCCCTGGCCCGGGAAGATCCCACATGCCGCAGAGCAACTAAGCCCATGCACCACAACTACTCAGTCTGTGCTCTAGAGTCCATGAGCCACAACTACTGAGCTCACGTGCCACAACTACTGAATCCTGTGTGCCTAGAGCCTGTGCTCCACAAAAAGAGAAGCCACCACAAAGAGAAGGCTGCGTACCACAACGTTGAGTAGCCCCCGCTTGCTGCAACTAGAGCAAAGCCGCGCGCAGCAATGAAGACCCAACGCAGATTAAAAAATAATAATAATAAGTAGTAGGTTTCTATTTTTCCACACCCTCTGAAGCATTTCTTGTTTGCAGACATTGTGATGATGGCTATTCTGAGTGTTTCCAGGTGATACTTCTTTGTACATCTGATTTGCATTTGTCCAACATAAAGCAATGGTGAGCATCTTCATAAGTGCTTTTTTTTTAAACAGTGTGAGTAAAATTTACCCCTTGAAAAAGGGTTATTGAAAGGTTGCCTTGTTTTGAAATCTATTTCGATTACCTACCCCAAGACATTTTATGAAGTCTGTTGTCATTTACAGCTCCCCAGGCATTGTGGATATGAAGTGCGTATAAGGTCCAGTTTTAGAATTGTTGTTATGGGAAACAGAAGGTGGCAGGATTTCTACTGTCCCTCTCTGGTTACTGACACCACCTTAGATGTAGGGAAAGACCTGTTCCTGAATTTTAAATTAGAGTGGAATGTGCCTGACCAAACATGTAAGGGCTTCTGTCCCATTCCTTCTTCCCCCTTACCCTTCATCCCCCGAACAAGTATAAACCCCTGAAAATCACCTGTTGAGGGTGCTGTCTTGCAGAGTGGGATGACCCTAATGAAGGAGTCGGGAGGTCGGAACCCAAACACCAGGATATGTTGAGACCAGGTGATTTTCCAAATGTGATCCAGCCCAGAGAGTCCACCCTCCTTTGGGTGTCAGAAGGTTGGTTTAGTAGTATGAGGGCACACTTAGATCTGGAGATAGTGATCCCATGCAGAGGGGACCAGGTAGTACATGTTCAAGGGGGGTGAATTAGCTGGCATATCCTCCCGAGGTCCTCAGGCCCACAACAGTCCAGCCTTGGGACCAAATTGGGTCTGTGTCCAGGGATGTGACCCTAGCATGCTCACCGCGACTAAACGAATTTAGTGATCATTTTTCTTTCCTGTAATTTAATTTTAAATTTATAATGGAGTATAGTTGATTTACCATGTTTTTTTCGTTTCTGATGTACACCAACATGATTCATTTATACAGAGATGACTATATATTCTTTTTAGAATTATTTTCCCATTGAGGTTACTAAAGGGTGTTGAGAAGAGTTTCAAGTGCTCTACAGCAGGTCCATGTTGATTACAAGTTTTCTCTCTGTAAATATGTATATACTAACGACAACCGCATGATTTATGCCTCCAACACACCTTTCCAGTTTGGTAACCATAAGTTTGTGTTCTAAGTCTGGGACTCTATTTCTGTGTTGTAAGATAGTACCTTTGTATCAATTTTTAGATTCCACTGATAAGTAATATCATATGATATTTATCATTCTGTGATTTATGACACTTAGTATGAATGTATGTAGGTCCTTCTGAGTGGCTGCAAATGGCCTTATTTCATTCATCTCATGAGTGAGTAATATTCCATTGTACATATCTACCATAATTTCTTTATCCATTCTTCCTTGCAAGGACTTTTAGGTAGCTTCCAAGTAGAGGCTCTTGTAAACAGGGCTGCATAAATTTTGGAGTGCCTGAGTGCTGTCAATTTACGTTTTTTCCAAGATACAGGCCCAGGAGTGGAAGCACCATATGCTCTGAAGCTCTGTCTTTTTAGATTTTTAAGGAATCACCATCCACTTCTCCAGAGTGGCTGTTAGCAATTTACATTCCCACCATCAGCTTGTCAGGGTTCCCTTTTCTCCACGCCCTGTCCTGCATTTCAGGTTTTACAGTTTGTGAGGTTGGCCATTCTGACTGGTGCGAAGTGATACCCCTTTGTAGAATTAATTTGCATTGCCCGCCTGTTTTGTTGGCCAAAAATGGAGTAAGGGTTTTTCCTGAATAGATTAAGGAATAACGCATACGGCCTTTTTGGCAAACTGCATCATTGGCGATGTTCAGCAGCTTTGCATGTGCTTTAATGGCGAGTGCAAACTACCTCTTGAAATCCCTTTCCTGCAATTCTGCCTTACTTACAAGTCCTTTACGAATACTTGGCTCAAGAAATGACTCCATTCGAGGTGTCAATTACAACCCTGCATGTTTGTGAATTGCAGTGCCCCTGAGCACCAGTTTTCAACCTGTTGTTTAGGGAAGCAGCCACAAAGGGGCAGGATTTCTACAGACCCATTCCGGTTTCTGGGGCACCCGAAGGACAGGGAAATTCTTCTTCCAGATTAGGAAAGTAGAGTGGCATATCCCTGTTCAAACATCTAGGGCTTGTGTCTCATCCCATCCCCCCATTCCCCTTCTTCACCCGGAAAATTCCAAGCTGTGCAAAACCGGCTGTTGAGTGTGCTGCCTTCCCAAAGTGGGGAAACTTAAGGAAAGGAGCTGGAGGGGGAAGCCGAATACCAGGAGAAGTGGAAATGAGGTGACTTTTCCAAACTCTTCCCAAACACACGGTGTACCATCCTATGCATGTCCCATTCATGTTTCAGCTGTAGGAAGGGTCCCTTGCACCTGGAGATATGGGACCCATGGAATGGGGACCAGGCACTATTACTCTAAAAGGGCTGCATTTGGTGTCCCATCCTCACCAAGCCTCTCAGCCCCACGAGTGTAGAGCCTTAGGTCCCATCCAGCTGTGTGTCTAGATGTGGTCAGTCCAGGTTGCATCACAGCCCTTGAACAAATTTTGTAAGAATTTCTCTCTCTCTCACTGTCTTTTTTTTTTTTTGGTTCTTGTTATTTAATTTTGTAATGGGGTATCCCTGATTTGCAATACTGTGTTTCTTCCTGCTCTACATCTATCCACTTGATTCACTTAAAGAGAGACATCAATAAATTCTTTTACAGATTCTTACCAGTCTTATATATCCTTTTCCGTTGACAACAGTGTGCTGAGTCCAGATCTTTGAGCTATACAGTGGGTCCTGTCTATTACCTCTTTTGTTTACAGAACCGTATCTATGCTATTTACAAACTCCTGGTTTATGCATCACCCCACCCCACCTTTCTCCTTTAGAAGCCATAAGTGTGTTTTCTAAATGTGTAACTCTGTTTCCGTTTTGTAATTTACTTCATCTCTAGCCATTTTGATATACCATCTATAAGTGATACCTTATGATACGTCTCTTCTTATATCTGATTATGTCACGTAGAATGATCGTACCTAAGTCTCCACGAGTTGTTGCAACTGGCCTTATTTCATTGATTTAATGGCTCAGTAATATTCCATTGTACATAAGTACCACAACTTCTTTATCCATTTTTCTCTTTCCTGGGATATTTAAGGGGTATCCGAGTCGAGGTTCAGGTAAACAGAGCAGCCCTAAACATTGGGGTGCCTGTGTCCTGTCGATGTTTGGTTTTCACAAGATATAAGCCCATGAGTGGAAGTGCCATATGCTCTGTAGCTCTGCTTTTTAGATATTTTAGGAAATACCATACACTTCTCCAGAGTGGCCGTTGGCAATTTACATCCCGCCCATCAGCTTAACAAGGTTCCCATTTATCCATGGCCCGTCCTGCATTTCTGGTTTTTCCACTTTTTCAGGATGGCCCTTTTGACCGATGCAAAGTGAGACTTCTTTGTAGTGCGGAATATCCTTGCCCGCTTGTTTGGTTGGCCAAAAAGAGCGTATGCGTTTTTCCTTGAATATATTCAGGGAAAAACGCATACGCTCTTTTTGGCCAACTGCATCACAGTCGACGTTTAGCCGCCTTTCCTGTGCTTTAAAGAAGATTCCAATCTACCTCTTGAAAACTGTTGCCTGCATTTCTGCCTTACTTTCAAATCCTCTTTCTTGCCTTACCTCAGTATATTTTTGGATGATAGTTATCATTTATAAACCTGCAACTTTGTGAATTGCAGTGGGCCTGAGCTCCATTTTTCAACTCGGCTTTTTGGGAGCTGGCTGCAAAACCGTAGGATTGCTTCAGGCCCTATTCTGGTTCCGGAGGGCAGGCTGAGCCTTTGTTTAATTCTTCTTCCTGATTGGAAATTTGAGTGACATGTGCCTTTCCATACACCTAGAGCTGGTCTCTCATTGGTTCCTCCTCTTCCCCTTCATCCTCCGGACAAATTGCAAACTGTACGAAACAGGGGGTTATAGGTGCTGATTCTCCAATTGGGGAGATTGTTAGTAAAGGGGCTGGAATGGGGAACCCCAGCAGCAGCAGATCAGAAATGAGGTGTGTTTTAGAAACCGTTCCTGATATCACGGTGTACGATCCTCTGGGTTTCCCACGCATGTTTTAGCTGTTGGAAGATTCCCTTGAACCTGGAGATTTGGGACCCATGGAATGGATACCATGCAGTATTACTTTAAAGGGTCTGCGTTTGCTCACGCAACCTCAACAATCCTCTCAGCCCCAAGAGTGTCCAGCCCTATGTCTCATCCACCTGTGGGTCTAGATGTGCTCAATCCAGGTTGCATCACATCCCCTGAACGAATTTTGTAAGAAGTTCTCCCTCTTTCACAGTCTTTTTTTTTTGTAATTGATTTTTATAATGGGGTTTAGCTGATTTTCACTGCTGTGTTTATGCCACTTTGTGTGCACTTGATTCACTTACAGAGAGATATCAATAAATACTGTTTTCAGATTCTTACCAGTTAGATATATGCTTCTGTGGAGAATAGAGTGTGTTGAGTCCAGTTCATTGAGCAATGAGTAGGTCTTGTCTATTGCATATTTGGTTTATGGAACGATGTCTGTGCTAATTTCAAACTCTTGTTTTATGCATCACACCATCACTCCTTTCCCCTTAAGAAGCCGTAAGTGTGTTTTCTAAATGTGTGACTCTGTTCTGTGTTGTAATTCAGTTCATGTGTAACGAGTTTTACCTTCCCTCTCTAAGTGATATCTTGTGATAAGTTTCTTTTTCTGTGTGACTTATTTCACTTAGAATCATCGTATCTAAATCCTGTCATTATGGTGCTACTAGCCTTATGACATTGATTTCATGGCTGAGTCATAGTCCAGTGTATATAAGTACCCCACTTCTTTATCCATTTTTCTCTTTCCTGGGATATTTAAGGTGTACCCAAGTCGAGGTTGTTGTAAACAGAACAGCACTGAACGTTGGCGTGCTTGTGGCTTTTTGTTTCTGGTCTTCTCAGGTGATAGGCCCAGTAGTGGGCCTACGAAATCTTATAGTAGCTCAATTTTTACTTTTAAACGTACCTCCTTTCTGTTCTCACTACTTGCTGTTACCATTTGTCATCCCACCAGCAGCTAGAGGGTACACAGTTCTCTAAAATCCATTGAGCATTTATTGTTTCCAGATTTTTTGCTGATGATCATTTTGACTTTTGTCAGGTAGAAGTTTTTGTAGATTGAATTTGCATGTCTTTATTAATTCCTAATGTTGAGCTTTTTCCATGGCTTTTTTTGTTAAACAAAAAGAAATGAAGGAAAAGAAAAATTGTGAGTTAAGTATGTCTCTTGAAATTGTCTTTTTGAAAGGTTGCCCTCTTTCGAATTTTTTCCTCGATATTCGAACCCAGGATTTTTTTTGAGGGCTGATGTCATTTACAGAGCTGCAATTCTTGTGAAGATTAAGTGACCCTTAGCACTTTGTTTAAAGCTGCTTTTGCAGGTGACGGTCACAAGTCTGCGACATTTCTGCACTCCCAAATCTGGTTACTTGGGCAAAGAGCCTTCCTGGCTGTAATGTTCCAACTAGTAAGTTAGAATGGAATGTGCCAGTAGAAACTCCCATAGGTGTATGTCTCATTACTTCTTGTTGGTTTTCTTAATTTAATTTTTATTTGTTATCACAGCAAATTTGATTACAATGTTTTGTTTGTTTTAGGTGTGCAAGATGTGGTTCTTTTACACATATACATATATCTATTCATCTTTGGATCCATCTCCCATGTGGGTTATGACACAACGTTGAGTAGTCTTCTCTTGGTTTTCCGTAGGTATTTGGTGCTTATATATTTCACATGTGTTGGTACATCTCTCTTTACTGCAGTATCCTAATTTATCCAATCCTCACAACTTTCTATTTAGTTAGCCATACGTTTGTTGATCGAATCTATGATTGCCTTTCTCTGTGAAAAATCTTCATTTGTATCAGTGTTTAGGTAACACCATTAAATGATATCATAGGATATGTGTCCTTCACTTTCTGACTTACTTCAAGCTGTGATTACCTCTAGACTCATCTATGGTGCTGCAAACAGCACTGTTTCATTTCATTTCCATGGCTAATTTTCCATCTGTACACGTACCAGTTCTTCTTTGTCCATTTGTGTATTGATGGACTTTTTAGTTGGTTCCATGTCTTGGCTATTGTAATATTGCTGCAGTGCAGTTTTGCCTGCCTGTGTCTTTCCATTTCTGTCTTCCTGGGTTATAGGCAAAGGAGTGGGCCTGTGGGATCATATGGTATCTCATTGTTTACCATTTAAAGGCACCTCCATTCTGTTTTCATTAGCGGCACTTACCAGTTTATGAGCCATTTAAAGTCTAGGGTGTGCATTTCTTCACAATCTCTTCAGCATTTATTGTTTGTATTTTTTTTTGCTGATGGTCATTCTGACCGGTGTGAGCTGATACCTTTTTGTGGCTGAATTTGCATATGTCTAATAATTCCTTATATTGAGTTTATAGCCCTGTACTTTTTTATTGTTTTTTAAAGAGTGAGTACAGCTTACCTATTTAAATGGTTTCTTGAAGTATGCGTCATATTTTGAAAGTTTTTGGCCATTACCTCCCTCAACACATTTTGTTGGCGGGTGTCATTTATAGCTGTGCAGTCCTTGTGAATATGAAGTGACCTTTAGCACAGGTTTTACAGCTGCTGTTGCGGCAATCGGCCACAGGGCGGCAGCATTTCTACATTCCACACTCTGGTTACTAGGGAAACAGTACCTTCCTGGAAGTAGTGTACCTTGGTCGTAAATTAGAGTGGAATGTCCCCGGATAAACCCCCAAAGCTTATGTCTCCTTACTTATGTTTGTTTTTTATATTTAATTTATATTTTTTATCGGAGTAATAGTCCATTGTGTACATGGACCACTTCTTTGTGCATTCATCTGTTGATGGACATTTTGGTTGTTCCAAGTTTTGGCTAGGGTAAATAGTGCTGAAGTGTAGTATTTTCTGCCTGTGTCAGTAAAGATGTTAAATAAATAAATAAGACATTGCCAGAAAAACAAATCTGAGATACACATTTTCCCCAGCTGAATTGCCCTTTGAGAAATACAAAGAGAATTCTGCAGGCCGAAATGAATTTAATTCAGACATTACCAACTATCCATATAGAACAGGAAAGGGAAGTTTTTATTTTATGTTAGTTTATGTCTTTATGTAGTAGTTATAACTGTAATTTGTCTACTTTTTTGAAGTATAGTTGATTTATAATGTTGCATTAGTTTGTAGTATACAGCAAAGTGATTCAGTTATACATATATGTGTATATTTTTTCATATTCTTTTCCATTATAGTTTATTAGAAGATATTGAATATAGTTTCCTGTGCTACACAGTATGACCTTGTTATTTATCTATTTTGTATGTAGTAGTTTGTATCTACTAATCTCAAACTCCTTATTTATCCCTCATCCCACCACTATTTTTTAACATGAATATAACAAACTGATAACTTCATTCTGCCTTTGATTTGGGTCATTAGACCTTCAGTGTTATCTAATGACAGTATTATGAGACAAGAGGAAATGACTGCTAAGGGTATATCTCTAATCAGCCTTTGCTAATGAATGAACGAAAATAAAGCACTGTCTTTTATTTTCTATCTTCTTTAATATCCTTTAGTATCACTTTTTTATACTATAAGAGAGTGGTTATCTTTTATTTGTTACAGAATATGTTTCAATTAGACTATTGCAAACTTGAATAACTGGAAAGGTCAGGCAGGTGGCATGAATATGTCAGTCCATTCTGCAGTAGATAACAGAGAAAGAAGGGTGGAAACTATAGTGAAATGAAGAGTGAGGTCCCACCTAAAGCTATCCCCATGCCATTTGTCAAACAAAACATGCCTTCTGGGTGGAATTTGACCAAAAAGCAGGCTATTGTGCTACTCGTATTCAATTCCTAGCCCTTTCATTAAATTACTCCTAATTATTACAGTGGCCAAGACCTTGGAATTTACTACACTTGTGAGGTATTATTTTCACTTTACTTCTAAGATTATTTTCTGCCTCATGTTGTTAATATATTATGGTATAGCTCCTCTAGTTTTTATTCTCACATTTTCTTCCTTATTTCTGTTCCTAACTTTTTTCTTCCTGTCTTTCCTACTTTCCTGCTGTATCCTTCATTCTCGCTCTTGGAATCAATGCAGTCAAGTCATGGTTGTCCAGAATGCAAGGTAGAGTTGGTTCTCTTTCAGTGTCACACTTCAATGAAATGTCTAGAGTTCTCCTGTTTGCCTTTTAAGTACATTCACCTGCAGTTCAACTTCGGCTATAATTTTTATTTTTCTACATGTTGGTATCAGTTGAATTAGGCTAATAGCAGACTATTCTGACCACAACATTACTAAATATGTGTAGCAGGTATGTGCATTGGAGCCCAGAAAAGTAGAAAAGAGTAAAAACATAGGAAGGTACGAATAAGGAACTATCACTTTGAAATTAGATATAACTAAATTTTTCATTTATAATTTGTCTGCTAAAATTCATTTAGCTTCTCATGCAAAAATCATGGCTCAGATTTTTCTGAGTCTTCTATGACAACCAAACAAAAAAATCTAGTCATTTTTCAAAAGGAATTAACTGATCTTCTGGATGACCAGTACTAGGTGTGTATCTCATCTTAAAGATGATAGCTGTCTGGTCTTTTACCCTCACTTAGACCTGATATTGAAACATCTTCATGCCTTTATACCTTCTGTACCACAAAATTATTGCTGTGTAATATAGGATGCCATAATCTGCCTGCTCTAGGGTGTTAGCAACAGCATAAGAGCAACCTCCTTGGTTTGTCTGTTTTCTGCTAGAGCATGTTGCATCATTACATTGTCAGCTAAGGATATTTCTTAACACATAGCCAAAAGCATTTTTTTGCACATCTCATTGCATTATAAATTAAATGTGTTATTTAGTTGGGGAGGTGAATCTTGTACCACCTGTAGCAACAGGGTGATGGGAATTTTAGTCCCACCCAGAATATTAGTGGTACAGGATTTTTGTCTGTGACATTAAAATTCAGCATCTTTACTAAACCTGACAAGCTGTTGCCCAAAAGAGGAAGTTTCTGATTTGTAAAGGCTTAGATATTTAAATATCTCAAAGAATAGTATTAGTCACTACAACATTTCTGGTGCCCAGAAACTTTCTGTTTCTTTGAAACCACATAATTATGGCAACCAGTAAAATTTGTTACTGAGAAAGTTTGCTTGTTATGACTGGCTCTCTCATCTCCAGATCTCTCAGACTGATACGTGAAATGAGTTTTGTTTCAAAGAAATAGTGTCATTTTACAACAGACGTTATCAGTCACTTTATTCAGAAGCTTCCTCTCTTTTATCCAGAGAAACCATGGGGAAATTGTCAGAATGACAATGATTGTCTATATTTAACTTAGAAGAGAACATGTTTTCTGTAAATGTAAATAATGGTCAGAATATTCTGGGATGTATTAGATTACAATTTAGAAGATCTAGAGTCACTTTCTCATCATATCTTTCATCTTGAAATCACTTTCATCATCTCTTCGAGAATTGTCAATGTGAAAAGGAATTATACTGATGAGGTACTGACATTGTAAGTTAAGCTGAGGAGGCCAATGAGTGAAGTCCTTAAGAACTTGGATTTGAATTTCAGCCCTGCCACTTAGAAGTTGTGAGGTTTCTCTAAAATTATTTCCTCTTCCACCTAGGAATCATAATAGCCCCCCTCCCAGGGTTTTTGTGAAACACAGGGAGAATGCACCAAAAATGATAAGCATAATATCCGGCACGTAATAAGCTCTCAATAAATGGCAGTTGCTATTATTGCTAGAAATATGTATAATAAACTTCATGTAGCCAATGGTCAGTTATCCCTGCAAAAAAGAAATGCAGCATGCTTGGGCTACAGAATTACACCAAATTATTTAACAACACTATATAGAAAATCAAACAACTTTTCTTCAATAATAAGTGTAATACATCCTTCATTCTTAAATCGTTTTTTAAAATGTTGTGTTAACTAAAAGAATTTCACTGGTCCAGTTTTCTTGTCTCCTTTCATTTCCTCTTGCCATCCTTTAATCAAGATACTCATAAGCTCTGACAGCCCAAATGTCAGCCGAGAGGAGGTGAAAGAAAGACAAGGAAATAGCCTGAAGAGTCCATGAACTCAAAACTTGTCCCCGGATAATTAAGAAATGGAAATGATACAATAGCCAGGACATGGAAGCAACCTAAATGTCCATCGACAGACGAATGGATAAAGAAGATGTGGCACATATATACAATGGAATATTACTCAGCCATAAAAAGAAATGAAATGGAGGTATTTGTAATGAGGTGGATGGAGTTAGAGTCTGTCATACAGAGTGAAGTAAGTCAGAAAGAGAAAAACAAATACAGTATGCTAACACATATATACGGAATCTAAGGAAAAAAAAAAAAAAAAGGCCATGAAGAACCTAGTGGCAAGACGGGAATAAAGACACAGACCTACTAGAGAATGGACTTGAGGATATGGGGAGGGGGTGGGGTGAGATGTGACAGGGTAAGAGAGTGTCATGGACATATATACACTACCAAATGTAAAATAGCTAGCTAGTGGGAAGCAGCCGCATAGCCCAGGGAGATCAGCTCGGTGCTTTGTGACCACCTAGAGGGGTGGGATGGGGAGGGTGGGAGGGAGGGAGATGCAAGAGGGAAGAGAAATGGGAACATATTGTATATGTATAACTGATTCACTTTGTTATAAAGCAGAAGCTAACACACTATTGTAAGGCAATTATACTTCAATAAAGATGTTTAAAAAAAAAAAAAAAAAAAAAAAAGAAATGGAAATGAGCATATCTGAAGGATTTCGTTGTGGTTTTCTCTCATCACACTGTTGGACAAAGTACAGATTTTTTTCCCACTAATGAGATTTTGCCATGACTGAAGCTGATTTTTGCTGTCATGATACCTGGAAGCCTAATTCCTGGCTGGACTTTCTCTAAACACCCTTGTTAGCATCTCAAACTATTTCCTCTGGAAAGAATGTAAAGCAGATTCAGGTGTGTATGTATTTACAATTTGAAGGCCAAAACTTTTTATTTCAATAGATTTTAAAGGAAAAAGAGAAGTACAAACATGTTTTAAAGATCCATCCAAAAACCATTTATTTAGCACAGACTGCTCCAGACTCTGTGCTGGGGTTGGAATTGAGAACACAGCCATAGTGTCAGACCTCAGGGAGCACAGAGGACAATCAAGGGACAGCCCATAAATGCACTATTGCACACAGAGAAACAGAGCTTATAAAATGGGATATGCTCTTTGCTTCTTTCTAAATTAAAGGCAACATCCTCAGAGGAGTAATTTTGAAAAAAACTACACACACACACACACACACACACGCACACGCACACACACACACATATATATATATATATATATATCTTTATTGGACTCATTATATATTTTTTCAATAAAGAAATATATATGTATTTTTTCCAATCAAGAAAAACCAAATACAAATGAAGACCTTCAGTACTTTAGATAATTCTATGAAAGTTAAGAACAAACAAGCCATTATATTCCATTCTTCTTTCTCAATTTTTTTTACAGAGAAACTCAGAGAACTGTTTTTATTCTGCTGGTTTAGGAGAGGGTAATTGAATTTTAAGTACCTTTTTCTGCCAGCCTTAAAATCATATCTACCTATGAGAAAATGATTGTCCAATAATAAAAAAGAGAAAGAGGGCTTCCCTGGTGGCGCAGTGGTTGAGAATCTGCCTGCTAATGCAGGGGACACGGGTTCGAGCCCTGGTCTGGGAAGATCCCACATGCCACGGAGCAGCTGGGCCCGTGAGCCACAACTGCTGAGCCTGCGCGTCTGGAGCCTGTGCCCCGCGACGGGAGGGGCCGCGATAGTGAAAGGCCCGCGCACCGCGATGAAGAGCGGTCCCTGCACCGCGATGAAGAGTGGCCCCCACTTGCCTCAACTAGAGAAAGCCCTCGCATGAACCGAAGACCCAACACAGCCAAAAAATAAAATAAAATAAATAAATAAAGTAGCTATAAAAAAAAAAAAGAAAAGTGCTTTAAAAAAAAAAAAAAGAGAAAGAAAGAAAAAAGAAATTAGTCAAAACTTTAAGGAAATAAAGGTTTAGATTTTTTTTTTTAAGTTTTTGGCCGCACCCCATGGCATGTGGGATCTTAGTTCCCTGACCAGGGATCGAACCCACGCCTCCTGCATTGGAAGGCAAAGTCTTAACCACTGGACCACCGGGGAAGTCCCTAGATTTTTCTTTGATAAGCACCGTGTTCCATCTTGATTAATTGACTTTTTATTTTCCTTTATTAAAAAACTTCTCTGGTTATTACATATGGCTTAACTGTCCTAGAATAATGTAATTATTGCAGTCTTCCCATGAGGGATTGTAGCGTGTTTACCAGACATGGTAGGAAAGGAAAAGGAACTCCACTTATTTCTCAGCCTGGATTTCTGCTCACATTCAAGAATCCCTCTGCTTACCTGGCCACCTTCAACTTGTAAATCCACAGATTTTGATATGGCAATGAGAACTGTGGAGTTTTCAACTGTGTAAAGTGGGAACACAGCCCATTGACATCATGCCCAAGATGGTCAGTACATGGTAGCTATGAAACAAGGGTTCTTGAAGGAAGAGCTTTGTGTGGCCATCTCTGCGTGTCAGGAAATTCAAGTGTGAAAAGATTGCAAAGGATCTCACTGGCATTTACACAGGCCAACCAGGGCTGGTAGAGGCAGGATCAGGAGAAATGTGTGTTTACCCTCGTTAACCCTAAAGGACACAGACCTTGAGTCTTGAGAGAACTAGAGATTCAAACTTATTAGTAAGATTAAGATAACCTAGTAAAGTGAACATCTAGATTTTTCCCAACTAATTGGGGTTATATGTGAGTGTATCTGAGCAAAAGTAAATTTTTATAATAATTATCCCTAGTTGTTCCACAGCACTCTCTTAGTCTTAGGATATACCATTCAATATTTCCCTAGGCAACTCTAAAGCTGTCCTCATTTTCAATATGTGTATATATACACACACTATAAATAATTTATGTTGTATATATAAAACATTTAATTTGAAGTGTACAGTTTTTGACTGTAAAATAAAGAAGACAAACTAGACACTTCAGCTAATGAAACCTGCAATTAAGAAATTTTATGATGGGCCTCATCAGTTGAGTTCATATAGCCCATGTTTCAGAGCAAGAAATTAGTTTCCCTGTGTTTGAAACCTGGTGCTATGAATTAATAACTATGCAACCTTGCCAACATGCCTGAATTCCTCTGAGCTTCAGTTCTTATCAGCTATAAAATAGGATAATAAATAATACTGGACTCATAGAGTTGCTTTGAGGGTTAAATAATGTAACACATGAAAAGCACTTAGAACTCTGCCTGTGAAAAAGTAGCATTTCGTAAATGTTAGCTGTTATTATTTCAATGTGCTTACTTTATAAAGTGCTTCTCATGACATAATGGTATGTCAGTACAATTAAGAGTTTTGCAGTTGTACATTTTGATAGAGCATAATTCCTGGTGCAGAGTTGGCATTCAATAATTTTGCTACATATGGGTGAAAAAAATGACTAAAGTATGCATGTGAAATATAACAATTATTAATATTTATAAATTAAGAAAATATGTTGACTAATACATCTTTTTGAAGACATTTCAATAGTTCAGGCTATTTTAATATATACTGACATATCTAGTATTTTAGTAAAAATACATGAGTTTGCCTTTGACATTAATCTCCATCTTCAATCTTATTTTAAAATTTTGTGCATTCAATTTTTCAGAATTTGAAAAAAATAACTATTTTACCACTGTTCACTGTATTATGAATCTTATCCCTAATATGTTTTTCCCATGATCTCACCACTTGGATAATTAAGTCCAAAACAAATAGAAACTTTAAAGCTCATACTACACAATGTGTTTTTTTCTTAGTATACCTACTACAGGAATAGCCATGAATTCTAAAGTAGCAACCAAAGTTGGATATTAACTTAAAAGTGGTCATATTCATTCTTCTTATGTCATTAATTTAAAGAATCAAAATCATAAAGTATAAAGGGACATAATTTGCTAAAATAGTTTTGAATGTTGTTATAAAATATTTTAAACTTACTGAAAATTATAGAAAATACTGTCACAAATACTTGTGTTCTTGCTATCCAATTTTACCAAATCGTAACATTTTGCTATATTGGCTTCAGATATTTTTTAATAAAAAATATATTACAGATACCCCTGAAGTCCTCTGAAACCATTCCCCTGTCCTCCTGAGATAACCACAAAATAGAGTTTAACATCTGTAATTCCCAAGCTGTCTTATGATATTAATGTTTGTCATACATATATACAAGTAGACATAAATAATTTACAGTATTATTTCATGTAATTTTAACTTTATATCATGATAGGTTTTCTTCTGCAAATTATTTGCTTAAGATGTTTTTTAAGATTTATCTATCTTGATAAATGAAGGTGTATTTCATTTAATTTAACTGCTGCTTAAATTTCATTGAATAAATATATCATAATGTATTTATTATATTATTAACACACTATTAGAAACAATGTTGCAATGAATGTTCTTTAACAAATTCCTTTTGTACATGTGGGAGAATTTCTCTAAAGTAGAAGTGGAATTAAGTCAAAGTGGAATTTTCTGGGTACTTGAGTACATAAACTTCACTAGACATAGACAAACTTACCTAAAAAGTATATGTACAAATGTATACTTTCTGTCCACAGTCTATGAAAGTTCCTGTGTCTTTGAATCATTGCCTATACATTTCCCCAGAATTATTTGCACTTTGTGCTGAATGACAAAATTGTCAAATCCTACTCTCTTTTTTTGTACATTCAGATAGGTTGGTTACAAATGAGAATAGTGCTGCTTCATTTCTTAAATTGGATTCAGTTCACAGTGGCTGAAATGTGAGGTCCTAGGAGACATGAGCTCAGTGGTTCTCAGTGGTTCTCAATCTTGGCAATACTTTAGATTTACCTAGATCATTTTTAAAATTCTGATGTTCAAGCCTCAACCCAGACCTGTTAAATAAGACTCTCCTTGGGGGTGAAGGGCAGGGGGATGTGGGTGCCGTGCTAGTTGCCCCACCTACCACCCTTGGAACTCAGATCCCAAAGTGATCCTAATATGCAGTCAATGTTGGAAATTATTGCCCTTGTGTATGTCTGATAAGAAAGAGAATAAAGCCAGAGGGAGAAAAAAAGATACTTGGCTGTAGACCCATCTCTAAAAGTGAATGGTGAACTAGAGCTTGATTCTTAATAGTTTTATCTAGAATGAATAAGTAAATTAGCATCTGGGGAACAATAGTAGGTATTCCAGAATTTGGCAATGCTTGGGACCAGGAATATAACAAGAGTTGGTCTGCCGACAGTTGGGAATAGAACTACAGGTCCAGGGTCAGAATGCAGTACCTTTAGGGTAAGGCAGTTTATGAAGTCCAGGCACATGAATGGACCCCAAACAAGTAGGTTTGTTTTCTAGGCAGAAAATTTGGAAAAAGCCAGTGAGTGTTAGAGAAAAGCTTTGTCTATGTGGGCACCATTGGCTCATAGCAAATAGCAATAATTCCAACCCCATTAGCTGGTTGATGCCAGTTATAAATGTTTTGTCAGACTTAATTAGAATAAGTTTTGAAAATAAGTTATGCTTAAACGTGTAAGATATAAGCTTCTAACTGGTGATCAGAGGGCATGGAAGAGTCAAGGATAAACTGAAATGCCCCAAGTTATAATGAATGAGGACAAGTTTTGATTTCATTCATCATTTGTAACATAAGCTATTGACATAAACCAAGAATTTGTATTTAATTAAGATTGTTTCATAACTAGATTAAGTATTCTACTTTACCAAGAGTGTCAAAATCTACTATAAATATAAGGTAACAAATGTTCATGGAATCTCAGCTATAGCAACAGCCATTTTTCATCCTTTCCTCAGTCAGTACAGTTATTTCAGCTTTTTATAGAAAAAAATGAATTGAAAGACCATTTGGCTTTGCTGACATGATCAGTTGCAAAACTATTGGAAGGTTAAATATCAAATTATTATTTATAGGACAAGAAGATATTGACGTTACTGTATAGTTCATGTAATTATCTCACACATTCAGGAGAAATTAAGATTTCTAAAATTGTATTCTAGTTAGAACACCTAAAAGCTTTTCTTTAAATATATACCTTAGGGAAAATAAAACTAAAGGCATCCAAGATATTTTTAAATTGTCATTGTGCATTCAACTTAAAATACAGTTTAAGACATGAGGATGATGAGATGATTACATAGTGATTCAAAACAAAATATTTGGAGGAATCAGGCTCCCTGACTTCAGACTATACTACAAAGCTACAGTAATCAAGACAGTATGGTACTGGCACAAAAACAGAAATATAGATCAATGGGACAGGATAGAAAGGCCAGAGATAAACCCATGCACATATGGTCACCTTATCTTTGATAAAGGAGGCAAGCATATGCAGTGGAGAAAAGACAGCCTCTTCAATAAGTGGTGCTGGGAAAACTGGACAGGTACGTATAAAAGAATGAAATTAGAACACTCCCTAACACCATACACAAAAATAAACTCAAAATAGATTAAAGACCTAAATGTAAGGCCGGACACTATCAAACTCTCAGAGGAAAACATAGGCAGAACACTCTATGACATAAATCACAGCAAGATCCTTTTTGACCCAGCTCCTAGAGAAATGGAAATAAAAACAAAAATAAACAAATGGGACCTAATGAAACTTAAAAGCTTTTGCACAGCAAAGGAAACCATAAACAAGACCAAAAACAACCCTTAGAATGGGAGAAAATATTTGCAAATGAAGCAACTGACAAAGGATTAATCTCCAAAATGTACAAGCAGCTCATGCAGCTTAATAACAAAAAAACAAACACCCCAATCCAAAAATGGGCAGAAGACCTAAATAGACATTTCTCCAAAGAAGATATACAGATTGCCAACAAACACATGAAAGGATGCTCAACATCACTAATCATTAGAGAAATACAAATCAAAACTACAATGAGGTATCATCTCACACCAGTCAGAATGGCCATCATCAAAAAATCTACTAACAATAAATGCCAGAGAGGGTGTGGAGAAAAGGGAACACTCTTTCACTGTTAGTGGGAATGTAAATTGATACAGCCACATGGAGAACAGTATGGAGGTTCCTTAAAAAACTAAAAATAGAACTACCATATGACCCAGCAATCCCATTACTAGGCATATGCCCTGAGAAAACCATAATTCAAAAAGAGTCATGTACCAAAATGTTCATTGCATCTCTATTTACAATAGCCAGGACATGGAAGCAACCTAAGTGTCCATCATCAGATGAATGGATAAAGAAGATGTGGCACATATATACAATGGAGTATTACTCAGCCATAAAAAGAAACGAAATTGAGTTATTTGTAGTGAGGTGAATGGAGTTAGAGTGTGTCATACAGAGTGAAGTAAGTCAGAAAGAGAAAAACAAATACAGTATGCTAACACATATATATGGAATCTAAGGGAAAAAAAAAAAGGTCATGAAGAACCTAGTGGTAAGATGGGAATAAAGACACAGACCTACTAGAGAATGGACTTGAGGATATGGGGAGGGGGAACGGTAAGCTGGGACAAAGTGAGACAGTGGCATGGACATATATACACTACCAAACGTAAAATAGATAGCTAGTGGGAAGCAGCCGCATAGCACAGGGAGATCAGCCCGGTGCTTTGTGACCACCTAGAGGGGTGGGATAGGGAGGGTGGGAGGGAGGGAGATGCAAGAGGGAAGAGATATTGGAACATATGTATATGTATAACTGATTCACTTTGTTATAAAGCAGAAACTAACACACCATTGTAAAGCAATTATACTCCAATAAAGATGTTTAAAAAAGAATACCTTTAGAAGTCTGCATGCCCTTCAGGTTGACTATGAAGTCATCGGTCAAGGTAAATAATCAGGGTAATTCTTTCTTTTTTTCCAATTCAGTGCTGAGTACAAGAGAAGGACTAAATATGTTCAGAAAAGTCTTAATCCTGAGTGGAATCAAACAGTAATTTACAAAAGTATCTCCATGGAACTGGTATGCAATGATTATTTTCTATATGACAGATTTAGGCTAATATAAAAATAGTGATGACAGAATTATTGAAAGATTGTGATTCATATCAATTTTTCCATACAAACAAAAAAAATTAAGTAAAATAAATGCAAGAAATATAGCCAGTAAAAGGAACTGGGTGCAGTTCGAAGGTACAGTGAAAGAAAATGTGCACATTTTGACAAAACAGCTAAAAAATAAACAAAATGAGTAAGACTAGTGGGACATTTTCCCCTGACTATTTCAAAATTAAATATTTCAATACACTGGGCTTTGCTTATCATATTTTGAGGGAAAATATTTTCCAACTAGCTGTATTTTGACTTTCATAAACAAAGAAGAAATAAGATTCAGATGCACTGAAATGAATTACCCCTCCTGGCAACAATTTAGGGATCATCTCTTTCTAAATTGAGGTTTCCTATGGATCTGGCATTGTGCAGCTAAACTGTACAGAAGAAAGCATGAAGAAGACTAGTGTAAAGGATTATCACAAAAAATAGATGACTCTAAGCAAAGTTGCATCAATGTGTTTCTGAAAATCTTCATGTCATAACTTTGTATCAATAATAGAAAATAACTGATGGTTTGTAAAGATGAATTCAGAGAGAAAAGAATACAAATAGAATAGGAAGAAGACATCCATGAAAACAATTTACAGATGAGTTGTCTTTCAAAATGAGGTTTCTAATTTATCCTTTGGAAGATTTATAATTTGACTATGAAATTGAAGCTGGATATAAATTGTGATCTGGGTTCTTGAATTTAAAATAAGTTAAATTCACCTGCAGAAATTAGACAGTGCTACTAATGTGTTTTGGCAATTTACTGAAACAAAAAACTATAATCCAAATACTCTGAATAACCTAGACATTTTTGCCACCTATGAATTTCATGTATTTAAAGAGTATATATAGATTCTGCTTGGTACTTTTAATAATGGGCAGGGGTAGAATAACAGGAAATAAGTAAAAATCACCCTTTTTTTGCAAAATAGTGAGGTATGTTATGATCAAATACTTGGTTGGACCACAAAATGATTGACAGTTTACATAATATTGAATGTAAGTGTACAGTTTTATATAAACTTAAAGTATTTTTACATAAGCGGAAAGAGTTCAAGGAATGAAAATATAAATGAGTCTATTATATGTGTATAATGAAAATTTATGATGAGAAATGAGGTTAATGACATTTTGATTTGAACTGTAGCTCAAGAAGAAAACACTGGAGGTGACAGTCTGGGATTATGATAGATTTTCTTCCAATGATTTTCTTGGTGAGGTGAGCCTATGGTTTCCTTTTTTTAATTTGCTTCATTATAAACCATCAATTAAATCTTTATGGAAAGCACATTTCTTAAGTGTATAAGATAACTATTTCTGGATGAAATTCTTTGGTGGATAGAATTTATTTATGAATGACTCTTTGAATAGATGAATAGCAACTGGAGAAATAATTTTCACTTTACCACTTGTACTTTATAATTAATTTGCAAGATGAAATATTAATTGTTTTGATAGAAAGTTATATAATCATGCTGTGACTCTAAATGATTATGTAAAAGATTTGAGATAAATTTATTGTATTATAAAATGAGCTGGATTTTTTTCAAATGCATTTTCAGTTTAATTGCTATTCCTCATTGCACGTATGAATGACTTGATGTGACATTTTACATTCTTGTTTCTTTTAAGTGTCCCACAAAACATCTCAAAATATTTTAAGAAGCAAAACTAGAAGTAGGAGAAAACAGTAAAAACAATTTTTATAAATTCACAAGGAATGTAACCTAATTATGAAATGTGGCAGGATGGTCAGATTCTGTGATATCTTTCATCTATCATATTCCAAAAATACATATTTGGTTTAGTGATATTTGCTTAAAGCAGAAGTTATGAATTAATGTTAAAAAAATAAATCTCCAAAAATATGTAACACCTAGAAAATACAATATCTTTTTGATAGAGACAATAGAAAACAGTTGAGTAGTCTGGTTAACATGAGGTCTTGTTTGGTTCCTACACTCTCTACCTCTTTCCCATCAAAACTAGATCATCTGAACTTCACCTGCAGGCTCCATGTGGTATAGCCACTTGGACTAATCTTGGTCTTAGACAGAACTACTCTAGAGTATGGTTATATCTGATTTATTGTCCTATTTCAAAAATCTGATTTATTGAAGTCCTTATAATTTATTGTTCACATGAACCTAAAGCATATATCCATTGTGTGGTTTTATTTTTTAATATCTGCTCAAATTTAAGATGCCAACTACTGTAAAATGCACCATTGTTTATGTACCACTAAGAAAGAAAAAATATTGCCAATTAAACCATGACACAGCGCTTTCTTATTGTAAACTGTTGGTAATATCTCTGTTTCAAATGTGAACTAAAGTATGTTTTAAAATAGAGGGAATGTTAGTAATTGAAAATTAGCCATTCTTTTTCATTTTGTCCCTCTTGTAACTAAAATCAAACAATCTGCAAAAAAAACACTAGCCCAGTTTAAGAATATCATGTGCCCATTTAACAAAAGAAGACTTTATTTCATAAAGAGATTGACTTGTGACTCTACCTTTTTGCATCATCTCCCAATAATTTAATTAATAGAGATGTCATACAGTTCGATTTAACCAAATGTTTATACAGCATCTGGTATGCACAAGACATTCTCAGTATCATGGGTGAAGAAAAATGAGGAAGACTTCATCATCTTAAAGGTTATACTATATCCTTTGACTTACGTCCTTGAATAAATTTCAGATCACAGAAAAAAAAACAAATGAATTACAGCTTAATCCATAAATTTTATTCACTTATTGCACTTTTTTTCAGGTATTGATTGATTAATCTAGCACATCTCACCTCGATAACACGCCTAGGTGGTATCCTCTCAAAGAACAGACTGAAAGCATTGATCATGGCAAGTCCCATTCCAGTCAAAGCAGCCAGCAGTCCCCAAAGCCGTCTGTCATCAAAAACAGAAGCCATGGTATCTTCCCTGACCCATCCAAGGGTAAGAGATATTTCAAGTAGAAAAAAGCTTTTGTCTGTTTATTCACTCAGTATCTTCTTGAATATGAGTGCCTGTATATTTAATATCTTTTGAAAGGTATTATATTGGGAAATATTTAATACAATATCATGCAAAGAGTAATGGATATGGAATCAGGAGAAATGGGCTTTAGTCTCAGATCAGCCCATAATTAGGTTGATGCCTTTGTGATCTTCACCTCTCTGGTTCTCTGTTTTTCAACCTATAAAATGGAGGAGGTTGGGTTATATGAGCTATTGGGTCTTTTTCATCTCTCAAAATCTAGGTTAATATGATTTTATAAAATACATTGGGGTATTTCATAAAGAAAACATAAAAATCCTCAACAGTTCATTGACTAGACATAATCATCATTACCATTTATGCATGTTTCTTCTGTTTAAATCCCTATTTTTTCATATGTATATTCTTACTCATAAATCATATATGTAATATATGGACATAAACAGTTTTGCATTCTGCTTTTTAATTATATCAAAAACATTTTCCTCATGTCATCAAAACAATTGGTATGCTGAAAATTACTTAAACCATTCCTAAATGGTGCATTCAAACTAATTCTATGATTTTTTTTTTTTTACAAATTTATTTGCAAAGACATTTATTGCAGCTGTATTTTTATTTTAATTTTCATTTATTTATGTATTTTTTGGCTGTGTTGGGTCTTCGTTTCTGTGCGAGGGCTTCCTCTAGCTGCGGCGAGTGAGGGCCACTCTTCATCGCGGTGCGCGGGCCTCTCACTATCACGGCCTCTCTTGTTGCAGAGCACAAGCTCCAGACGCGCAGGCTCAGTAGGTGTGGCTCACGGGCCTAGTTGCTCCGCAGCATGTGGGATCTTCCCAGATCAGGGCTCGAACCCGTGTCCCCTGCATTGGCAGGCAGATTCTCAACCACTGCGCCACCAGGGAAGCCCAACACCCCTTCTTAATACCCCTGGATGATAGTAGAAAACCTAAAAATGTTATTTCACATAATTCAAGGGGAAACCTACCAACAGTACTGGTAACAGTGGAAACCAAAAGTTGACATTTTTCAGGGCTACATCCAAATCCAATCAACAAATGAGATAAAACTGTAAAATCTCTTTAGTAAATATAACAACTAAAACAACAGCAATAATAAAAGGTAGATAGATAGATAAATAGAAAGAATGAAAGGTAAAGGAGATAAAGTAGAAAAGGTCACTAAAGTTAATACCAGCTAAATTAAACTAACTAAAGAACCAAAAAAAGCATGCTATAAGTATATAATTTCTAAAATAACCAAGTAGTTATTTCAGTTCCATCATTATACTATTGGAATAAACGAAAGAATTATTGATTGATTTCTCTTAATTTCAAGCAGTTGCTCCTAAAATCCTATACATTGTATCTATGAAGATAATACTAATACTGCATCAACCAAGTAATATGGGAAATTACAGGTTACCTACATAATAAATTACTCCTGAAATATTTGGAAATACCTTTGAGCTAGACCAAAGATATAAAACCAATGGAAGTGAAGCTTCATACATTCCAAGCACTGAATTCTAAGGTAGGCAACCTCTCTTAATTTGAGACAATTCAATATGATAGAAAAGTGGATGAGCACTTTTTAGTTTTGATTTGTGACCTGCAGCAAGTCACTTAAACTTTCCAGGGCTTAGTTTTTCTATAAACAAGATGATGGTTCTGGAACAGGTTATCTTTAGAGTCCTTACCAGCTTTTAATTTCCATGATTCCACAATTATAAAATCATCTACAATTCTGATCCGAGACTTTGCGCATGGTGCTGCCATCGCGTGGTAGGCACAGTGATAGTTCTGCATTTTTAAAGTATGTATATATGGTAGAGGGGAAAAATCAACAGAGCAAACTAATTGAAGACAGATGTGCAGTTAAAGAGACACTACCAGGGGAGGAGAGAAGATGGCGGAAGAGTAAGACGCGGAGATCACCTTCCTTCCCACAGATACAGTAGAAATACGTCTACACGTGGAACTGCTCCTACAGAACACCCACTGAACGCTGGCAGAAAACGTCAGACCTCCCAAAAGGCAAGAAACTCCCCCCGTACTTGGGTAGGGCAAAAGAAAAAAGAAATAACAGAGACAAAAGAATAGGGACGGCACCTGCACCAGTGGGAGGGAGCTGTGAAGGAGGAAAGATTTCCACGCACTAGGAGCCCCTTCGCGGGCAGAGACTGCGGGTGGCAGAGGGGGGAAGCTTCGGAGCCACGGGGGAGAGCGCAGCCACAGGGGTGCGGAGGGCACAGCAGAGAGATTCCCGCACTTCCCGCACGGAGGCTCGGCGCTGACCAGCACTCACCAGCCCGAGAGGCTTGTCTGCTCAGCCGCCGGGGTGGGCGGGGCTGGAAGCTGAGGCTCTGGGCTTCGGTCGCAGGGAGAGGACTGGGGTTGGCGGCGTGAACACAGCCTGAAGGGGTTAGTGCACCACAGCTAGCCGGGAAGGAGTCCGGGAAAAAGTCTGCAGCTGCCGAAGAGGCAAGAGACTTTTTCTTCCCTGTTTCCTGGTGCGCGAGGAGAGGGGATTCAGAGCGCCGCCTAAACGAACTCCAGAGACGGGCGCGAGCCGCAGCTAACAGCGCGGATCCCATAGCAACAGGGGCACAGAGGGAAAAACGGAGAGACTCCCGCACAGAGGCTCGGCGCCGAGCAGCGCTCACCAGCCCGAGAGGCTTGTCTGCTCCCCCGCCGGGGCGGGCGGGGCTGGGAGCGGAGGCTCGGGCTTCGGTCGGATCGCAGGGAGAGGACTGGGGTTGGCGGCGTAAACACAGCCTGAAGGGGTTAGTGCACCACAGCTGGCTGGGAGGGAGACCGGGAAAAAGTCTGCAGCTGCCGAAGAGGCAAGAGACTTTTTCTTGCCTCTTTGTTTCGCGGCGCGCAAGGAGAGGGGATTCAGAGCGCCGCCTAAACGAACTCCAGAAACTGGCGCGAGCCGCGGCTATCAGCGCGGACCCCAGAGAAGGGCGTGAGACGCTGGGGCTGCTGCTGCCGCCTCCAAGAAGCCTGTGTGCGAGCACAGGTCACTCTCCACACCGCCCCTCCCGGGAGCCCGTGCAGCCCGCCACTGCCAGGGTCCCGTGATCCAGGGACAACTTCCCCGGGAGAACGCACTGCGCACCTCAGGCTGCTGCAACGTCACGCCGGCCTCTGACGCCGCAGGCTCGCCCCGCCTCCTCCGTACCGCTCCCTCCCTGCGGCCTGGGTGAGCCAGAGTCCCCGAAGCAGCTGCTCCTTTAACCCCGTCCTGTCTGGGCGGGGAACAGACGCCCTCAGGCGACCTACACGCAGAGGCGGGTCCAAATCCAAAGCTGATCCCCAGGAGCTGTGCGAACAGAGAAGAGGAGGGGAAATCTGTCCCAGTAGCCTCAGAAGAAGCGGATTAAAACTCCACAAACAACTTGATGTGCCTGCATCTGTTGAATACCTGAATAGACAACGAATCATCCCAAATTCAGGAGGTGGACTTTGGGAGCAGGATATATTAATTTTTCCCCTTTTCCTTTTTTTTTGTGAGTGTGTATGTATATGCTTCTGGGGGAGATTTTGTCTGTATAGCTTTGCTTTACAATAGCTTTATTTTACTTCACTATATTATAGCTTCTTTCTTTCTTTCCTTTCTTTCTTTCTTTCTTTCCTTCCTTCCTTCCTTCCTTCCTTCCTCCTTCCTTCCTTCCTTCCTTCCTTCCTTCCTTCCTTCCTTCCTTTCTTTCTTTCTATTTTTTCTCCCTCTTACTCTGAGCCGTGTGGACGAAAGGCTCTTGGTGCTTCAGCCAGGCATCAGGGCCGTACCTCGGAGGTGGGAGAGCCAACTTCAGGACACTGGTCCACAAGAGACCTCCCAGCTCCACGTAATACCAAACGGCAAAAATCTCTCAGAGATCTCCATCTCAACATCAAGACCCAGCATCACTCAATGACCAGCAAGCTACAGTGCTGAACACCCTATGCCAAACAACTAGCAAGACAGGAACACAGCCTCATCCATTAGCAGAGAGGCTGCCTAAAATCATAATAAGGCCACAGACACCCCAAAATACACCACCAGACGTGGACGTGCCCACCAGAAAGACAAGATCCAGCCTCATCCACCAGAGCTCAGGCACTAGTTCCCTCCACCAGGAAGCCTACACAACCCACTGAACCAACCTTAGCCACTGGGGACAGATACCAAAAACAACGGGAACTACAAACCTGCAACCTGTGATAAGGAGACCCCAAACACAGTAAGATAAGCAAAATGAGACGACAGAAAAACACACAGCAGATGAAGGAGCAGGGTCAAAACACACTAGACTTAACAAATGAAGAGGAAATAGGTAGTCTACCTGAAAAAGAATTCAGAATAATGATAGTAAGGATGATCCAAAATCTTGGAAATAGAATAGACAAAATGCAAGAAGCATTTAACAAGGACGTAGAAGAACTAAAGAGGAATCAAGCAATGATGAAAAACACAATAAATGAAATTAAAAATACTCTAGATGGGATCAATAGCAGAATAACTGAGGCAGAAGAAAGGATAAGTGACCTGGAAGATAAAATGGTGGAAATAACTACTGCAGAGCAGGATAAAGAAAAAAGAATGAAAAGAACTGAGGACAGTCTCAGAGACCTCTGGGACAGCATTAAACGCACCAACATTCGAATTATAGGGGTCCCAGAAGAAGAAGAGAAAAAGAAAGGGACTGAGAAAATATTTGAAGAGATTATAGTTGAAAACTTCCCTAATATGGGAAAGGAAATAGTTAATCAAGTCCAGGAAGCACAGAGAGTCCCATACAGGATAAACCCAAGGAGAAACACGCCAAGACACATATTAATCAAACTGTCAAAAATTAAATATAAGGAAAACATATTAAAGGCAGCAAGGGAAAAAAAAAACAAATAACACACAAGGGAATCCCCATAAGGTTAACATCTGATCTTTCAGCAGAAACTCTGCAAGCCAGAAGGGAGTGGCAGGATATACTTAAAGTGATGAAGGTGAAGAACCTACAACCAAGATTACTCTACCCAGCAAGGATCTCATTCAAATGTGATGGAGAAATTAAAACCTTTACAGACAAGCAAAAGCTGAGAGAGTTCAGCACTACCAAACCAGCTTTACAACAAATGCTAAAGGAACTTCTCTAGGCAAGAAACACAAGAGAAGGAAAACACCTACAATAACAAACCCAAAACATTTAAGAAAATGGGAATAGGAACATACATATCGATAATTACCTTGAATGTAAATGGATTAAATGCTCCCACCAAAAGACACAGGCTGGCTGAATGGATACAAAAACAAGACCCATATATATGCTGTCTACAAGAGACCCACTTCAGACCTAGAGACACATACAGACTGAAAGTGAGGGGATGGAAAAAGATAT
Source organism: Balaenoptera ricei (assembly GCF_028023285.1). Lineage (NCBI taxonomy): Eukaryota > Metazoa > Chordata > Mammalia > Artiodactyla > Balaenopteridae > Balaenoptera > Balaenoptera ricei. Next base: position 81,982,666 of record NC_082647.1, read on the forward strand.
TCCATGCAAATGGAAATCAAAAGAAAGCTGGAGTAGCAATTCTCATATCAGACAAAATAGACTTTAAAATAAAGACTATCACAAGAGACAAAGAAGGACACTATATAATGATCAAGGGATCGATCCAAGAGGAAGGTATAACAATTGTAAATATTTATGCACCCAACATAGGAGCACCTCAATACATAAGGCAAGTACTAACAGCCATAAAAGGGGAAATCGACAGCAACACAATCATAGTAGGGGACTTTAACACCCCACTTTCACCAATGGACAGATCATCCAAAATGAAAATAAATAAGGAAACACAAGCTTTAAATGATATATTAAACAAGATGGACTTAATTGATATTTATAGGACATTCCACCCAAAAACAACAGAATACACATTTTTCTCAAGTGCTCATGGAACATTCTCCAGGATAGATCATATCTTGGGTCACAAATCAAACCTTGGTAAATTTAAGAAAATTGAAATTGTATCAAGTATCTTTTCCGACCACAACGCTATGAGACTAGATATCAATTACAGGAAAAGATCTGTAAAAAATACAAACACATGGAGGCTACACAATACATTACTTAATAATGAAGTGATTACTGAAGAAATCAAAGGGGAAATCAAAAAATACCTAGAAATAAATGACAATGGAGATACGACGACCCAAAACCTATGGGACGCAGCAAAAGCAGTGCTAAGAGGGAAGTTTATAGCAATACAAGCCTACCTCAAGAAACAGGAAACATCTCGAATAAACAACCTAACCTTGCACCTAAAGCAATTAGAGAAAGAAGAACAAAAAAACCCCAAAGCCAGCAGAAGGAAAGAAATTATAAAGATCAGGTCAGAAATAAATGAAAAAGAAATGAAGGAAACAATAGCAAAAATCAATGAAACTAAAAGCTGGTTCTTTGAGAAGATAAACAAAATTGATAAACCATTAGCCAGACTCATCAAGAGAAAAAGGGAGAAGACTCAGATCAATAGAATTAGAAATGAAAAAGGAGAAATAACCACTGACACTGCAGAAATACAAAAGATCATGAGAGATTACTACAAGCAACTCTATGCCAATAAAATGGACAACCTGGAAGAAATGGACAGATTCTTAGAAATGCACAAACTGCCGAGACTGAACCAGGAAGAAATAGAAAATATGAACAGACCAATCACAAGCACTGAAATTGAAACTGTGATTAAAAACCTTCCAACAAACAAAAGCCCAGGACCAGATGGCTTCACAGGCGAATTCTATCAAACATTTAGAGAAGAGCTAACACCTATCCTTCTCAAACTCTTCCAAAATATTGCAGAGGGAGGAACACTCCCAAACTCATTCTATGAGGCCACCATCACCCTGATACCAAAACCAGACAAAGATGTCACAAAGAAAGAAAACTACAGGCCAATATCACTGATGAACATAGATGCAAAAATCCTCAACAAAATACTCGCAAACAGAATCCAACAGCACATTAAAAGGATCATACACCATGATCAAGTGGGGTTTATCCCAGGAATGCAAGGATTCTTCAGTATATGCAAATCAATCAATGTGATACACCATATTAACAAATTGAAGGAGAAAAACCATATGATCATCTCAATAGATGCAGAGAAAGCTTTCGACAAAATTCAACACCCATTTATGATAAAAGCCCTGCAGAAAGTAGGCATAGAGGGAACTTTCCTCAACATAATAAAGGCCATATATGACAAACCCACAGCCAACATTGTCCTCAATGGTGAAAAACTGAAACCATTTCCACTAAGATCAGGAACAAGACAAGGTTGCCCACTCTCACCACTATTATTCAACATAGTTTTGGAAGTGTTAGCCACAGCAATCAGAGAAGACAAAGAAATAAAAGGAATCCAAATCGGAAAAGAAGAAGTAAAGCTGTCACTATTTGCAGATGACATGATACTATACATAGAGAATCCTAAAGAGGCTACCAGAAAACTCCTAGAGCTAATCAATGAATTTGGTAAAGTAGCAGGATACAAAATTAATGCACAGAAATCGCTTGCATTTCTATACACTAATGACGAAAAATCTGAAAGTGAAATTAAGAAAACACTCCCGTTTACCATTGCAACAAAAAGAATAAGATATCTAGGAATAAACCTACCTAAGGAGACAAAAGACCTGTATGCAGAAAATTATAAGACACTGATGAAAGAAATTAAAGATGATACAAATAGATGGAGAGATATACCATGTTCCTGGATTGGAAGAATCAACATTGTGAAAATGACTCTACTACCCAAAGCAATCTACAGATTCAATGCAATCCCTATCAAACTACCACTGGCATTTTTCACAGAACTAGAACAAAAAATTTCACAATTTGTATGGAAACACAAAAGACCCCGAATAGCCAAAGCAATCTTGAGAACGAAAAATGGAGCTGGGGGAATCAGGCTCCCTGACTTCAGACTATATTACAAAGCTTCAGTAATCAAGACAGTTTGGTACTGGCACAAAAACAGAAATATAGATCAATGGAACAGGATAGAAAGCCCAGAGATAAACCCACACACATATGGTCACCTTATCTTTGATAAAGGAGGCAAGCATATACAGTGGAGAAAAGACAGCCTCTTCAATAAGTGGTGCTGGGAAAATTGGACAGGTACATGTAAAAGTATGGAATTAGAACACTCCCTGACACCATGCACAAAAATAAACTCCAAATGGATTAAAGACCTAAGTGTAAGGCCAGACACTATCAAACTCTTAGAGGAAAACATAGGCAGAACACTCTATGACATACATCACAGCAAGATTCTTTTTAACCCAGCTCCCAGAGAAATGGAAATAAGAACACAAATAAACAAATGGGACCTAATGAAACTTAAAAGCTTTTGCACAGCAAAGGAAACCATAAACAAGACCAAAAGACAACCCTTAGAATGGGAGAAAATATTTGCAAATGAAGCAACTGACAAAGGATTAATCTCCAAGATTTACAAGCAGCTCATGCAGCTCAATAACAAAAAAACGAACAACCCAATCCAAAAATGGGCAGAAGACCTAAATAGACATTTCTCCAAAGAAGATATACAGATGGCCTACAGACACATGAAAGAATGCTCAACATCATTAATCATTAGAGAAATGCAAATCAAAACTACAATGAGATATCATCTCACACCGGTCAGAATGGCCATCATCAAAAAATCTAGAAACAATAAATGCTGGAGAGGGTGTGGAGGAAAGGGAACACTCTTGCACTGTTGGTGGGAATGTAAATTGATACAGCCACTATGGAGAACAGTATGGAGGTTCCTTAAAAAACTACAAATAGAACTACCATACGACCCAGCAATCCCACTACTGGGCATATACCCTGAGAAAACCATAGGTCAAAAAGTGTCATGTACCACAATGTTCATTGCAGCTCTATTTACAATAGCCAGGACATGGAAGCAACCTAAATGTCCATCGACAGACGAATGGATAAAGAAGATGTGGCACATATATACAATGGAATATTACTCAGCCGTAAAAAGAAATGAAATGGAGGTATTTGTAATGAGGTGGATGGAGTTAGAGTCTGTCATACAGAGTGAAGTAAGTCAGAAAGAGAAAAACAAATACAGTATGCTAACACATATATACGGAATCTAAGGAAAAAAAAAAAAAAGGCCATGAAGAACCTAGTGGCAAGACGGGAATAAAGACACAGACCTACTAGAGAATGGACTTGAGGATATGGGGAGGGGGTGGGGTGAGATGTGACAGGGTAAGAGAGTGTCATGGACATATATACACTACCAAATGTAAAATAGATAGCTAGTGGGAAGCAGCCGCATAGCACAGGGAGATCAGCTCGGTGCTTTGTGACCACCTAGAGGGGTGGGATGGGGAGGGTGGGAGGGAGGGAGATGCAAGAGGGAAGAGAAATGGGAACATATTGTATATGTATAACTGATTCACTTTATTATAAAGCAGAAGCTAACACACTATTGTAAGGCAATTATACTTCAATAAAGATGTTTAAAAAAAAAAAAAAAAAAAAAAAAGAGACACTACCAGGTTTAATTAAGTTTAGCCACAGAGGTGTAATAAAACAAAATGTTTTCTAACCACCTAGCAGCCACAGAAAATGAAGAGGTCAAAGAATAATTTAAAACAGATTGAATTGCCTCACAGAAAATAAAATTTGTTTACCTGAAATGCCCCCTCAATAACTGAGTCATAAAATGATTCAACACGCTAGTATTTATTCTTCTAGCATATAGGGACCCTCTCTATAAGAGCGGACTTCTTGCATCACATATTTGTATGGTACATTCTTTTTTCTAGTTGGTACTTAATAGTACAAATAAAAATTCAAAAAGAAAGTAGGCCCCCCAAAATGTAACTCTTTAAGAAAATGGCTCCAAACATGTTTTTCATTATTAAATCTCAATTCTAATGTAAAATAAATATTTTCATATGTAATACACAGGTGCATAATACATGATTTCTGAAATTCTGATTTCAAGATTTGGAAAAATAAAGCAGATAGAATATTTTTAAATTGTTAATTTTGAAATCATAAAATTATGGAAAGCCATATTTAGTTTTAATGTTTTAAAATAATATTTTCTACAAGAACATAGAAAGAGAGACATTACACTGAAATTTAAACCGGAGCTCACCACCTGTCTGTATACCAAGAGGTGCAATCAGCCTAAGTACTAGTATCTGTATTAGCACCATCTAGTGCCTCCCATGGAACGTTACCATACAAATTATTTTGTCACTTCAATTTAGAAATATATATATAATATTCATGGTCTGTTATGAATTTTTTTAATTCATAAGTCTCTGCTCTCCCATGTTTCATGTATTATCATTAAATATTTCTTTCAGTCAAACCAGTTTTGAGGGAATTGGGATAACAGAATATCTGGTTGAGTGATCACATTTTTATATACACTATGACAGATTAAAGTTGAATCTCTGATTTTAAAAGCTACCAATAAAAACTAGGTTACCCAAAATTTCATTGACAAAGAACGTGGGGTTAAAAAAAAAACCTATATTGTGGCATCTTTGATGAGATTTTTTTGATTTGTATCAACAGAATTGGATTAAAAATGAAAAATCTACTAAATCACTCAGATGTTTTAAGTTGTTTGGTTAAAGGAAAGAATTATTAATATGTTATTATTATAATTTTACTGTCAATTTATTAAATATTGCTTAAGCATAGTCCCAGGATTAAGCTTTTAAGAAGGCTACCATGGAGCAAACATAGGTAGGCTCTGTTTCCAATAGCCACATGAATGTGACAACTACAATTAAAGATAGAAAGTGACAATTGCCATAAAAGACAAAAATTATGTGCTATGAGAGTCTAGGTATAGAAGTTCACTTCTAATTGTAAAGATGAGGAAACTGTATGAAGCAGGTTCTATCTGAGCTGAGCCTTTCCAGATGAGTATAATTTAGATATGAGAAAGTGACAGGGTCAGAGGAGGGTATAACAAAACTGGAAAGAAGAGGCTTGGCTAGAGCTCAGGAGAAAAAAAGCCAAACCATAGGGATTCAGAGTGAGTGGTCTGAATGGGCTTCAATGAAGGATATACAAAGGAAAATTATGGGAGGTACATATGGAAAGGAGCAGACGATAAAGGACTTCAAGAGGCAAACTAAAGAATTTGACTGAAATCATGAGATGTCTTGAAATTGCATATGATCTGGCCTCCAATATTAAATCCTAAAAGCACTTTATTCATTAAGAAGTTCGCAGTAATACAGATTTAGTTCAGTTTAATTGAGTTGATGGTTTCTTATGTGGGGGCCGATTCAATTAGAAGAAATTAGCAAATAGACATGTTGTTTCAAGTAACTGAAAAAGAACTTTTAAAATATTTGGACTCTTAGCACCAGCTTATCAAAACCTCATCATTTCTGTATTTTTAATCTCATTTTATGCTATGTATACATAGCCCTGTACAGGGAAGATCCACTCTGCATTTTAGTTTAAGTCATTTTCAGAAACTAAATGTCAGGTTATCTATCTCTACGCTTACATACCAGGTTAAGTATAAAAAAATTCAGTCATGCACCAGATGTTTTGAGATAATGCCAAATATCTAGACTCATTTGAATTATTCACCTAACCGTCGAAAATTTCTTTAGATTCAACATTACATGTAATTTTGTTTTGCAAAGATGTTAAGGTAGACTTAGACTTATTCTGAAATATGTATATGTTCCCTATATTTAGTTTTCTTTCTTGTAATATTTCTTATAAACTATTACTTGTTTGCATTTAAAATATTGACAACACTTGCACAGGTTTTCCAAATGAAATTTCTATTCACCTAGGCAGTATGACAAAACTGGCTTTCCTTAAATTTATTTCTATCCTTGTCCCTTTTCTATTATTATATTGTTTTACATTCTGTTCACATTTCTCAAATTTCCCAGAAGAGGAATAGAACTAGAAATTGCATCAGGTAAAATCAAAGTTTGCAAAAGAAAAGATTGGATATTTTGATATGTAAATAAGAAGACATCATTTCTATAATGTGGATATTTTGATATATTGTAAGATTGCTCTGGGATAAAAAAAAGTTTTAAATTAGTAAACATAAATTGATTTTAAAATTAATGTCTGTTAATTAAGGTTTGTCTTTGAAAATGGTAAATTGAGATTTTTCAGTTGATGAAATTAAATTTTTACATTCAATATCATACTAAAAATTATTAACAATCTAGTAGGTTGGATTATATAATGACAATCAAAAGGTATGATAGCTTTTCCTTGTTTACAATCAGTTGACTTATCTGACTCATTATGTGGTTGGTTATACAGTTTAATCTTCTTTATAATGTTCATAATTTTATATCAGTCATATTACCTTTACATTTTTTAACTTATCCTTTTAAAAGATCTTTAACACTAAATACGTCAGCTGGGTTTCTTCTACATAAGTTGAAGAAAATATTAAACAAACATTATGACTATTATTCTTTTCCTGGAAATCTAGTCCTATGAGTTACTCTTAATTCACTGGTGACTGGCTATTTAACAGGATTCAGACCCTTTTCTAACTAGCTATTCCCAATTTATAGATACCTGATATATAACAAATTATCAAACATTTCTTCCTTCTCTATTCTGGGAAAGGAATCCTACTATCACTGGAATAGATAGTATGAAAATTTCTGGTGGCTTTAGAGAAACTGCTAGTTCAGAAATAGAAGGGAAGAAGTGAGGAAAAGCTAAAGCCTTTGCAAGACTTGATCCTGGCTAATCTGATGGAGAGTTTCCTCCCCTCAGATGATTTCCCTCACAGTATCTACGCTTTTCACTTTATTTGGGTATATTGGTTAAAACTCCACCGGATTGTCATTGTGTTTTTATACATTTCCTTAAGAAAAATATTGATAATTTAGAATCATTAAATGATTATCAACTCTTTACCCAGTTGTGTGGATCTGTCCAACTGCTTGAGAAACACCTGAGTGAACAGGAGGAGAGTATTTATGGAGGAGAGAGACTCTTAAGTACTTTGCAGCCTAGAATACACCTAGAATTAGAAGAGAATCAAGATGAATTCATTGTCCGGGACTAGGTGCGCTGTTCAGTGAGGAACAGCCATTGACAATAAAGCCCTGAAGAAGAGCTTGGGGGTACAGCAAATTAAATCACAAGACAAAGAAGAGTGAGTTACTGAGTTCCTGTTTTATCTCACTCCTCATAATCACAGTCTTATGAGGGGGGCTTTACTGACCCCATTATTTTCAAATGAGGAAACTGAGACCACCTAGAGTTAACTTCAGCAGGAGTTGGGATTCAAAACCAGATCCGTGTGATCAGACCTCATGCTCTTAAACTCTGACCATGTGGCAGAAGACAAACGACAATTTCAAAAATTTGCCTAGAGAATCTCCACTCCCACAGAAAAAGAGCAAACACTTGCCTTTTTTTTTTTTTTTAGTTATTTCTGAGGTATACATTTTAAAGTTAATAACGAATTATGATTTATAACATTATACCAGAACATATAAAATTTTTAGAAATTTCATGTAATGTCTGAAACATGTATGTTAACATATTTCCATACAAATAACCCAAAGTTTAGTATTAGTTGTTTTTATTGTTTTTTTTTTATCCTGCAGGTTCTTATTAGTCATCAATTTTATACACATCAGTGTATACATGTCAATCCCAATCGCCTACACTTGCCTTCTTTTCATTCCTTTTGCAACAGAATTTCCTCCCAAATCTCTAATCTAGAACTCTGCTAACAATATTACCATTCTCTTACTGCATAATTTATAACACAAATTCATAACTCTTCTATGGGAATATGGATTCTTATATACAAAAAATCAAACTCATGGGTTATTTAAAACAAGTCCCAGTCATAAACTAGGACATGCCTAAGGGGAAACAAATATCTTTAAATTTAAAAACCTGCTGGAGGTAGTTGGTAGAGCTACATACAAACAAGTCCAGGATTTTCAGTCATTTCCTGAAATTATCTATTCTATTTTGCATCTTCACTTCTCAGGAGAAAAACAAATTACTGGTTATTAATATGGGAAATAATTAAGCAATTTTCACATATTCTATCATTTCTATCTACCCAAGTCTTCCTAAATTCCTTTCTCCATGAAATAGCCACAATTCTTATTTGTTTGCCATATCGTTATTGCAATACTCTATAAAGAAATCACAAGTAATAATAATACTATTTAACTCAGTCTAAAAATCTGATGGTTGATTCCTAGAAGTTAATTTTTTTTTCTTTTATATCCAACAAAAACAATCAAGGGCTTTAGTGTTGCCACTGAGAGTTACTGGTTAAGGAAAAGAAAATGAAAGGCAGGTTAAGAGATGTGGAGTTCTTGCTAGAGCTGTTTCTTTACACAGGTAAATGAAGAAAACATATAAATATGCATTCGGAGATCAATGGGAGGTTCATTGATTGACTGTGGTGTTGACTCTTCCCACACCATGCAGCCAAACCCACCAATCACCGGCCTGCAGAAAGCTCCGTGTCCACTGGCTCCTCGGGCAGCAGCTTTGGCAGTGGGTATAGCGTGGACAGTGAAGGAAGCAGCAGCACTGCAGGGGACACTAATCTATTTCCTATTCCAAGGATGTAAGTGGTGGTTTTTTTTTTCCCCCCACTGGAAAGTTAACAGCCTCATGAGTAAGCTTTACTTAACATTGAAAAGGAAATAACTAGATAATTATCCAAGTCTGAGTCAGTGTCCCTGACGCTCTTCAACTGTTTATGCCTATGTAGAAAATAGACTGTTCAGGAAAGATTGGATTAATTTAGTGAATTCTCAGCATGAATGCTGGTCACCACCAGGACTACCTAATCAGTGCATTCTGTATTTAATAGAAAAACTGCTAAAATAATAATAGCTTAGCTATGCCTGAATCAAGTTCAGCAGCAGTAATGCATGGATGCTTTAATCGCATAATGCATAGATGAATTGATTTTGAATCAGGAGATATTTAAACATATTTAAAGAACTCATATATCACATTTGAAATAGCACATTGGGCTACTCATATAGACTTTTCAACTATAAATTCCTCTACCATTAAAATGGAAGGTTTTGAAGTGGATCCATATTTTCTAGAACAAATAACAAGCAGTACATAGGTCCCCAAATAGATACTCTTGGAATAAAGTTAATTTATAATACGTTAAGCGTCGAGAAAATCATATTGCAAATAAAATGCAAAACTAAAGCAGACTGTATTTAAAATGTGTTAGAATGGGTTTAGTCATATTGGTGGCAAAATCTAGCAGCATCCAAGATAAATCCAAGATAAATATGTTATCTCTATTCCAATATCAAAATCTAAACTTCCTGACTTTCTCCAGTAACTAGTTTTCTAAGTTTTCAAAAACCATTGGGCCATGCAACTCCAGGATCTAGCCCAGGGTGAGCCCAGCCTGCTGCCTGGTTTTGTAAGGTCTGTGAAGAACTAAAAATGGCTTTTGCATTTTTAAATGTTTCCCCAAAACCCAGAAGAATAGCATTTTGTGACACATGATAATTACATGAATTTGAAATTTCAGTGTCCATGTATTAACTTTTATTGGAACACGGCCATACCAGTTTGCTGATGTGTTGCCTAATGTTGTCTGTGCTCTAGGGTCAGACTTGTATAATTACAACAGGGACCATTCAGATCATTCACTGTCTGGCCCTTTGCAAAGTGAGTTTGAAGATCCCTGGTCTGGGCCCTTGTTAGAGGGTCTTTTTCATTTTCTCTGTTAAGTGAAACCATCTCTGGGAGTGGAACTTCTATTTCTCCTTGTTTTAATATGATGGTTTTTTATGAACCATTCCTTTTGATCCCCAGAATAGTTCTAATATTTAGATAATGGCTCAAGTTTATAAAAGCAAAATAATGGGGAAAATGGATTTGTAAGGTGAAAAATGTGTTTATTTTGTGATTTTTGGGTTACATTTTTTCCTACTTAAATTGACTAATTATTGGATCATCTGTCTATTTTTTTTGAGACCTAGGCTGTGGATTCAATGGAGTTATTTATATTTAATCAGTTCTTTTTTTATTGGCAGTTATTTCTAAAAGGAGTGTGATCTCATTAGTCCACAGACTCTGATGATCCAATTTAACTGAAGAGAATTTCTACAAATTCATTACATTCCTCTCTCTCCAAGCTGTGAATATCATATACATTTGTAAAGGTTTTGCACCACACATCACTTACTACCCTTCCAATTTATCTGTACCTTTCAAAATATATAATCTAACACTGATGATAAAGTTATAACTTTCAGAGTGTAAAATACATTATTTCCTCAATATCTGTATGTCTGAAGTGGAAGTAGATTTTTTTTTTACATACAAACCACATTTCAATTTTGCTTTTTCCCATTTTCTTGTTTCTCTTGTAAATCAAAAACTTTTAAAACTGCGTAGGAGGCTTTTGTTTTTTGCCATATGAGCCCAAAGAAAATTTGCTTTTCTAAAGCATTACAGGATATAAGTAAAAAGCAGTATTTGGTGGTTCTTTTCTATCTCTCTTTGTATCTAACACAGTTTTGCTTGGGCTAGCATAAGTGTTCAATAACTATTTGGTGATTGTTTAACAAAGATAAATTATAACCTGTGCAGTCAGAATGTTCTGAGATGAAGATTATTTATTGGGAATTCAGAAAAACTGCATCCTTTATGACCCACAGTTACATTTCCTTTGTACTTCATTTAGCTTCACAGTGCAGCAAGTTTTCTGTATAATCTTAGAAATGCACCTAATACACATTTTGGCTAAATGCCAAATGTTAAAATCAGTTTTCATTTGAAGCAAATACTGCAGCTGAATAGCATCATTAAAATGTGAAATGTAGGCCTCAAGATCAAATAAAAATTATCAAAAAAATTTTTTATTACAATTACTAAAAATTATACTTATTTTGTTAAAGTTTGGCATAGTATAGGATAGTAATTTTTCAGTACTCTCATCTACTCGATTAGCACTACTAAAATGATCCTCACTTTCAATTGAGTTTGGCTCAGTAACAAGATGTGTTTTGGCCCGCTCTGCTTGTATAGTATACTGCTAGAGGTGAGATTGCTACTAAGTTATTAAGCTTTCTCCATGTCTAATCCTGGCAGACAAAGTTAATTTTTTTTAATTTATCAACTCTTTGTCTTGAATCTCGTTGAAGTAATTACACAAATTGAAGTTTTGTGCATTGCTTAATCAAGATTTTTTGTATATATTCAGATGCAAACTATATATAATTATATATATAATTTATAACATTTCTTCATGCACTTTATCCTTCACATAATCACTAAATAAAAATTTGTGTTTAAAACTTTGACCTAGAATTGTCGTCTTGGAACAATGTAATGGCTTTCAAGATAAAATGATTTTTGAATTTACATCAGTTCCTCTTTCATTATGTGCAGAAGCATTTCAGTAGAATGATGAGAGGATCTTTAGAGCAGTTTTCAAGTAAGATCTAATTGGAGTCTTAAGAAATAAGTATGGTTACATTTTCATCTGGTTGGGCAAACTAAATATTTTTGTAAGAGTAAGAATGAATTGTTAGTAAATACTGCTATGTTTGAATTATTGTCTAGCAAGTATAGTATCAAGACATTCCTCTGTTCAAGCACCATTTCTAACACTTAAGCATTTTTATTCCATCTTTTTAGAACATCTTATATAACTACATATAAAGGCAACTTCCAAATCTTTTGTACGCCATGTAGCTTTTTCTCTGAAGAAATAAGAAGTGACCTATAATCTTTTGGCTCTTATGTTATCAATATTCTGAACCCACAGTGCTCAGAGTATAATGAAATCTTCATCTGCTTGGCCTTCCAAGAAGTTTAAGGCTGAAATTAAAAATGGTTTGCAGCCTTTGGCTGAATTCTAAAGCTGTTATGTACATATCTACCTATTAGTACTTTATATTTATTGAATATTACGATGTTTCAGACACTATGCTAAGCACTTACATACATTTTCCATGTGATTTTCCCATAACCAAATGGTAGCTCATGTTACTATCCTTAAATTACAATAGAAGAAATAGTCTTCACCAGATTAAAAGATTTACCTTACATGACGTATAGCATAAAGTAGCAAAGCCAGAAGTAGAAACCAAGCTGTATGACTTCAAAAGCCAATGTGCTACACACAGCTGAAAATACAGGATGGATCTGAAAGAAATAATAATCCATGTAATTACAATATTATATTTATAAATTATTCAATTCAACATTTCCCTTCTCACCAAAGGATCTATACAACTCATCATAACAAAGTGTGAAGATATAAAAAACCCTTCTCCTTCTTGAGTTAAAAATGGCAGGAAAAAAAAAAAAAAACAATTCTAAAACAAAATTTAAAGATTTCATGATGGTCATGTCTTTGATAAATGAGTCCATGAACAGGACACTGAATTTTGAGGTACTATGTTTGGACTAAATAGGAATGATAAACAAATTTCCACTTTAAAATTAACATGATATAGAGTGATTTATTGTGTTTGTACAACATTTGCCATTCAAGTAATTTGTTGCAGGTCTGAATATATGATGTCATTCTATTTTTGCAAACTTGGACTCCTCATTTGCATTTAGGATTATAATTGAATATATAAACTTTTATTTCCTTTTTAAACAGAGGAAAGATGGGGCAGAATGGGCAAGAGACTATAAAACAGCCAGGAGTAGGCGTAGGACTAGCAGACACTGAAGGTAAGTTACAGTTTACAATACACTGGATTTTGGTTGTATCTGTATGCTATACTGTTTGCTTTGTTTTTGTTTTAATATGAATGTTAATTTCTAAGTACTAATACCAGAAGCACTAGGAAATAAGTCACCATTATCCATATGATCTATTAAATTAGAATGACTTTGTCACTTCATTTAACATTCATATTTAACATTTAAGCACTTTGGGAAACTACAAATTTTAAAGGGAAAGAAGAATGAGGATTACAGAACGAAACTTGAAGACTTTCTCAGGGAAAAAAATATCTTGAAATTTAAAAAAATGTTTTCCTTTAAAATACTATACAAATAGAAAATCATGAAACCTCATTTAAGTCAATGGCAAGCCTTAAAAATGTGGAACTAAGAAGAAACTAATGGTGTAAAAATCTTTTTATAGAAAAAATAATGACTGAACTAACTTCTAAAGTGAAAACTTAATTTGAAATTAAACTTTGTTTTATTAAATAGTATTATAAATGTATTACAAAATGAAAAAAAAAATCCTTTTCTTCCACACATAATCAGTATCTCTAAGATGCACAATGACTTATCCTTCGTTTAAAAAAATGTTTAACTAATGTTTTGATAAGATCTGATAGCACTGGTATCCATCATAACTTACACTCTCAAGAATTTTAACTATTCTAAGTACTTAACACTATTCTAATTACTGTTCACATATTATCTCATTTAATTCTTACAATTACCTATGAAGGTACTTGGTTTTACATGAAAAGAAACTGAAGTGCAAACATCATACAAGGTAAGAGCAAGTGATTGAATCCAGGAAAATGACGCCAAATCACACGCTATTAAAAAGAATGATTAATGGCATGGTACCATATGGACATTCGATGGGGAAATAGGAAACCCAGATTTAAGGTTCAAATCTTGTCTTGACTGGTGACCTGATCTTTCTGTCTTTAGAAACCTGATCTGAAAAATGCTGGGTCTAAGTGATGCTTAAGTTTCCTAGTGGACTTAAGTAGATATCACATATTTCTGGTTCTACTAAAAAATTTTCTTAGAACTCATTCAAAGACTGTGCTTCCTCTACTTGTTGCCATGGTCCCACAGTCCCATCCTCAATCCACCATTCCTTTTACCCATCTTCCTTCTGCATAAACTCATCAACTCTTGTCTACATGTTGATTGCCATCCAAGCTCACTGGAATTCAGACTCAGATGTCCACCAGGCATTTGTGCCGAACCAAGAAAATAAAGACCATATTAAAAATATATGTATTTAAAAAATAGGACATTTATGACTGGCAATTATTATATACGCGTGGAAGATGCTGAGAAACCCAGCAGGGGGTAGGGAGGTAGCAGAAGAAAGCTACTGTCCCTAAAGGCTGGAGGACAGGGAGTGCTGAAACCAAGATAAGCCTGTCTGCTGGGATCAGGAGGTAAGGAAGAGACACAACAAAAGATAGAAATATATATTGAGATAGACAAGGATGGGGAGAAATATCCCAGTTTCTCCCTTCCTCCCCTTCTCCAGTCTCTGCCAGGGCCTGGTCAAATCAGCTGGAAGCCAACTAACAGGGGAGCCTGGAAAACATGCTAGGGAGCAGCTCTTTTGAAAGCAGGGCAGAGAAAGACCAAAGATGCATCCAAGGGCGCACAGGCATAGGGCTGGTACAATACTTTACCTGGAAATTCCATAGATGCATCAAACTACATATGCCCTGAATTCAGTTTTTCCTCTTTCTCCTCCTATACTTGTCTATCACTCACAAAATCTGTACCTATTTACACCGTAATTTTCATATTGTGTTATCATTGTTCTTTGACTTAAATTTACCGATTTCTATGCCTGTCTCCTTCATAAGGCTGAACAACTCTCAGACCAGAGCTATGATTTATTCATCTTGGTGTCCCAGCACTTAGCAGAAAGCCTTGTCCATAAAGTTGCTTCAAGAATGTTTAAGTGAATGAATAAACAATATAATCTTATATTAAGGTAATGGCCATTGATTTTCATCTGACTCTATACTTCATGTATACAGAGAAGCAATTCATGGGCGCTTTTTCCCAAAAGTTTTAGCTACTTAACTTCATCATTCTCTTAACCTTGAAGTTTATAAATAAAATTATTTTAGTATAGATGTTAACATTTGAAAAGAATAGAAACTGTTCATCCTAATGCTGCCTTCTTATTTCCTATCAGTCCCACACAAAACATGCTTGTTTTCCAAGAAGAAGCCAGTCATAGGCTGCTTTATATTTTATTTAAACTTATGAGTCAATGGGTTTATATTTTAGTGAACTGACCCTTATCAACAGTTAATCTCAGATTAGTTACTGAGCAGAGGGGTGGGAGTTGAGGATGGGAACCATATGGAATATGTAATGTAATGTGAGTCATGCCCTTTTGGCAGCAATATTTTGGACAAGTTACTTTTGACTGAGTTACTTATGACATTTTGACAATAAGCAAATTTACAAGTAACGCATTTATGTGAAGTTATGAGTAGTTCTATAAGAGATACATAAGAGATTGCTAATAATACGAAAAAGAAAACTGTAATAAATATTAAACCTTTATAGGAAAGTTGTACTTCAAAATCCAGCAGGTATACCCTGGACCAGCTACAGGGATATTCTGGCCTCAGAGAGGCTGCCAGTGGGCTAGCAGTGCCCTGGCTGCAGCAGGGTCCCTGCCCCCACGTGAACAGTAGCATACAACAGAGAGGGGTATCTCAGTTAGGCCTAGCCACGTGCCAGAGTCAGAAAGCATCCATGTCTAACAACAAACAAAAAAGTACCACGTGAAGTACTGTGATGATTAAAGTCCCAAGTGAAGAAATTTTACTTAGATACCAAGTAAATATACATTATACTTGTAGGAGCTTTAAAATGGAACACAAAATTTCTCCATTTATTTAGTCGAGTCTTCAAAATCTATGAAAAAATTCTTTTTCATTTTCACCTTTCTTTGCTTTTCTGTATTATTTTTCACAGGGTGTAGTGTGTACACTTACAATTAATGCACTAGAAAGTCCCCTCCTTTGAAATAGTATAACAAAAACACAAAACAAATTGGTACTGATCATATCAAAGGAAATAGCTAAATTAGGAGACAAAATACTTGGTATAGATTCATTTTATAAATCATTTCATTAAGACCTTTTCACTATGCTCTTCATGTAATAAAATTTTCATATCGTTAGTAAATTTTAAAAAGAAATCTAAAAAAAAAGAAATTAAAAAAAAAAAGAAATCTAAAATAATATTTCAATATAGTTTTCTTTTAAACTATGGTCAGACAACAATATTTACTGAGCAAATGCTATGTGCCAAGTACTGTGCTACATACAATGATTAAGACAGACTGCCCTCATGGAGCTTACAATCTAGTGAGAAGAGTAAATGTTAAACATTTATTACAAGTGTGATAAAGAAGATGTGGCACATATATACAATGGAATATTACTCAGCCATAAAAAGGAACAAAACTGAGTTATTTGTAATGAGGTGGATGGACCTAGAGTCTGTCATACAGAGTGAAGTAAGTCAGAAAGAGAAAAACAAATGCCATATGCTAACGCATATATATGGAATCTAAAAAAAACGGCACTGATGAACCTAGTGGCAGGGCAGGAATAAAGACGCAGACGTAGAGGACGGACTTGAGGACACGGGAGTGGGGGAAGGGGAAGCTGGGACGAAGTGAGAGAGTAGCATTGACATATATACACTACCAGATTTAAAATAGATGGCTAGTGGGAAGCTGCTGCATAGCACAGGGAGATCAGTTCGGTGCTTTGTGTCCACTTAGAAGGGTGGGATAAGGAGGGTGGGAGGGAGGCGCAAGAGGGAGGGGATATGGGGATATATGTATACATATAGCTGATTCACTTTGTTGTACAGCAGAAACTAACACACCATTGTAAAGCAATTATATTCCAATAAAGATATTAAAAAAAATCTTTATGAACAATTTTACATTAAGAAGAATATATAGGCACAGGTTGGGGAGAAAATTATTGAATCAGACAGAAATTTATTTGTTCTAAGCAGATAAGAAGAAGATACCAGTTTAAAGTGTAAGATTTTGTTTTGTCCCCATAGAAATATGGACTCAACCTTGTGTTGGACTTGAGGTATATGTATGATGTAAATTTTGTCAGTTTTGAGTGATCCAGAGGATTTCTTTCACTTCCTTTTGTTGTCAGTCAACATAAACAGCCAATTCATGGGAAAACAAAGAACAGACAAAACAGTTAGTTCAATTTGTTTTTAAACATATAGTTTCCTGACCAGAATTTTCCTCTTTTAATTCTTCACCATAGCATCAGAAAAATAGTGTCTCTTTGTAGATTAGTACAGTTTTCTTGAAATTGTAAATATGGCAATATTCCACTTCATCTTGAACCTTTCATATTATTCATCTAAGCACTTTGTTTTGTGAACACCTTGGTCCACTCTAAGTGAAATTGATCTACAATGATATGCCCTAGGATGGTCATACTTTAAATCAGACATATATCATAGATTTTAAGTAATTTTCTTTAGACAGTCTGTTTTCATAAAATTTTTATTCTTGTTTTGGAATTATAGTGTACAGAATGCAAAAAGTAATGTTTTGTGGGACTGAAATTTTGTGTTGAACACGTTGAGATTTTTTTTTTAATGCTAAATAGCTGTGTCCTTATTCTACTTATTGAGCAAGTCTACTTATTCTAGGTTCTGATTTTTAAAAATCTACTATCCTCTTAATCATTTTCTCTAACAATGATACATCTTCTGTACAGCAGTGACATAAATTTTAATCCTAGCATGAGATTAATTCAGTGGGTCAGAATATAAGATCAATCAAAAGTTCTGGAATTCTGACCTAAGTTGTAGTGGAAAATAGTAATAGTCTTGTGGGCTATCTCTACTAATGAATGGTTGAACGCCCACAGTTTAAGTAAGTGCACAAAGTAAGGAGCGAGTAAGGACCATGTGCGACGCGTGATTAACGTTCTTTAAATTGTAGCTATT
Organism: Balaenoptera ricei; assembly: GCF_028023285.1. NCBI lineage: Eukaryota > Metazoa > Chordata > Mammalia > Artiodactyla > Balaenopteridae > Balaenoptera > Balaenoptera ricei. Next base: position 82,000,903 of record NC_082647.1, read on the forward strand.
ATTAAATGAGAAGTGGATATAAGAGAGAGCCATTTGGATCCCATTCAAAACAGTGATATTAGTCAAGACAAAATCTTGGAAGAGCTAGACCACTTCCTATAAAGATTTAGATCAAATCCATTAGACTTTCCAAGTCTGACAAGTGTTTTCCCAGTTTACCTTAAAAACTTCGAATACCCTCAAAATAGACGATCTGGTTCTTTCCCACATTTTTAAAATTTCTAATAGTGTTATCTTTGCTGGTGGGCATCCATGTATATTACATACAGTGACTGACTTGACCCACTTTTTCTTCTAAACCAGGTGTTCACAAGCTTTAGCAGCAGGCATTAGGATTGTGACTTTGTATGAAGCTTAATTTGCCTGGCTGCGTGCATTTAAAGAACAAATAACCCTAATACATCATTTATTCTCTTAAGTATCTTTGGAAGCCTGAATTTAATTACTCAATTTCAATTTTCAGTGGGCCAGAACAAATAAACCTCTACTACTGTAGAAATATGCTAAGGTCTACTCACACATGTGTTCAGATACCTGAGTGTGTGAAAGCACATCACCTAAGGATGTGATGTGGAGGGGTTTAGGGTAGAGAGCAAGATTTGATTTAGTATATTATTTGAAGTGGGTTTTTTTTTTTAGAAAAAAAAAGCATAACAATTTATGTAGAAATAATGGAAATCTATAATAACCACAACAATCTCATTTTAACTGGCATCTCAAGTCTATTTTATATAGGTATATATTTCATACATAGCTCTAACAGTGATTAGTTTGAATCCTTGTTAGGTGAATGGACATATTTTGCAAAGTCCATGAAGCAAGTGTACAACAGAAATGACTTCCTGAATTAAACCAAGAAAAATCTAGGCCCCAGGATTGGAGTCCTCTATCTTGTTGTCTTGTTTTGATAAATACACAAAAAAAGGTTTTTGAAAGTATTTTCTCCAAGTATTTTCTCTTTTTAAATAGGGAAAAGAAAATGGAGTAAATGATAGTTATCTCTCTAGGGGGTTGTAGATTGGAATATCCAAGTGCTCTATGTAAAATACTCATTTAATTTCCTCATTTCCCTGTCCAACTGTGTTGTTTAAAAATTAGCTTGCAAAGGCAAAAATACAAAACCATTCTGGAAGACCCCCCAACTAGAACAGAATAGCAACTGTTACTAGGGCATCCAGAGAGTCCCTCAGCAAATGCTGTGGCTAAGGGCACTAGGATTAGCCCTGGGGATGCAGTTTGGAATGTGGCATAATCCTTGGCCTCCAGGAGTTCCCAGCAGAGTTCCCACAACTCAGGTGATAGTTAACACTCTTGTTCCTGAAGAAAAATTCATGACGACTCCAGACATTCCCATTTCTTCAGGCTCTGTTTCTAATTAAACCAAGGAACTTTCAAATTAAATACATAATGCCTTTTTTGTGTCTTCTATCACTTCCCCTTTTATCATTTTGGAAGTTTCCTAATTCTCTTCATTTTACCGAGGTCAAGAATGATCTTTCAAGGAGTTAATTTTTAACTTAAAAAGTATCTGTATTTTGTTCCGTTTTACTAAAGCTGACAATAGATAAAATTTATTGACAACCTATTTATATTGTAGATGTGTTGTTAAAATTAATGAGGAATTGTGATGTTATCTGATTTTTACCTCAATTTTGAGGTCAGGATATTGTCAAAAACAATGTGATTAGTGGATTCTTTTGTGTCATTTGATTATTTGTCCTACACATATTGTCTTTAAAAACCAACCACCATGCACATTATATTGTAAAATTGTTTTCCATCGACTGAATATGTTTCGTCGTTTGTGAGCTTGTTGCCCTAATTTGACTGATACATCGTTTTCTTTTTTATATTTTTTAAGTTGCTAAGTGATCAATATGAGTATGTCTATTATGTGCAAGACATTGTGTTAAAAAATTTGGATGCTATAGAGGTCAATTTAATGTATACGCGGATCTGAGGGAGCTTACGATCTAGTGTGGTCCTGTCTCGTCATCAACCAGTAGGCATGCATGCTTAACCAGTGTGTACAGTCATTGAGCAATGGCATTGGTTGGAGACTGTGCCATACCCCTTGTTAACTATTTTATCACCTTTAATAACAGCAATGCAAGGAAGAATTAGGATGAAAATTCATAAGTGAGAGAGCAAATTATGTGCTTTGGGATTTGAAAGCATTGCTAAATCTGTAGGAGTCAGGGGGCATGGTTTTGTGAGAGAGGTAACAGGTGGTGACTGCTTTGGAAGGTGGACAAACTCTAAACATGTGGCAATGGGAGAGGCAAATTCCAGACTGAGGGAACAATCTGAGGAAAGATACAAATGGAAGAAAGGATTAGGGGTATGTAGGGGAAAGGTAATTCAGTGCAACTGGAGCAAAGCCTGCTGGGGAGAGCAGAGAAATTGGATCTAACTTGTACAAAGTTAGATCAGACAAGGGAGTTCAATGCTTCTGTGGAAGTGCGAAGCTATTAAATGTTAATGAGGAATTTAGACAGTATCAATGCTTAACAATATTGAATTTTCTATGGAAGAGCAAAGGTAGACCTCTTTTTTATTCAAATCCCCTCTTAGGACTTTTCAAGGATTGAAGTAAATATAGGCTATCCAAGTAGAAACAATGCATATTATATAGTTGAACTGTGAATCTAGAGTTCAGGATATAGGTCTCAATTATGCAGAGTCATGAGGTAGTAACATTTGTGGGGCACTTAACATGAACCAGGAGCAGAGAGGAGCATTATCTCTTCCAAGCTGCAACCACCAATACAAGAAAAATCTCAGTAACATCTAATAGACTTTTTTCCCCCTGCAAGTCATACAGGGAGATTGAAAACCAGAGGATTTTAGTGCCATTAGGGGCAAAGTCAAGACCCAAACCCAGTTGTGTCTGATACTAAAGTCCATACTTTTAACCAGCACGGTGCTGCCTCCCAGGAGTTAGAAGTTGTTGAAGTTACTGAGAAGAATGAACAGTGCAGAGGGCGTTTGTTCAGTCCAGGGTGTGAGTAACATAACATGTTAACAAAGGGTTGCATCCAGTCCTTTTAAAATGACAAATTAAATCCCTGACTTTTATCCCTAAACTTAAATACAAAAATATGAGGGATCAAATTTATAAGTAATTTTATTTATCATTTCTTCTTTAATCATTTGTTTAGATATTCTTTACACACACAGAAGATATTAGGTACATAATGATTTCTATTTTCTTCTAGCTCTTTTGTGGTGTGAAAGGTAATATTGAATTATTTAAATAAATTTTGCTTATTCCATGTGATGAGGTAATAGTCAAGAAATATTCCTGGAAACATTTGTTGAATAAGCTTTCCTTTCCTCACTAATAGGAAATACCATATCAATCATACTCAAAATTTTCAAGAATATTCATGGCTGGTAATGAACTTTATGGAATATTTCGTTGACCTTTCAGTCTATTTGTATCTGTCAGTGCCAGTCTCATTGTTATTCTGACTTTATTTTCAGTTTTTTCTAAATTAGACTGTTTTTACCTATTTTTTTTTTAATATTAAAAAAAAAACTTTAGTAAGGCCAGACACTATAAAACTCTTAGAGGAAAACATAGGCAGAACACTCTATGACATAAATCACAGCAACGTCGTTTTTGACCCACCTCATAGAGAAATGGAAATAAAAACAAAAACAAACAAATGGGACCTAATAAAACTTAAAAGCTTTTGCACAGTAAAGGAAACCATAAACAAGATGAAAAGACAACCCTCAGAATGGGAGAAAATATTTGCAAATGAAGCAATTGACAAAGGATTAATCTTCAAAATTTACAAGCAGCTTATGCAGCTCAATATCAAAAAACAAACAACCCAATCCAAAAATGGGCAGAAGATCTAAAGAGACATTTCACCAAAGAAGATATACAGATTGCCAACAAACACATGAAAGAATGCTCAACATCACTAATCATTAGAGAAATGCAAATCAAAACTACAATGAGATATCACCTCACACCGGTCAGAATGGCCATCATCAAAAATATCTACAAACAATAAATGCTGGAGAGGGTGTGGAGAAAAGGGAACCCTCTTGCACTGTTGGTGGGAATGTAAATTGATACAGCCACTATGGAGAACAGTATGGAGGTTACTCAAAAAACTAAAAATAAGACTACCATATGACCCAGCAATCCCACTACTGGGCATATACCCTGAGAAAACCATAAGTCAAAAAGGGTCATGTACCACAATGTTCATCGCAGCTCTATTTACAATAGCCAGTACATGGAAGCAACTTGACATTGACAGATGAATGGATAAAGAAAATGTGGCACATATATGCAATGGAATATTATTCAGCCATAAAAAGAAACGAAATTAAGGTATTTGTAATGAGGTGGATGGACCTAGAGACTATCATACAGAGTGAAGTCAGAAAGAGAAAAACAAATACCATATTATAACACATATATACGAAATCTAAAAACAAACAAAATATGGTTCTGAAGAACCTAGGGGCAGGACAGGAATAAAGACACAGACGTAGAGAATGGACTTGAGGACACAGGGAGGGGGAAGGGTAAGCTGGGACGAAGTGAGAGAGTGGCACTGACATATATACACTACCAAATGTAAAATAGCTAGTGGGAAGCAGCCGCATAGCACAGGGAGATCAGCTCGGTGCTTTGTGACCACCTAGAGGGGTGGGATAGGGAGGGTGGGAGGGAGACGCAAGAGGGAGGAGATATGGGGATATATGTTTATGTATAGCTGATTCACTTTGTTATACAGCATAAACTAACACACCATTGTAAAGCAATTATACTCCACTGAAGATGTTAAAAAATAATTTTTAAAAACTTTAAAACTCTCTTTGTTGAGAAGCAAAGGAAGTTCCACATGAATATTTCTTGAAATTATATTAAAGTTCTAATATAATTTTGATGGAATTGACATCGTTACATCAAATATTTTCTTACTCATAGACATGGTATATCTGTATACGCCAATGTGCACATGACAATTTTTGTATGTATGATATTAGACAAGTTACTCATATTCTCTAAGTCTCTGATTCCTAGTCTACAAAAGTAAGAATAACAATAGTATTTACCTTATCAGTGTGTTGCAAGGATTCATGGAAATAACGAGTGTAAGGCGCTTGACACTGTGGCTGGCACGTAGTCAATAAATGCTAGCGGTCACTGTCCCAGTCATTGCCTATATCATGTAAGTGAATACTTCTGACCTGATTTTCCCCAAGACTTTTAAACTCATGTTTTCTAAAATGGTTTCTTTTTCTGCCTTTGGCATTCCACCAGAAAAGACGTTTTCAAGGTCCTACATTTTCCAGTTTGTTTTGAAAAGATGATACATATATTTATTACAGTATTTCAAACTACTCTTCTTCCCAGAATATATCTGATGTGATCCCTTGTATAGTAATGTCTCCCCTCTATGAAGGATGTCTTTTCTAGACCTTATTATGCTTTACTAAATGGCCTGAGTTTAAAATTCAGTGCTACTGATTTCTAGTCCTGGATTACTCACTGGGAATTTAACATTGAAAGCATATCCTAAAAATTGTCTATTATTGAAATAAAAAATAATTCTGGGTCTTTACTGTGAGCCAGATTCATCACTGGAGGTTATTAATTGACCACTAAAAACGAATTAAATGAATTAAATTTCTGGAATAGATCTTGACTGTTTCTTAGCCTTAAGCACACATCAAAGAATTGGCAATTGCTAAATTTAAGCCCAGAATATTTTAGACTTTCAGGGATTAATATCTCTAATGGCAGTTTTTAATATTTTTTGAAAATGTCTTCTTTGCCTAGAAGTCCCCAAACTGCTTGCGTTGGGAGTTGGTGCTCTGATTTATTTATGGGAGAGAGGCTTTTGAGTCAAGATAAGGACATTAAAACATAGCAAAGCGTAGTGAATGAACATAAACTAAGAATATTCTCTTAGCATAGTTGTAGAAAATTAACAAAACAAGACATATAAATATTACAGATATATAGCTTTACTTTGTTCTAAATGCCTTTACATTATCCGGTTCATTGTCACAAAACAGTAGGGGATATAAATATAGAATAATGATTTTGATTTTAAAGTTATGGAGACAGAGACGTAGAACAATGACACCATTCACCCAGAGTCAACTAATTAAACAGTGTGGGTTAAAATCTACAGATATATAATCTAATATCAACTGACTCTTGCCTGTTGTACTTTCCAAGATTGTTTTACGTTAATGGTTACAGTGCTATTGCATGAAAAATAAATGTATAAAACTAGCTGCGACTATTGGAAAGAAAAATAACATTGTTGATGATTATGGCCAATTAACTAAGATTAATATCAATTACATTATAGGTAATATGTAGCTTATAAAACCATTTTAAATCTTGTTCTATCTGATATTTAAAATGTCCATAAAATTACTGTACTCAAAACAGCAAGAGATATAAAGAAGATTCCGATATTCCTATAAACCTAATTAAAATACATTACTTACAAAGGAAGGTTAAGAATCCATACGATGTCTCAACAGCAATAATAGACACTTAAAAGAGGGTCATGGGTAATGCCCTTGAAATTCCAAGTGGGAGAGAGTATAAACTAAAATTCTATCCACAAACTATCCATTAAGTATAAGGGTTGAATAAAATCATTTTGGGATGTCTAGGTCTCAAAAAATTTTAGGTCCCATGCTACCTATCTGGAAGTTACTTGAGGGTATGTTCCACCAACATAGAGAATAAACCACACTCAAACACACACTGACCCCTCCCCCCACACACACACACAACTTGGGAGCCAAGAGACAAGAAGGGTAGAGAAAAGAAGAGGCAACGTCAATGGTGAAATGAGGAGATTCTAAGGACAGTAGTCATGCAGCAGGCAGAGAGAACACATGGGAAAATCTGATCAGATATGGTGAGTTCTAGCTGCAAGAGGATGACGAGTGAGGTGTTAGTGTGGGAAGGAAAAGAGGAATTGACTGGCGTCAGTATCTAGCCAAGTGAAAAATGGTCTTCAGAGGGGTTAAGTACTCTTGGAAATTTTGAGAACAGTTAGGAATAGGTACATAGAAAGCAAAGCAAATTGTAAAACACAGTAATTAATAACTTGAGGATAAAACACAAAAGAAATCTTTAAGTAAACAACTCCATGAAATACCCAGTGGTCTCAGAAGTGAACAATATTAGTCACATTAATGTAAATTCCAAACATTAGTTTAATCAAGATTGTAACATAACTATATGTCAAGGAGGAGGAAGGCTAACTCTTCATCTACCAAAATTTAAATGTCAATAAATTATGAAGGCAACACAAAACTATTCTGAGAAATATGAATATAAAGAACCAGAGAAACAGATAAAAAGAGTTGACAGTAGATTTTTCTTGGCAATTTTATTAAGGGTTTGGGGAAATGAGGAGTTGGGCCAAGGGAGAATTGATTTTTGAAAAAGAAGTCATAAAATTATGTAAAATGATTCAATCTTTTGATATATGAGGAAATAAAAAATGAGGGATAAGGATCAAACAGTGTTAACAAGTATGAGAAAAAAAGTGGCAGTTTGTAATAAATAATTTCCTATTATTACCCTAAATGATTATGAATATCCATTCTCTTAAAACTTTTTTGGTAATAGTTATTGCAACTAAGTACTCTGTTTAACATACTCATTAAAGATATTCTGATAGCACCAATGCTATACACAGGGAGCTTTTTCACTTTTAAGAAATTTAACTGTAACCAATAACAATAAAATACAAAATATCTGGGGAAAAAATGCTGTAGAATTCAAACTACCAAGTAGTTTTAACCTTTTTTTCACTTCACTCAAAAGTCAAAATGAATTTTCTAAATGCCCAGCAAGAAATAAATTTCAGAATTTTGGAAAATGCAAAATTCGTTGAAGATAATTCATTTTTCTACCATTTAGGTTATTAGTTACTTTCTCTAATTGAAACATTCTGATTTATTTTATCCAGAAAGTCATTTGGAAATTTATATAACTTTCTACAGGAAAAAAAAAAAAAACCTACATTTAAGTAAAAAAGAGTAGAACTGACAAAATAACCCCCCCCCCACAAAAACAGCACATTTCACAAAAGTAACCCTTGCTCAACCAAGTAACACTTTCCCTAAAGGAACCAATTCTACAGATAAGAAAGTAACCCAGACAAGAGGTAATACACTCTGAGGAAAGTCCACACTGCTTCTTTATTAAGTGACTGTTAGTCTCTAAAAAAATCAATATATTCTGCTATTTGCTTTGCGACAATACAATTGTAGAAAAGAAGCATTTGCCTGTTTAAATCTTTTATTTTAAAAATATGCTTTGCTATCTACTCAAGTCATCTTTTGCATTTGAGTATTTTCCTCTACCAAGCAAATGCAATTTTAGACTGTTATCACAGAAGATGCTTCTTATCCATTAAATAACATACCACTGTGGTTTCTGTAATTTACATAACCCTCTGAAGCTCAGACAACTATCACTGGTGTATGAAATACTAAGTAGCAGTAACAGGGCTTTACCTTACATGTTTTATTGTGACATTGTTGCTATTGAATAAATAAATATATATACATATACATATTATCCATTCTACTTGATGACTTATCCTCTCAAAAAACCCAACACATCCTCCTTAACGGCAATAACCACAGCAACATTACAACTGACATTTATTTGCTAAACATTTTGCTGGGATCTTTAAAAATTTGGCAGCTCCATTCTCACAATAACCCTCTAAAATAGATATTATAATATTTATGATATTCCCAATGTCTAGCACTGAGACTTCTACAAAATACCCACACAATAAATATTTTTTGAATCAAGACATTAAGACTCCAAGAGACTAAAGGATAAATCAAGCCTAGTAATACACCTGTGAAATTGAATATTTACGCAAAAAATATTTCGTAAGATGCTATGGAAAACCCAAACGAACTTTTTGGCCAACCCAATGTATCAGATTTTAGTGTAGTTTTGTTTTGTTTTGCTAGAAGATAGAATGGAAGACTACAGCTCTTAACCTATAAACTCTTCCTCTTCCTATATTTTATAGTTCAGGTTTGGTTGCATTAGTCTTCCAATCAGTTTCTCATTTCCTCACTTAGGCAATTGCCAAATTCTTGAAGATTTTACCTCTTAAGTAGTTTTTAAATGTCTTCTCTCTTTTCCATCCCAGTGACTGCCCAATTTTAGGTTTTCATCACAGCTTACCCAGAGAACTTCCTAATTTCCTAATTGTTCTCTTCGCCTATAGTATCATCATCTTCAAAATCATCTTTGATGGCACTGTCTAATCTGGCTTTGTCACTCTTCAGTATAAAACATTTCTGGGGACCCCTATTGGCTACCTGACTCTAGCAAGGTTCTAATACAACAAGCCCCTCCTTCTACCTCTCCAGTTTATCTCCTGGCATGTTCCCTCCCCCACTCTATATCCTGTTATATCAAAACTGCTTACGTTTGCTCATGCTGTTTTCTTAATATGATCACCGCTTCTCAAATGGCTTTATCTCGGAAGACGTCTATTCATCCTTTGAGGCCCACTCCTCACCTTACCTCTTCCAAGAAGCTATCTGTGGCACGCACTCCCACTGGCTCTGTTAGGGAAGTCTTCTCTTTGTACCCTCAGCGCCCCTATCATCGCATTAACCACATTGTATTGTAATGATCTTGTTAAGTTCTATCTCCTCACCAGACTGCGAGCTGAAATGACTGAGGTGAAGAGATGGAGGGTTAGAGAGATACATGGAAGCATTTCTTAGCTTATATCATTGAAGGGTTTTTTTTCCTCAAGGACAATTAAGAATAATTGCTTTCTTAAGCTAAAGGCAAAAATAAAACATTAAATACTACTGATGAAACATAAATTATTTGGTATGTAAAGACTTACAAAGGCATTAGTAAAGTAATGCTTTCCAGTTTGTGTGTAGTGTGTGTATGTGTGTGTGTGTGTGTGTGTGGCTGTGAAAAGTTGGAGTCAATATATGTGTACATTGCTGAAGAATGCATAAATAAATCACATGATATGCAGGTAAAGGAACACTATGCAGCTGTCAGAAAAAAATGACCTAGACTTACATATAAGAAAATCAGTAGATTTCAAAAACATAACTTTGAGTGGGAAGGAAATGAGTAGCAAGAGATTTTTTTATTGAAGTATACTTGATTTACAATGTTGTGTTAATTACTGCTGAACAGCAAAGAGATTGTTATACATATATATACATTCTACTTTTTTTGTATTCTTTTCCATTATGGTTTGTCATAGGATACTGAATATAGTTCTCTGTGCTATACAGTAGGACATTGTTGTTTATCCATTCTATATATAAACGCTTATAGCTGCTAACCCCAACTTCCCACTCCATCTCTTCACCAAACCTCTCCCCCTTGTCAGCCACTAGTCTGTTCTCTATGTCTGTGATTCTGTTTCTGTTTCATAGATAGGTTCATTTGTGTCATATTTTAGATTCCACATGTAAGTGATACCATACGGTATTTGTTTTTCTCTTTCTGACTTACTTCACTTAGTATGATAATCTCCAGTTGTATCCTTGTTGGCTGCAAATGGCATTATTTCATTCTTTTTTATGGCTGAGTAGTATTCCTTTGTATATATGTACCACATCTTTATCCATTCATCTGTTGATGTACATTTAGGTTGTTTCCATACCTTGGCTATTGTGAATAGTGCTGCTATGGACATAGGGGTGCATGTCTCTTTTTGAATTAGAGTTTCATCTGGATATATGCCCAGGAGTGGAATTGCTGGATCATATGGTAATTCTATTTTTAGTTTTCTGAGGAACCTCCATACTGTTTTCCACAGGGACTGCACCAACTTACATTCCCACCAACAGTGTAGGAGGGTTCCCTTTTCTCCACAGCCTCTCCAGCATTTGTTATTTGTAAACCTTTTAATGATGACCATTCTGACTGATGTGAAATGGTACTTCATTGTAGTTTTGATTTACATTTCTCTAATAATTAGCGATGTTGAGTATCTTTTCATGTGCCTGTTGGCCATCTGTATTTCTTCTTTGGAGAAATGTCTCTTTAGTTCTTCTGCCCACTTTTCAATTGGATTGTTTGTTCTTTTGTTGTTGAGTTGTATGAGCTGTTTGCATATTTTGGAAATTAAGGCCTTGTCGGTCTCACCATTTGCAAATATTTTCTCCCATTCTGTAGGTTGTCTTTTCATTTTGTTTATGGTTTCCTTTGCTGTGCAAAAGCTTGTAAGTTTGATTAGGTTCCACTTGTTTAGTTTTGTTTTTATGTCTGTTGCCTTGGGAGACTGACCTAAGAAAACATTGATATTATTTATGTCAGAGAACTTATTCCTAAGTATTTTATTTTGGGGGGTCTGATTTTAAAAGGCATTTAAAAAAGAATAAATTTATTTATTTATTTATATTTTACTTTTGGCTGCGTTGGGTCTTTGTTGCTGCACGCGGGCTTTCTCTTGTTGCAGCAAGTGGGGGCTAGTCTTTGTTGCAGTGCATGGGCTTCTCATTGCGGTGGCTTCTCTTGTTGCAGAGCATGGGCTCTAGGCGAGCGGGCTTCAGTAGTTGTGATGCATGGGCTCAGTAGTTGCAGCATGCGGGCTTAATTGCTCCATGACATGTGAGATCTTCCCGGACCAGGGCTTGAACCCATGTCCCCTGTGTTGGCAGGCGGATTCTTAACCACGACACCACCCGGGAAGTTCAAAGGCATTGTTTTTTCACATTCCCTTTCTGATATTTCATTGTTGGTGTAAAGAAATGCAACTGATTTCTGTATGTTAATCTTGTGTCCTGCTACCTTGCTGAATTCATTTACAAGTTGTGGTAGTTTTTGTGTGGAGTCTTTAGGGTTTTCTTTTTATAGTATCATATCATCTGCATAAAATGACAGTTTTACCTCTTCCCTTCCAATTTGGATACTTTTTATTTCTTTTTCTTGTCTGATTGCTGTGGCTAGGACTTCCAATACTATGTTGAGTGGAAGAGGTGAGAGTGGACATCCTTGTCTTGTTTCAGATTTTAGCGGGAAGGCTTTCAGCTTTTCACAATTCAGTATTATATTGGCTGTGAGTTTGTCATAAACAGCTTTTATTATCTTGAGATATGTTCCCTCCATACCCACTTTGGTAAGAGTTTTTATCATGAATGGATGTTGAATTTTGTCAAATGCTTTTTCTGCATCTATTGAGAGGATCATGTGGTTTTGGGCTTTTCTTTTGTTTATGTGGTGTATCACATTGATTTGTGTATGTTTAGCCATCCTTGTGAACTTAAGATGAATCCCACTTGGTCGTGGTGTATGATTTTTTTTTTAATGTCTTGTTCAATTCAGTTTGCTAATATTTTGTTGAGAATTTTTGCATCTATATTCCTTAAAGATATTGGCCCATGATTTTCTTTTTTGGTGGTGTTTTTGGTTTTGGTATCAAGGTGATCGTGACTTCATAGAATGTCTTTGAGAGTGTTCCCTCCTCTTCAATTTTTTGGAGGAGTTTGAGAAGGATCGATATAAGTTCTGCTTTGTTTGTTTGGTAGAATTCACCTGTGAAGCCCTCTGGTCCTGGACTTTTGTTTGTAGGGAATTTTTTAATTACAGATTCTATTTCTCTTCTAGGCTGTATGTTTCTAGAAACTTGTCCATTTCTTCTAGGTTGTCAAATTTGTTGGCATATAATTTGTCATAATCAAGAAAGAGATTTATAGCACAATATTATTTCCATTAAAAATAAATAAATAAAAAGTAATGCTAGATTTTTTATAGCTACATCATTATGTAAATATTCATGTAAACAAATATATGGAAGTTGAATTGAAAGGATTGTAGTAAATACACAAGATTGGGTGGCTGTGGTTGGGAGGGTGATGAGTTGAAGTTATTGGGATGAAAGGGAAAACTATAAAGATAATTAAATACCAAACAAAGAAGGAACCTGGCAGAGACAATGCTGATTGAGTGCTTGTGGACTGTGAATTGAGGAGTGTGAGCAGCTCAATTCTGGGCACCTGCAGTTAAAAAAAAAAAGTTGGGAATAGTGTTTTCTGGGAAAGCTTCACTGAGAGACGGTTGTGTCAACACTGGAGGAGATGAAAGAGAGAGCCATGCGGATACCTGGGGGGAGAATTGTCCAGGCAGAACAAAATATTTTTAAGGAAAAATGAGCCCCACACATCCAGTGAAAAGGGGGCTAGTGTGGCAAGGAAGAGCAGAGGTGAGGAGGTCAGAGGAGGAACAGGAGCCTAGGAGAACACAGCATGAACTTTGCCTTCTATTGAAAGTGGTGTGGGATATTGTTGGAGGGTTTTGAGCCAAGGAATGCAACAGTCTGACTTAAGTTTTAAAAGGTTCATCCCAACTACTCTTCGGAGACTATTCTGCAGGGAAGAAAAGCAAAAGAAGGAAGAACTGATGGGTATTTATTGCAGTTATCCAGGGAACAGATGATGATGTCTCAGACCAGGTTTAGGGTCCAGTGTAGTGAGAAGTGCTTAGATGATACATATATACATAGTAATAGTATTAAAATATAATCATCAAATTAATAATGATTACTTTGGGGATGTGGGAGAAGGATGCAGTTGGGGAAGGGTTCCATAATTGGCTTCATCTGAATTTATGTTTTATTTCTTAAGCTGGCCTGTCATTACATGAGTGCTTACTATGTATTATTTATACTCCATTAAACCTACCTAAAGTATTTTAAATTTTTGGAAAACAATATTGAGTAATTTTGACATTTATTTGTTCGTTATATCTAGGGTGCAATTTTTTAACATGATATTTACTCAACTATACCTATATAAGGCAGTATCTTTCACTGTTGAGAGACAGGTAACAAGACAAACTAATTTAAAAGAAAAGAATGTTTATAGGTTGCTATAATTGAGAAGTTCATAGCTGGAAATAGCCTCAGGAAATACCAGCCTCCAGCCTGTTCTAGATTCTCAACTCTTTTCTCACTTTTCTCTGCAAGTTAGCCTTGTACTCAGGCTGTTCTGTGAGGCTGGGGACAGAGCTCCCAGCTGTTCTGGGACCCACTTTTAAGCTCTTGACTGAAATGAAAGAGAAATTATGCCTCAAATATCCTCAGTGAAGGACTCTGCTTTTTCCTACGTGGGTCAGATGCCCACCTCTGGAACAATCACTGTGGCAAAGAAAATGAAATATAGTGGTTTACAACCTAACATACCCATTTGGATTTGGGGGCAGACAGTCCCAGTGTAGTGGTAGAAGAAGACAAGGGATACTAGAAAGATAAAATAAGAGATTTACGTTAGAATATATCTGTGTGTACTTTCAAAAATGTACTGAAATCCATGAATCTGAATGGAGCAGTCAGGGATATGGCAAAACAAACACACACACACAAATAAACTTCTTAAATAGATGCTAGAAAATTTTCTACTAAGTATTAAGGGGAATTTTTTTAAAAAGGTAAAGAATGTAACTAATAAGAATAATAATAAAAATAATTATGGTAACTACTTATTACATAGAAACGGTAGAAGAGTTTTGCTTGGAATGAAATAGAGAACAGGGGGCTAGAATAAATTTCTGAAATGTGTTTTGATATTCTATAATAACATGAAAAAAGTTTCAAAGTTCATCAAGTATTAATGGATAATTCATTTAGTGTATCATTTTCAAATGTGGCGTGGGGACTATTTCCAGAAATTCAACATTTTACTCTCTTTTTTATTTCGGCTTCTTCTGGCTAAACATATATCACCACAATAGATTTACAGTCTTGGATGCACTGCATTATCAGTCCTCTTAAAACTGACATAGCCAGTCCCTATGATTTAAAAAAATAAAATAATAATAATAATAATAAAACAAATTATTTTATTGTAAACAAGGTGCTGTTTTAACCCAATCAAAAAATGGACAGAAGACCTAAATAGACCTTTCTCTAAAGAAGACATACAAGTGGCCAACAGGCACATTTAACATCACTAATTGTTAGAGAAATGCAAATCAGAACTACTATGAGGTATCCCCTCACACGAGACAGAATGACCACCATCAAAAAGTGTACAAATAATAAATGCTGGAGAGGGTGTGGAGACAAGGGAACCCTCCCGCACTGTAGGTGGGAATGTAAATTGATGCAGCCACTATTGACAACAGTATGGAGGTTCCTTAAAAAACTAAAAATAGAGTTACCATATGATCCAGCAATCCCACTCCTGGGCACATATTTGAGAATGATGAAAACTGTAATTCAAAAAGATACATGCACCCTAATGTTCATAGCAGCATTATTTATAATAGCCAAGACATGGAAGCAGCTTAAATGTCCATCGACAGATGATTGCTTTAAAAAGATGTGATACACACACACACACACACACACACTATGGAATATTGCTCAGCCACAAAGAAGAATGAAATATTGCCATTTGCAGCAATATGGATGGACCTAGAGAATATCATACTAAGTCAGACAGGGAAAGACAAACATTATATATCACATGTGGAATCTAAAAAATAATACAAATGAATCTATATATAAAACAGAAACAGACTCAGACATAGAAAACTAATTTATGGCTACCAAGGGGGAAAGGGAGGGGGGGAGGGATAAATTAGTAGGTTGGGATTATCATATACACACTACTATATATAAAATAGATAAGCAAAAAGGATTTACTGTACAACATGGGGAACTATAGCCAATATCTTGTAATAACCTATAGTGAAAAATAATGTGAAAAAATATATACATGTATAACTGAATCACTTTGCTGTTCACCTGAAACTAAGACAATATTGTAAATCAACGTATATTTCAGTTTTAAAAAAAGCTGTTGTTTTGCAGGATGAGAGTTATGCAGTCATAGATACAGCAATTCCTTTATATTAAAACAAGATTATAAATCATAATATAAGAAAAATGATAAACTTATACTAAAATGTTTAGGAACATGACCTTCATCTTACCTTAAAAAGATGATATTATTGGGATACGGGCTTCCCTGGTGGCGCAGTGGTTAAGAATCCGCCTGCCAATGCAGGTGACATGGGTTCAAGGCCTGGTCTGGGAAGATCCCACATGCCACGGAGCAGCTAATCTTGTGCGCCACAACTACTGAGCCTGAGCTCTAGAGCCCGCGAGCTGCAACTACTGAGCCCATGTGCCACAACTACTGAAACCATGCTCCGCAACAAGAGAAGCCACCTCAATAAGAAACCCGCGCACTGCAACAAAGAATAGCCCCCACTCGCTGCAACTAGAGAAAACCCACGTGCAGCAACAAAGACCCAATGCAGCCAAAAATAAATAAAAATAAAATAAATAAATTTATTTTTAAAAAGATAATATTATTTGGGTAAATTTCAATTAAAAATTAGGTCATTGCCTTTCTTTTCAAAAGCGCTGATTATTTAATTTTTAAAATATTTATTGGTGTTTTGATTAGTTAAAAATAATTTACTCTTCTTTTTCAGAAAACTCACTCATGTCAATCCACTATTGATGAAGCATTTTTATGTGAGTCTGATTTCAAGGATTATTTCACTGTGAGCTAAAGTTACATACCGATCTTTGCAATGCCTAGTAGTATATTCTCAGTACACTTTGACCAATCTAAAATTATGGTTCATCCATTTCCTATAATTTCAACCTTTAAAAAAGAAACCAAAGAAAGTCTGATTTACTAATTTGGAGGATAATAATGCCAAGTGCTTTTGTACCAGATACTATCTTTCTCATTTGAGGAAAACGATTGACTTATGAGGACTTAAAAGAGAGCTAATATTAACTACTTATTCAGAGTATCACTGTGTAAACTGAGTATAGAGGGAATATAAGGAGGCTTTTGTTTTGCTGTTGAAGCACTTGGGGAAGTGATAGCTATTTTTGATTAGAAAAGGGCTTAGCTTCAGTCAATCAGAAATAGTGAAATTGGTAGCAGGTTTTCAAAGGTGGTGGCAAGCAGTAGCAATTAGTCCATAGAACGTTCTATTTTTTGTTCTTTGAAGGTAGGTTACTAAATTCTCTACTTAATAATTTCAACTTTAATAGTAATTGTGTTTTGTATTTATCAGGAGTATCAATGATCTGGCATGCTTCATTTACTAGGAAGCCTGAGGTCAGTGCTGCTCATGTATGTAAGATGAGCAAAACCCAGTTCCAGGAGGCACTGTTCACCTAAGCCAATTAGTGATTGGTATACTCTGGAGGTATCAGTGTGAAGTTCCTGCCAGCAGGATAGGGTACAATATACTGCCTGGACTTGGGGTCCAAAATGATTTGGGGTTTATAAAATTTACATAATAAGAAATGATTTCCATTATAGTAAAGAGGAAATGTAAATAACTTACATCTGTCAAGAGGCTTAAAAATGCTGAGCACTGTGTTAGCTCATTTGATTTTTGCGAGAACCCTGTGATGTAAAATCCTTTTCTCTCTGAGCCATATTATCATGTCTGGAAGGTAGACGTGATGCCTGGATATGTAGCATGCATCTTGCAACCATTAGACAAAAAGGGCAAAAAAACATGTACTAAAAATGACACAGTAGAAAGAAAGAAAGAACTTGGGTGCCTGCCTCATTACTGAAATGACAAACCTGTGCCTATCTCTGGATTTCTTTTATATTAAGAAAATGAATCCCTATTTGTTTAATCATTCTAAGTAAGTTTTTCTGTTACTTACAGATGAAAGCATTCCTTAAGGAGGCAGAAGGAAAACAATAGAGAAAAGTGCAGTTTTAAAGAAAAGGATTTAAACAGAAAGTAAAATTAATTCCAAATTACTTCTAACTTGTTGATGTATTAAAATCACCTAATGAAAGAGACATTTCCTCCAAGTAGTTAAACACATCTAGCTGCCTGCTATTTACAGAAAATCTACCTAAAGTAAAAGTCTCACAGAAGAGTTGAAAAAAAAAGAAGTGGAAATATATACCTCACCCAATTATTATTCAAAATAAAGCTGGTGAAATGGTATCAGAGTCAGAAAAAATAGAAAAATCAAGGCAGGAAATAATGGCCTTCTTATGTCACCTATAATGACCACTTCAAAAACATTATTTAAAAGGAGAAACTCTTCACAGTAGAGATAAAGTCTAAGATTCCAGGAGATAAATCTAACAAAATACTCACACTTTTATGAGAAAATTGCAAAATACTGTTGAAATTCCAAAAAGAAGGCGTGAATGAATAGGCATATAGAGCGTGTCATAAAGATTAATATCATAAAGATTGCAATTGTTTCCCACTTAATATGAGAATACCACGAAAGTTCAATTAAATAACTAAAAGTTTATAGTGGAATTTTGAAAGCTGATCCTGAAATTTATATAAAGGAAGTAAAGGCTAAGAAATTTTGAATAAAAATGATAAAGTAGGGTTATTCCTAGTTACCAAGATTAAATAGAGTTATAGTATACAAAATGCTGTGGTACAGCACATGTATTATCTAGTAGAACAATGAAACAGAGCAGATGGACCAGAAAATATTTTCATGTATATGAAACCTTAATTTATAACAAAAATTGCATTGCAGATAAAGAAATGATTAAAGGAAATTTGGCTGCCTGCAAAGAAAAATAAATTCCTACTACCTCACACTGTAAAAAAAGCAATAAAGAGTAACTGAGGATGGTTTGAGTATCTAAAGTGAAAAAACTTTTAGAAGAAAATAGAGACTTTCTTCCTAATGGCAAAATATGAAAGAACTGTTAAATAACAAACAAAACAACAAAACTATTTAAACACAAAACCAAAACTGTAGTGTAAAAGACTAACAAATTTGACCACATTACAATTAAAATAAAACTTTTGTTCAAAAAATTATAACATAAACAAAAACAATATGAAGACTGAAAGTAGATATTTGTTATGCATATAAAAGAAATGGATCAAGATTCAGTATGTGTGTGTATGTATATATGTATATATTATTTGTCTAAAACTCCTTAAAAAATTCAGGATTTGCAGAAGTGTGACAAAATTATTATACTGCTGATAGAAAAGCAGTGCATAAAATGTTAGTATAAACAGTTTTGAGACTAATTTGACAGTAACAACTAAATTTGAAAATTTGCATCATGTTTGAATAATCATTGGCTAATGATCCCAACATATCTTAAATATTCTACTATATCCTAGCTAAATTCTTTTATCCATGTGGGAAGAGTTGTGTAAAAAATGTTTATTTTAGCTTTGTTTATAATAATGTAAATTAGAAAACTGTATTTATGACAGATTGATACATAATTTTAATATATTCACTAATATAACAAATTAAACCATATGGATGAAGAAAAATCATTTGATTTACATTAAACATCTTTTTTTGATGGCAGTTCCTAGCAAATTAGGAAAGGTAAGGCCTTTCCTTAATTTTGTAAAGATTATATTAAAAATTATTTTACTTATAGGTGAAATTTTGGCACATGCCTTTTAAGATCAGGATTGACAAGGATGTCTACTATTAATATTTAACATAGCATTGGTCTCGGTTAATATATAGGGAAAGAAAATGGAGTAAGAGGTACAGTGATTGGAAGGGAAAGAATAAAATAAATTATTTGTATACAATTTGAATATGTATGCAGAAAATCTGATGGAATCAACAGATAAGTGTTAGAACTAATAAGAATTACTCTAGATCACCAATAATTAATCATAAATACACAATAGCAACAAAGCAACAAAAATAATAATATCACTCATAATATCAAAACTAAACAGTATCTTAGGTTTAACTTGTAAAATAACCAAGATATCCATTACAACTTTTGGACTCTATTAAAGGACATAAAAGGAAATCTGAATAAATGTAGAATCATTCCGTGCTTTGTAGTGAAACAATTTAAATATAAAAATATAAATCTAATAAAATTCTGATTAAATTACCAGCTAGATATTTTCGAGGAACTCAATATAATTATTCGAACATTCACATGAAATAATAGAGAACTTTCAACATCCAAGTCAACTTTGAAAAGGAGCAAAGAAAGTTTTTGTGTTCATTAGTGTTGCTCACTAATTATTTCTGTTTCTCTGACTCCCAGACTGTTTGGCTCCTTTGTAGCACAGTTGGCCCTTTGACTAGTTCTAGCCAATGAGTCATGGATGGTCAATATGTGTGCCATTTTTGGACTGAACATTTCACTGCTGGTGTGAGACTTGTAGAGTTCTCTTTTCCTCCAGACATGGCAGTCAGCAAGGGGGAAAATTGTGGCTCCCCATCAGCCTGAGATGGTGTGACTAAAAAGAGCAGAGACCCTGCCAACCTTTATTGGATGTGTACAGTGAGAGAGAATAAAATCTTTCAGTTTTTTTAACTTAACTTTTTTTATTGACGTATTGTTGATTTACAGTGTTTTAGTTTCAGGTGTACAGCAAATTGAATATATGAACATATATATATGCTTTTTCAGATTCTTTTCCATTATAGGTTATCACAAGATATTGAATATAGTTCCCTGTGCTATACAGTACATCCTTGTTGGTTATCTATTTTATATATAGTAGTGTGTATCTGTTAATCCCAAACTCCTAATTTATCCCTTCCCCTACCCCTTTCCTCTTTGGTAACCATAAGTTTGTTTTCTATGTCTGTGAGTCTTTTTCTGTTTTGTAAATAAGTTCATTTGTATCATTTTTTTTTTTTTTTTTTAGATTCCACATGTAAGTGATATTATGTGATATTTGTCTTCCTCTGACTTACTTCACTTAGTATGATAATCTCTTTTGGTAGTGTTTCTTACTACAGCAGAATCTAATCTATCCTGACTGAAACAAGGGTGAGGTTACCCTGCAAGGTGTTAAAACATAAAGACAAAAGAGTCTGGTACTTGTGCAAGATGAAAGGAACAATGACATAGAATACAAAGCATAGAGATAGACCCAGGAATACATGGGAACTCAAAGTGGCACCACAAATCAAAGGGGACCGTTTCATAGATGGAATTGGGAGAATGTCTCCCTATAGAGAAAAAGCAAACAAACAAAACAAAACAAACCCTGGATTACTGTCTGACTTTATATGCAACAGGGGATGTCCCGCGAAGCCCTAGTGGGAAGCAGGTAACACATTCAAAGGGGTAGTTTAAACGAATTTAATGACCGTTTACAAGGTGGGGAAGGTTAAAGGAACTAACAAGGAAAGGCGATGCGTATTAAGGACCAGCCACAAAAAAAGCCATTCCCACCCTGGGTCTAATGAAGCATGGGGAAGGAAGCTATTGCCAGAACCCAGCAAGATATACAGCCACGGTACAGGAGATCGCAGACAGGAGTGGTAGCCTTTGTACCGAGGCACAACCACTGCAAAACTAGCTTACAGAGAGGATGGAGTCAAAGAAGGCAAAAAATAGCCCAGCCTCTCTCCTCCTACCCTCACATTTCCTGCTGGCTCTTCATTTCTAAAACCTCACAGAAGTCATATAAGGTAAGGACACCCAGGTGATGAAGTGCAAGCGAGTGTTCTTCTTGGGGCAAAGCAGGTAAGACTGATGAAGAGGGGAACTGGAGTGGCAAATATATACACACACAGTCCAAGTGGGCTGAGAATACAAAACTGAGGTAGAATTATAGTGAGCTCTTTTATCTAGCATGGCAGTTAAGGACAAGGAAGACAAAGTGATTGCTGCAAAAATTGTATTGAGGAATTGAGGAATGGATTTATAGAATGGAACAAATATTGCATTAGTAGTAAGTGAAAAACTGGAGAATTGGTTAAAACTGAGAGGAGGATCAAAAGTACTGTATGTTAAGTGTGGTAGAATTAATCTAAGCACAAAGAAAGCAAAATGATGTAAGTAACCTAGTGGGCCAATGGAAACATATGACTCATAATCTATTTAACCCTCATTCAGGTGGTTTTCTCAGGTTTATTCAGAGGTTACCTGACTGCCTGATCACCATCCGCTCCTGTGAGAAACTGGGGATTATTCTACAGTGGATCGGTAGCTTCACTCTTACAGAGACAAACTTTTTTTTTTTTCACAAGAACTTCTAGTTTCCCTAACATTATACTATTACCTGATTTTATTTTCTAAAATCATTACATGACGATGCTAAGGTTTCTCTGTAAAAAGAGAATATGTGTAGACCCATCACTTCTCCTGGGTAGGTAATCTTCCTGATTTTAGATCAAAGGTCAAGAAGTTTAGATGGGAGGTCTAGTCAATGCCTTGTGAACTCAGGAAGCTAGCCTTGTCTTCTTAAACTTGACACTTCTCTGGAAAAGAACATTACTGCCCTCTTGTTATATCATACCAGCTCTCTGATTTCACTCATTTTAGGATTTGTTTTCCTGACACATCTGAGGGGTATTTCATAACTGCAAATATTTAAAATGTAATGTCCTTTTAGGTTTTCATTTTTTATTCTGTAACAGTGGATTTTTTTTGTGTGTGTGTGAAGATTTTTGGGTTTTTGGTGTTTTTTTTTTTTAGGTCTCATACAAGATAATGGATGGGAGGCTTTAGTTAAAAGTTTTTTTTAAAGAGCTCCAGTTATTTTCAGTCACAGCAAAATGAATGCTAAGAATCATGTACCAAAAGGACAAAAAATGCCAAAAACACTGAAGATCAATCAGAAAAATCTATTTTTTTCCTTCTAAAATGATGTTCTTTCTGGTTTTGTCTCAGAAAGAAAGGCTTTCTTTATGTAAGAAGACAGAGAGAATGTTCAGGCCTGGCCTACTTTCACAAAACTCTTAGATCATATTAGACCCAAATGCCTGCCTTATTGTATAAAATATCTCCTTGAATCTGGGTTATTTCAAATAAGGGCCTTAATGAAAGCGTACAGAACTCTTTTGCCTTGCAAAAAAACCTTAATGAAAACATAGCAAAATGCCTCCTCCTTTGGCTCCCCTTGGCTTTGAATAACAGAGGCTTGTATATGCCCGTAAACAGAGAATGCAATTAATTAGCTGACAAAAAGCATTTATTTGGGGTGAAAAACATAGGTTTGAAAAAAGACTCCAAAATATCTCCAGATCTATGGCCTCAGCTTAGTTTAATGGGAAGAGCATGGGCTTTTAAGTCAAGCCTTATCAATCACTTTCTTAAGAGCTAAATGAAAACGATACCTAATTTGTAGGTTTGCTGTAAATATTAGAGAAAGTTTTACAGATTCATTCATTAAACATCTAATATATTCTAGGTGTCTTTTCTGTGGGCTAAAAAGACCAGGATAAATAAGGAACAGTCTTTACCCTTTAAAGGCTGTAGTAGTCTACATACATAATGTACCTGGTATAGGAGAGTTGTTTAAGAAGTTGAATGCATTGTGGATACCATTCGAGTATATTGTAATTCCCTACATGCAGCAAATCAAGAAGTATATGATCACAAACTAATGCTTTAGAAAGGAAATGGGTGAGCATTTGCTCCTGTCTGTACCTGGTCTTTCCAGCACAACTTCCCCACAAAACCTGAAATTTCCTCCCCCCAACATAGGCATGCTCACAAGCATATACATGAATTTGGCACATAATCACTTTTACATAACAGGTAATCAAAATTTTGGCAATAACCTTGGGGTGTCTTGCTGGAAGCATCTAATCTAGCTATGTGACTTTTGGCAGATTAATCAACCTGAACTTTAGAGTCTCTTTTCTTGAAAGTGAAGTTAGTCATACCTCTGTCTATTTCAAATAGTTTAGGAAAAATTGAGATGATATGACTGACGTTTACATGTTATTTTATTTTTTTGTTTGTTTTTTAATTGAAGTATTGTTTATTTGCCATGTGTTAATTTCTGCTGTACAGCAAAGTAACTCAGTTATACATATATATATATATATATATAACTCAGTTATAATGTGTATACATATATGCTTTCTTTTTTTATATATTCTTTTCCATTATGGTTTACCATAGGATATTAAATACAGTTCTCTGTGCTATACATATGTTATTTTAAAATTTATTTAATCTGTATTCTTTATCTATAATATTATAGTAATACTTATTCACTTGCTTACAGATGAATATATACTTAAACTGTTAGAGAGTAGAAAATTATATTTTGTGAAATATATTTGGGATGAGGATTCATTTTTTTTGAAACAAATATATTGAATTGCCTATAAAGGAATTATTTATATCTAATCACAAAGCATTTCACAAATCCTGTCTTGGGAATTCTCTAACACTTTATTAATGGTATGTTTTAGTAAAAAGTGCTGGACCCAAGCATTTACAGTCATCTGTTATATACAAAGGTAGCAAAGAAGTCAGATAATGGAGTTGGCTGCATGGTGTCATTCTCATTGTGTGAGCAAGCTGATTTATGGAGAGTCAACTTCAGGAGATCTTACAGTGAGAGTACTTGGAATAGAATTTAATACAATATAGAATGAAGAAATTAGTTTCATTTTTGCTTCCTCCTTTCGAACATTAAATTACTAGGATAAACCTTTAAAAACTAATTCTTCACTCCTTCTATTCAGTCCTGCATATAAAGTGTTCTATACAGGTAAGAACCTTTGTCCAGAAAACATGTTTCTGAGAACTAAGTTTAAAACATATCAATGACTTGAATACAGCTGCTAGAAAACAACAATATACTAGGAGATGAAATTCAATACAAATAAGATTACCAGACTAGTTAAAGATCTAGTAGCTTTCCCTGCTACTCAAGGACATGGTGTAAAGACAAAGGAAGTACCAATTTTAGATAATTATTGAGTACCACCATCAAATTAGTGAGTACCACTTTGAACTTTTGGAAGAGAGAGAGAGAATTTCAGCATGGAAGGTAAAATTTATTATAGGCTGTAGGGTAAGGTTGATACACATGTTTGCAAATTATAGAGAGACTGTTGAATAGAACAAACTATAGTTAGCTCACTTCTTTTCTCTAAAAGGCTCAGTGAAGTAGAAGAAGACCTTTTATTAAAGAAATTTCCATTTAAAAAGTCTTGATTTATATGGATATATCAAGACATGTTTTTTGTTTTATTTGTTTACTTTGAATAGATTGAGCAATTGACCTAATGGTATAGATACGCTTGCTAGGTGTAAACTGTCAATTACTTCTAGAACTGATCTTCCATTGCATCAAATGTTGAGACATAAAAAAGAATTAATGCTTATTGAATAATTAGCATTTTAGGCATTCCGCTAGCAATTTGCCATTGTTGTGCTAGCTTTTTTTTAGAGGATCATCCCTTAGACTAAAACTGATAGAGTAAAAATAATTGAAATGAAGGAAAATACAATTATACATGAGGAAATATACATCACTACTTTGGCTATTAATAGGTATTAGCACATTATTAAGACTTTCTGTAATGAGAAGGTTTAGAATCCCTGAGTAAACAGACAAAATTATCTAGGATAGAAGATGCTTAGTAGAGGGTCAGGACTAAATAATATTTAGATAATATCAGAAAATGTCTAAAAATTTATTATTCTGTAAAGTTGAAAGATACTATAAATGGTCTATAAATAATCTTATTACATATTTTCACTTTACAATATGAGGAAACACAAAACAGAGATATTTAATGACAGGCCTGCCATCTCACAGGGCTAAAAGCCAGAATTCCTGGTTTTTAAAATCCATCTTAATTCTATATTGGACTTTTCTTAGACTTGGAATGAGTGATAGGAGCTAGTTAACAAATTATGAGGTGGTAGACTGTCAGAGCTAAATATGCGTCTTACCTAAAACCAGTTCAGACTGTATTAGCTAGCACCAGTGACCTGCAACATTGCTATGTAGTATTTATTAACAAAAATTTGCAAATGCAAAGAAATCTAAGTGTTGAGAATTTTATTCGCTGTTTTTTTCCTTACACAGACTTTCCTTTTACAAAGTAACATTCTTTGCTTCTTTACTTTTCCACATTTTATTCACTTCCAGCTCATTAAACATTGCCTCTAAAGAGATTTTTGTTGGAAATGGTCTTGCATTGGCAAAAGCTGCTCAAGTTGCAATATAATGCTTACAATTTTGGGAAAACGTAAACCTCAATTTGTACTCCATCCAGTTAAGTGTTAAAAATACCAATAATGCAAATAAAAAAGAAACATTTTCTTAATCAATAGACACTTCTTTTACTTTGTGTGTCTAAGTCAATTCCGTATAGACTCTCATATAATTACGAATATTTCAGAAAGTATTGCTGTTTTTTGTTCTTTAATATAAATATCCTGTATAATCGGTGTAGTGTATAAAGGTAGACGATAACTTCTAGCTATTGTTTAACCAACTAAAATAATTGTTTGCTATGCTTCCCTGCTTTCTAAAGTCCTGTGTTTGGGTAAAATAAAATAGCAAAATAGCCCCTGAAAAATCCTTTCATTCTGATAATATTTTTTAAAAATATTTTTAAATGAATATTTCCATGAATGAGCCAGTGTTCTATAAATATTATTCATAAGAAAATATAAGGTGTTCATGAGAGAACAGAGCCCTATGCTTAAAATCAGAAGATCTAGAGTAAAGTTCTGCCTAGGACGCTTAACAATTTGGCAAGTTACTTAAAACATGCAAGTCACTATTTTCTCATCTGTAAAATGGGGATTTTACCAACTTTATTTCTTGTGAAATAATGATTGTGTTCTGTTAATTGCAATTTTTTCTTAAAATATACTTTACTAAAAGTATAAAGTAGTTGGAGATATAGATATAGGTATGTGTATAAATGTTGCTTACAGATACAACATACACAGTTTTTCAAAGATAAAACATGTAAACTCTTTTTTAAGAAAATAAAGTGGAAAGAACACTGCATATCTTAAAGGAGAATAAAGCACTGGAGAGTGTGAAAAAAGAAAGCTGTGCAAGATAAAAGTAAGCCAGTTTTACAGTTCTACTTACTTGGAGCACTTCAGCTAGCTAAAGAGAGGGACACACACAATTTTGTTAAAATGGAATTAAATTAGTCCTGTTCTTTGTCAAAAAATAATGATATTGTTTTTAAATTTAACAAAAAAGAATATAACATTGTAAAAATAAAGGAATAACTTAATTTCAATAACTATTTTAGTCATGTAAAATATTTCAATAAATGTTTTAGCCATAGTTTATGAAAGAGCTCACTAAGTTTAAGAAACAAAATTGAAAATATTAAGAGATTGAGTAATTATGTTTTTTAATACTCTATTTCAAATTTAAATTTTATTGATTAACTCTCCACTTAAAGGAAATCAACACTCTTCCACTTTCTTCCACTTTCCTCTTCCATTGTTTTATTGGTGGCCTGGATTTCATCTTCAGATTTTCCCTTCATTCCCTCTTCCCTCCCTCTCTCCCCCTCTCTCTCCTCTCTTTTTCTTTCCCTCATTACTATAGCCTCTATGTCCTTGTCATAGTCTTTTATATATTTTAGGAAGGCTGTTTCTTTTATACACAAATGTACTCTTTCAGAGGACTTATTTTTTTTCCCCTGGATTTTTAAAGAATGTTTTCTGTATCCTTGAAGTAGCTTAAGCTGGATATATCAGTGTACCAACTTATCACTTCAGTGAGTATAGGATGATCTTTTGGTCCAGAGATTCACTCTTCTGTTATTTCAGAGAAATATCTTTATATTTTAAATAGATGTTATTTTCTATTCTCTTGAATTTACTTTTTCTGAGCAATAAGATATATTGGATCATATTTTTCAGTTCTAATATATCTGTCATTGTTCTGTAACTTCTTTATTTTTCTCTCTGTATCATCCTAAGCCTTCTTCCCTCTATGTCAATAATACTGATTTCTATCTTATTTAATTTTGTTCCCAGGATGTTTCTTATTCATTAACAGCTTTCAAATGGGATTATTTGTGTTTTAGCTCTGTTATCCCCATTTTCACCCCACCTATTATTTTGTCATCTCATTTTTGAACTATGCCCTCTATATATCCGTCATCTCTTCCTCTTCTTCTTTCTATTCTTTTTTTTTTTAATTGAAGTATAGTTGATATACAATGCTGTGTTAGTTTCTGGTGTACAGAAAAGTGATTCATTTATATATATATATATATATATATATATATATATATATATATATATATGTATATATTTGTACATACATATATTCTTTTTGATATTCTTTTCCATTATGGTTTACTACAGGATATTGAATATAGTTCCTTGTGCTATACAGTAGGACCTTATTGTTTATCCTTTATATATATAATAGTTTGCACCCCTCTCCCACCCCCCTCCCCCCTGGCAACCAAAAGTCTCTTCTTTATGTTTGTGAGTCTGTTTCTGTTTCATAAATAAGTTCATTTGTGTCATATTTTAGATTCCACATATAAGTGATATCATATGGTATTTGTCTCTCTTTCTGACTTACTTCATTTAGTATGATAATCTCTAGGTCCATCCATGTTGCTGCAAATGTCATTATTTCATTCTTTTTTATGGCTGAGTAGTATTCCGTTATATATACATATATTGATCACATCTTTATTTTTCTGTTGATGGACATTTAAGTTGTTTCCATGTCTTTGCTATTGTAAATAGTGCTGCTATGAACATTGGGGTGTATGTATCTTTTTGAATTATAGTTTTGTCCAGATATATGCCCAGGAATGGTATTGCTGGATCATGTGGCAACTCTATTTTTAGTTTTTTGAGGAACTTCCGTACTGTTTTCCATAGTGGCTGCACCAATTTACACTCCAACCAACAGTGTAGGAAGGTTCCCTTTTCTTCACACACTCTCCAGCATTTGTTATTTGTAAACTTTTTAATGATGGCCATTCTGACTGTTATAGTTTTGATTTGCATTTCTCGAATAATTAGTGATGTTGAGCATCTTCTCATGTGCCTATTGGCCATCTGTATGTCTTCTTTGGAGAAATGTCTACTTAGGTCTTCTGCCCATTTTTCGACTGGGATGTTTTGTTGTTGTTGTTACTGAGTTGTATGAGTTGTTTGTATATTTTGGAAGTTAAGCCCATGTGGGTCACGTTGTTTGCAAATATTTTCTCCCAGTCCATAGGTTGCCTTTTCATTTTGTTTCTGGTTTCCTTTGCTGTGCAAAAGCTGGTAAGTTTGATTAGGACCCATTTGCTTATTTTTGCTTTTATTTCTCTTGCCTTGGGAGACTGACCTAAGAAAACATTGGTATTATTTATGTCAGAGAATGTTCTGCCTATGTTCTCTTGTAGGAGTTTTATGGTGTCATGTCTTACATTTAAGTGTTTAAGCCATTTTGAGTTTATTTTTGTGTATGGTGTGAGGGTGTGTTCTAACTTCATTGATTTACATGCGGCTATCCAGCTTTCCCTACACCACTCCACACAAAAACTACTAGAACTGATAAATGAATTCAGCAAGGTAGCAGGATACAAGATTAACATACAGAAATCTGTTGCATTTCTTTACACTAACAACGAAATATCAGAAAGAGAAAGTAAGAAAACACTCCCTTTTAAAATTGCATCAAGGGCTTCCCTGGTGGTGCAGTAGTTAAGAATCCTCCTGCTAATGCAGGGGGCACGGGTTCGAGCCCTGATCCGGGAAGATCCCACATGCCGTGGAGCAACTAAGCCCGTGCACCACAACTACTGAGCCCACGTGCCACAACTACTGAAGCCCGCGCACCTAGAGCCTGTGCTCCACAACAAGAGAAGCCAATGCAATGAGAAGCTTGTGCACCACAACGAAGAGTAGCCCCTGCTCGCCGCAACTAGAGAAAACCGCATGCAGCAACGAAGACCCAACACAGCCAAAAATAAAATAAATAAAAATAAAAAATTATAAAATAAAATTGCATCCAAAAAAAAAAAAAAAACGCTTAGGAATAAACCTGACCAAGGAGGCGAAAGACTTACATGCTGAGAACTATGAAACGTTAATAAAGGAAATTGAAGATGAGTTAAAGAAATGGGAAAATATCCCATGCTCTTGGATTGGAAGAATTAATATTGTTAAAATGGCAATACTACCCAAAGCAATCTACAGATTTAATGCTATCCCTCTCAAATTACCCATGACACTCTTCACAGAACTAGAGCAAATAATCCTAAAATTTACATGGAACCATAAAACCCCCAGAATTCCAAAGCAATCCTGAGGAAAAAGAACAAAGATGGAGGCATAACCCTCCCAGACTTCAGACAATACTACAAAGTTACAGTAATCAAAACAGCATGGTGCTGGCACAGAAACAGACATATGGATCAATGCAACAGAATAGAGAGCCTAGCAATAAACCCACACACCTACAGTCAATTAATCTTGGACAAAGGGACAAGAATATACAATGGAGAAAAGACAGTCTTCTTTCTACTCTTAATCATAGCTATGTATCATGTTGTAAGATAAATATCTTCTCTAGAGTAGGATTAATTTTTATTCTTTTAATACAACCAAAACATAAATTTTGGGACACCAAGAGACTTGGAGGCTGGTCAAAGCAATTTTTACTGCCCATTTACTCTCTACTCCAATCACAATGACAAAACACCCACACATGGCCTCTATGTGTACATTGTCTTCTTCAGTTCAGAGGCCCAAGCAGATCTGTAGTTGCTGACCCCCCACCCACCACTCTCCCTCACCCTGTGGAGAGAGTGAAAACAGAGGTTTTTGTCACCATCCATATGCATCTGTTTCCAATGACAAAGGTATTCTGAACCAGTGAAAGGGCAAGCACGATTGATAGTGACAACTCATAATTAATGCAAGCGTCCTTTGAGACCACCTCAGTAGGTATGTTCCTCTCCTCCTTTAGTAGAAACAATAAAGAACAATCTGGAGTAGGAAAAACTTAACAAGAACTTCACAAATATAACACTGTGAAGCATGTGAATTTAACCTTCCAAGAAAAAAATAGGCAATGTGATGCTTTGAGAACTTCAGTTAGCAAGTGTTTAATTCTACCTTTCTTCTGAAGTGAGAAAGTGGTAAACAGCAACAATAAATTTTATATGCTTGGCATGTTGGAGTTTTAGAGGAATATGACCTATGACAGTGAATTTTTCCCAGAAAAAAATTGTTTCATTTCATCATGTTCAGTGGTGTGATCAATTCTGTCCACAACTCCTATTGGCTCCAAATAGTGGGAGTATTTTCCTTGACTCCCTCCTTATCAGTTAGAATACTCTTTTTTCCCCTCCATCCCAGTTACTGTTTGAGAGATGGAGCAGCAGTAGTTCTATCCAATTTTCTATGCCTTTGGAGGAAAGAAATAGAGCTGTTTCACAGATAGACTTGCTGCCTTGATTGACTACGTTTTGCTCTCTCTTGAGATTTGATTTAAATGTTTTTTGGTTTTGTTTTTGCTTTTGTTTTGCCAGCATTCACTCAACCAAGCCCAGGTATGTCTTACTCCAATGAAAAGACTCTCTCAGCTTTGGATTTTTCTCCTCCTTAACCTTGGATCCCCAGTAAATGGGGAGCACTGGTTGTTTTTCCTATTTTCAGTGAAACCCTCAGATCTTCCTAGCGATGAGCCAAAGCTGCCACTCTCAAGGGTTTAGTATGACTTTTCTGGGGCTGCCTAAGCTCATTGTTCATCCACTTCTCTGTGCTGGGGACTTGGTGATAATTCTCAGGGTTTTGGCAATTCATCTCTCTTTTCCTGGCAAAATTTTGTGATACGTGGTATGGTTGGGGATGCTGCTAAGCTGAGCCTTCCCAGAATCTGCCTTTCCATTCCTACACACCACTCAGCATTTTCTGGCAGGAGACTATTCTTTGGTTAGTTGCTACTGGCTAATACTTTCCTAAATTTTACTTTTTCCCCTAGTTTTTCTAGGTATTAAAGAAAGGAGATTCTAAGATCTGTCTTGTTTTCTCATTTTTATATTGAAGATTCTTCATTTTCTTGCAAAGTTCTTTAAAATAAAACAGATTGATTTGAATGGGCTTGTTTACACTTATTTAAAATAGTTCAGTAACCTGAGCTAGATGGTCCCTCACAAGTTCAAAGAAATATATTAGACATATTTGCTGTTGCGGCCTGTCAAGAATGTGTAAACAGAATGTGAGCTGATAGTATTAGGGTATATTCAGGACACTAAAATATTTACACCAAATCACTGAGAGGAGAGTAGTGTCATAGTTAAAAGACCACATGCCATTTGTAAATCATAATATTAAGGCCACATATTATTGACTAAATTCATTATTGGTTTTTCTATTTTATTGATGCTAGTCAAAGTACCAGAATTTTAATTCATTAATTTTATCTACTATTTTTCTATTTTCTCTATACTCTGCCTCATTAATTTCTGTGTATATTTTTATTATTTATTTTCTTGTACTTTCTTTTATATTACTTTGTTGTTCTTTTTCTAGCTTTTGGAATTGGAAGTTTAAATCAATTGTATTTTTTAAAATTTTGTTGATGGAATATTAATGCATATATGCACTTTCTTCTGATCACTGCTTTAAATGATATAGGTGTTTAAGACTGGTGATTTTCCTCTGATCATTATTTTAATTCTCATCGATTCTGATAGTGTTTTCATTATCATTGTTCTTCAGAACTTCTGTATTTTCTCATTGTATTTTGCTGTTCAGCCAAGAATTGTTTCCTTAAAGTCTTTGTGTGTGTGTGTGTGTGTGTGTGTTATCAGACAATGTATTAGCTTCATTTTATAGAACTTACCGTTGTCTACTTTGTAAGTCAATACATAATCAGTCAATATGATCCATGTTCCATATTTAATTGAGGAAAAGATATTTTCTGTCTTATCAGGGTGTAGTGTTTAATATATACATCCTGAGATCTGCTGTATTGGTTATGGTGTCTCAATATTCTGTCTTTACATATTTTAGTCTACTTCACCTGTCTTGTACTGAAAATACTGTGTTAAAGTATTTTATTATTACTCTCTTTATTCTGGCTTTCATCTCCTATATCTTTACACCTTATTTTCTAGTTTCAAAACATATTTTAGTGGTGCATAGATATTCATAATTGTTTTGTCTTCATTATGATTTATGGATGTTTAACTTTATAAAATGTCCTTTTTTTGGTCTTGTTTACTACATTTCAAACTGATTTCTATTTAGCCTCACAGTAAGATAGCAACCCCTACTCTCTTATTGTTTCCATACATCTGGCATGCTTACAATTTATGTATTTGTGACTATTTGAAACAAAACTAAGTTTTAGCATAGCTTGTAAGCTTTGCTTTATGGGCTAATCTGAATAGCTTTTTAAAAATATGCTCACTGAACCTGTTCATGTTTATTGATATGACAGATATGTTTGATCACAACTCTGCATTTTGTTTTATAACTATTGTGTATATGATGTTAGATTTGTTGTGTTTCTTTCTCCGTTTGGTGTCTTTAATTTTTTTAAATTTCTTTTGTAATTAAGAAAGCTTTGTATCTTTGTTCCAATGATTGTCTTTTTTTATACGTTTATTATGTTTGCTCTTCTTACTCACCATTTACCATCTGTCTTGTCAATTTTAAATAGTATAACTTGTCACCTACCATTTACCTATTCAAAAATCAACAATCTCATTCTACTTGTCCCTTTCTCTCCCTTTGTCATCCATCTCTTTCAGTTTCATCCTTTATACTCTATCAGAATACATGACAATTATGGGCTGCCCTTCTACCCATCTATATTCTCACTCTTATTTTAGTCTCAATTCTACAATTAAATATATTAAATATTCACCATCACTCCTTTGGCTGAAGTCTCTCTAGTTATCTCTTTGATGTGATGAAATCCATCCTCTTATATATTTCTTGAGAATGAACTTTTCTATGGCATTCTTGAGTTCCTTATGCTTAAACTTATAGGCTTGCTGCTTGAAAGACACTTTAGCTGTATAAAATATCCTTGGCTTGCACTTTATTTTCTTGAATTTCTCAAGGGTAAAGCTAACACCCAGCTACTGTGAAGTATCTATGATCATTGGCTGCTGAATTATCACGATTTAACTATGTCTAGAAGATCTGTGTTTCACTTTATAAAACACATGGAGGGCAACTTTGCCTATTTGGGGAACTTAGTGTTTTGAAAGAAGGAAGAGAGCAGGCCGAAGTGTGGTATTGGTAGATATTTTCCCACATGTCAGGGTACATCTAGACATGAAAATATAAGTTAATTAAAGCAAAAATTAATGCAGGGAAGAAATACGTTCTAAAAACCCATATCCAAAAGTGTGATAAAACTAAATCGAAATGATTAAATAACTACAATCTAATAGATTTTGTACATGATGCTTTTGTTACTTTAATTTCCTCTTGGAGATTACTCAACTATATTCTTTAACAGTCATTCTCAAAGCATGGTTCAGAAATCCCCGTGGGTCCCCAAGACTGTTGAAGTGCATCCAGGTCAAAATTATTTTTTAAATATACTAAGATATTATTTACCATTTTACCGTGTTGACATTTACAT
Source organism: Balaenoptera ricei (assembly GCF_028023285.1). Lineage (NCBI taxonomy): Eukaryota > Metazoa > Chordata > Mammalia > Artiodactyla > Balaenopteridae > Balaenoptera > Balaenoptera ricei. The sequence continues at coordinate 82,035,212 of NC_082647.1, forward strand.
TGATAATGCAAAAGCAATGCTGCAGAAAACTGCTGGTGACTTAGCATAAATCAGGGCAGCAGCACCAAATTGTACTAATAGTGGCTGTATTTATTTTTTACCACCATGCACTTGTATGAAAAACTTGCCTGTTTCACTTAACAATATCCTTGATAAAGAAATTAAAATTCTTGTTATTAAACCTAGACCCTTAAGTACATGTGTTTCTAATAGTCTATGTTCTAGAATATTCTGTGTCATAAAATGGGAACTACACATAAAACACTTCTGCTGCATACCAAAATATGAAGGTTGACTTGAGAAAACATGTTAGTGCAATTTTTTTGAGTTGCAAGCTGAGCCAGGCTTTTTTTTTACAAGAAATATCATTTTTACTGGAAAGACAACTGACAGATAAACTCTGCTTATTCAAACTTTGGTAGAGTTAGCCCTTGGTATCCATGGGAGATTGTTTCCAGGAGCCTCCCCAACCTCCACAAATACCAAAATCTGCTTACACTAAAGTCCCTTATATAAAATGATGTAGCATTTGCATATAACCTATGTACATCCTCCCATATACTTTAAATCATCTCTAGATTACTTATAATACCTAATACAATGTAAATGTTATGTAAATAGTTGCCTGCATGTGGCAAATTCAAGTTTCGCTTTTTTGAACTTTCTGGAAAAAATTTTTTTGATATTTTGATCTTCGGTTGGTTGGATCCATGGATGCAGGAGCCATGGGTGCAGAAGGCTGACTGTATTCAGCTGCCATTTTCTCAAAATTTAACAAAGTGAATTTTTCACTTTAAGAAAAACAATTGACAGTAGTTGTTGTCAATAATAAAAATCAACTTTTAAGTAAAAATAAAATTTTCCAAAACTTATACCTGCCTCCCTGAGCTTGTCAGCTTTTCCATAGTCAGACTTTTTTGATGATATTGATGGTGATATTAACAAATGTGCCTTTAATATTGTATGAATTATACCAATGTTTTGAAGATCTGCATAACTCAGTAAACCCGTATTTTCCAAAACGAACAATATAGGATGTTACCAATTCAGGCATAGTTAACTGGTCCATTCAAGGTGCAAGATAGACAATTGTTTTTTAAAGTAACAGTCCAAAGGTTCATTGATACAGTTTCAGATTTCACATTTACACTAATCTTAAAGAAACTACCACTTTTCAAGTGTTAATGTAGTATCAAAGATTGTCCACAGTTGTCTGAAAGGATATTAAAATACTCCTTCCTTTTCCAACTATATATATATATATATCTGTGTGAGCCTGTCATATATTTCAAATAAAACAGCATATTGAACTGGATTTAATGTAGAAACAGGTATGAGAAACCAGCTGTCCTCTATGAAACCAAGCACTAATGAAATTTGAAAAATATAAAATGTCACTCCTCACTATTTTTTGTTGCTTTGGAAAATACAGTTATTTTTCATTAAAATACTTATTTATAGGTATATTAATGTCATTTTAACTGAATCAATAAATAAACTTTTAAATATCCAATTTTACTTTTTAATTAGAAATTTTAATGTTCTTTGAGTACCACTATTTTTTTTTAAGAGTATAAAGAAATCCTGAGACGGAAACGTTTGAGAACAAATGATCTACATCCATGTTAAAGACCTTTAATAGATTCCTATTGTTCTAAAGGTAAAACCCAAATTCTTAACGTAGTACCACTTAACAATATCTTATAATCACACGAATATTTATTTAGTTCCTCAGTCCCATGATGTTGCCTTCTGTGAACACACTGTTCCTTCTCTTTATAATGTTCTTCCCCGTCCATGTCACCTAGTTAATTCTTTCTTATTCTGCTGGTTTCAGCTCATGAAGCCCTTTCCTAGGCTTTCTTGTAACCATGCTCTTGTACTTCAGAACCTTTCCTCTCCTTCTAATTGTACACTTATTGACGAAAATATTTCACTGATGGATTTCTTCCCAATCGACAGAAAAACCATAAGACCAATAAGCATGCGTATATTGGCTTATGATTGTATCCATTCTTCCTAACAGAGTGCTTATCACAGAGTAGGGTGGAAAATAAAGTATTTGTTGGTGAATGATAAGTGGATAAATATATGCATCGATAGAGAAAAGGATGAATCAATAAAGAATTTGACCTAGTGTGAATAGCTTCTTCAGTAATGTAAAGATCCAAGATAAACACTAGAAAGAAATACATTGAATTCATTTCAATCACTCATATTTTCCCTTGTGTAATGTTATTACCATATACTTTTGTTGCCTACTTCTTTTACAAGAAAAATAGAATGGAAGTAGATATAATATACAACGACATTTAGTTGTGTTAGCAAGCGTTCTTTTGCAAGCCTGGTAAGTAGTGAGCAATTATCGGCAAACAACTTCTTGCATTTCACTTGACTTAATACTTCCTATATATTATATTATATTAGAATTCTATTATTTTTATGTATGACTGTCTTCCTATAGTCCCCTGTAGTCTCATCTATTACCTCTTTTGGCCTAAAAATCTACAGTTGAGTAATAGTTACCTACTTGCATTTCTTCCATACCCCTCTTGTTACTTGCTTATCATTATACTTAACATACTTTATTGTAAGCGTACAATTTACCAGTCTCTCCATGAGACCTTCCTCTCTTTAAGGGCTGGGGCTGTATTTTATTCACCTGTGTATCCACAGGATGCGATACGGTGTTTAGCACTTGATAAACACTCAATAAACGAAAATATGAGTAAATTATTGAACTAACCACTTAATTAATGGCATGACATATTCCTTAACTTTTAAATTTAATTGTTCCAGTTAAAACTCAGGTAATGGGAGAAATCAAGATTGCACTGAAGAAAGAAATGAAGACAGATGGGGAACAACTCATAGTTGAAATCCTCCAGTGCAGAAATATCACCTACAAATTTAAATCTCCTGATCACTTACCAGGTATCTAATTTTATGATAATGAGCAATATAATGTATCTAGGAACTCTTTAGGAGTGTGTCCTAAATAGCCTAGAAAATGCTAATTAAAATTTGGGCTGTGTACCAAATATATCTGAAAAATATGAAATAAGAATGAATTTCTCTTATATAGAGCAAGTTGATATTTTACTAGTTAAAAATTAGATTTTTTCAACACAAATGTAGAGTGATGTATTTATTATACAACAAGAAAACATTTAAGTTGCTAAGAAAATTGGTGTATATTTTAATTATGTTGTCTGAAACAAATTGTTCACAGGCTACTGGCTTTGTGTAAAATGTAGGAGAGCTCTCCGTATACGATTATAACTCTTTCAATAGAAAATTGTATTATTAATGGACACTTACCAAGCTGAATTCTTATTTTCAGATTTATATGTGAAAATATATGTGATGAACATTTCTACCCAAAAAAAGGTGATCAAGAAAAAAACAAGAGTATGTAGACATGATCGAGAGCCTTCATTCAATGAAACTTTTAGATTCAGCCTAAGTCCTGCTGGACATTCTCTTCAGGTAACTCATACAGTTCCGATTTTTAGATTTTCATTTATACTGTATTTATTTCCCATTTAATTATTCAATATTTAAATGCCAATCATATACTATGTGATATTTTACAAGTTAATTTTTAGAGGTAACTTCCCAGGGGCCCTTTAAAATTCCCCAACCCACTCATCCCATCCATTTAGCTACCAAGTTGCCTCTCTTCTACCTACTTAGTTTATTTTACATAGATTTTTTTCCATGCTCACTGCCACACTAATCCTCTTTGGGTCCTCATCTTTGTTATGCAAATCATCTCAGCAGTATACCTGGCCTACTTGCCATCAATATCTTACCCTTTAATTCATTTTATCACACTGCTGGCAGAGGTATCTTTTAAAAACACTGGCTAGGTTACATTGAAACCCTCCAATGATTCATCATTATCCTGACTCATTCAGAGTCCTCTAAGGTGAGTTCTGATTGTATTGACTTAATTTCATCTCCTTGTAGACATTTCCACTCACTCTTGACCCCATTCACACCAGAATCTTGAAGTCAGGTTAAACCTCTAATTCTTTGCTCATATTTTTCCTCTCCTTCAATACTCCCTTCTCCATCTCTCTCCATCTATCACAATTTTCCATATCTTTCAATGTAAACTCAGCTCTTTAATAATGACCCTGGGTGTAATTTATCACACCTTATTCACATAATGTTTTGCTTATCTCATTAGGCCATTAATCCCAGTCTTGTACAACAATTTGTGTACTTACCTCTCACTGCTTCTGTACTCTCAGCTTCTCTAGTGCAAGGCTTGATTTTCATTGCTCTTTGTTTTGTAGCCTAGCACAATGCTTGTACATAGTATATCTTTAGTAGATACAGAGACATGGAATGAAAGAGAACAAAGGAGGAGGGAGGGAAGAGCTGAAAAAATGTGGGAAGAGAAGACCATGGTACTGGCACTTAGAGGCCTGTACTAGAGACGTATATAAGAGATATTGCAAAGCAAAAACTGCACTGAGATAATTAACTGATATTAGAGTTGAAGGGAATAAAAAAATTAAAGGATACTCTGAAATCTGTGTGAACAAAGGTGTCAGTCACAGAGATTGAGTAGTTACAGAAGGGATGGATAGGGAGAGAGAACATGAGTTTGTCTGAAATGTGATAAACTTGATAGGAAGGCAGGGTCCAATAAAACATATAATGTGCCATTTGAAATCTCCAAACCAGAGGCTAAAAGAGACAGAAAAGTAGATTTTGAAGTCAGAAATGTAACAGTAAATTTTAGTCAGGAATAAAGATGAATTATCTGAAGGAGATTCCAAAAAGAAAGAGAGAGCGTGAGAGAAGAATTGTCAAGGAGTAATGGTTATTTCCATCTCAGTTTCTCTACCTTTCTTTCAACTGATCCCTAAAAGAAAAAAATTTCTTGAGTATGAGATCCCATGGAATTTCAACTAGTGTAAGCTCTACCTATGACAAGAAGCCACTTTGGAAATGCTTCCTATAATAAAATTCCCAGTAAGTTAAATGGCATTTAAAGTCAGTGTTATGTTCTATCCGCCTTGTAAACTCGTATTTATGTACTCACCACTCAAATAATTCTGTATTTGAGTTAATATTTCATTAAGTAATAAAACATGCACCTAGCAAATTTCTTTTTTGAGACTTTCAATCAGTTTAATCACAAACCTAGTCAGAATTAGCTAGGTTTATCTAGCTAGCTAATATTATCTAGAATTCCCCTGTGCTTCAGGATATGTCTTTGCCTTTGGGAAATGTTGAGGTAAATTAATTAATATTATGCAAATCTTTTGAGGACATGTTAGTTATTAGTTCTCCTACAAGTATGCCTGCTACTTCTCTCACCCTCACCCTTTCTTGTCTCTGTTACTTCTTTGATGAGCAAATGTCCATAAAAGAGGTTGAAAATATACACACAAATATATATAATTTTGGCTGTTTTTTCTAGATATTACTTTTTTCCAATGGAGGGAAGTTTATGAAAAAGACCTTGATTGGCGAAGCCTGTATCTGGCTTGACAAAGTGGATCTCAGAAAAAGAATAGTCAACTGGCACAAACTTTTGGTCAGTCCTACTCAAACCCACTGAAGAAATGTGTCTGCTCAGGGTATAGAAAGTGCTTTAAACAGTCTTAAATCAAGACTATAGTCGAATACAATTGTTCTAAGCTATGCTTTCAGGGGTAACCATGAGAAGAGGAACAAAAGGCAAAAACATACTCAAAGGCTTGCAAATGTATTGTTGTGGAACATAGAAAAAAAAAGTCAAATGGAAAAGTTCATATATTGAAGACAAGAAAAAAAGTTCTGAAACCTTGGATTTCTTGTGGCTGTCAAGAAAAACAGTGAGAGAAATTTTGTTTACTTAATGCAGAAAGTTTTGAGTAGAGTTGAGCTACAGCTATCTAAAGGCTGAGACTCAAAGATTAAAATGTTTTCTAACGCAGGCAAAAGTAATCCTTTATGCAAAAGAACTTGGTTGAAAGGAAAAAACTAATGGAACAAATCTCGGTTTTCAAAAGTCTCTTCTTCATCTTATCTTCTCAGACAACTAACTGTTTTGAGATTCTGACATAGGATACACCTACAATATGTGTCCAGACTAGAAGTAAGGAGCTTGTGTTTACAGGGAAAAGGGAACCAGGGATGTAGAAATTATAGCTTTTAGATCATATTGTACAGGTTTTCTCTGTGTCTAAATGTTACAAGGGTGAACACCACCAGTTTTAGAATTCATGTTGTAAAAGCGCATTAGTAAAACTTGAAATAAAGTATAGTTAAGACAATACTAAGTAGAAATGAAATTACATTTATCTAGAAATAAAGCCATGACTGGCTAACAAAAAAGAATATTGCCCCACAAACTATTGGATGAAACATCAAAAACTCCATAATTTACCCTTAATCCAAGACATTTTCAGTCTACATAGCAAAGGACCTAGATTAAATTGGTATGTTCTAGGAAGCATGATAACTTGTTCTTTGTGGAATTGCAAATAAATGTATTATCCCATATATTTTCTTTCTCTTGAATGATATACGGACAGAGAGAAAATTCTTCCTCTGGCAAACAAATCGTATTAATCTGTGACATTGATTAAATTGGTGTCATTTCCTGCTCTTCCACAATGGTCTTTTTTTCCCCTTAATACATTAACTTGTTGCAAAATGAAAACCCTGACCCTAAATTCAAGTTCTCTTTAGTGCTCTATTTTCCTACTTTAGTGACAGTATCACAGTGATCAAGTTCATCAATGTTGGGAAAATATGTGAAAAATCAACATTATATTAAGGTGAAAATATCCTTTGAGCTATTTTAATAATATGGATTAAAAGGACCAACGTCTAAGTCATTAAAATGAAGCATCCTCTTCCCCATCAACCAACAACGTGAACAAAGGAGGTAACATGGACTTACAGGAGACGCACTCGGCTAGGATTAAAAGCCTGGCTTCTGGTCTTGGTTCTGCCACTGACTAACTGTGTCACCTTGCACATGTCACTTAAACTCAATTTTCCTCGGTTTTCTTATTTGTGGGAAAATATAATTATATATTCCTAGCCTTCCTAATGGGATGTTGGGATGATCAAACTAAGTGATCTATGAGAGAAGATGAAAGCACATTTCCAAATATAGTTTTATACACATAAGTGAGGAATAAGTATTATGCAGTTTTTTATTTCCCAATTTTTATATGTGAAAAAGCATCTTCCAAACCAATAGCAAGCACTGACATGGATGAAAGCAGTATATTGGCTCCAAAACTAATTTTTTCTTTAAAATATAAACTTTCGTTTAACCTAAAAAAGGGAGAAAATTCAATGAAACTGATTTGCAAATCGGGTTATCATAAATTAAATAAATTACGCCGATCTTACCCTATTCCCGTATCCACAAAAATAAATTAATTAAATTGCTTCTCTGTGAATTCTGAGTTTAGGAGCCGATTCTTTATTCAAAGGTGAGGTTTTAGTGGGATTAGAGAAATCATCTCCAAATATATTGCTCAGATATTGAATCTTCTCATTTTTAAAGAAAAACATACTTGAAATCTGAGAGGAATTGATTAAATTTAAGACATTAAAAAATAATTTCTAATAAATACCAGGTTATATATCTTTATTATATTCATAAAGAAATACAAATTCACTCCTTTCCAATCTAAGAAAGACAAGTCACTTTTCTTCCCTCTATTTTTTAAGACCCTCTCCCCCGAAAATGCAATGTCATTTATCATTGATATTGCTGTAAAATGAACGTGCAGCCAGGGGATCGCTAAGGATTTGATATTGCTAGGATTTTATTTTTAGAGACAACTAGATCTGCTGATGGTTGCCATGGATATTTCCAGCAGAATTTAGCACTTTAGGAAGCTTATAATCATCACTCATAACTGGGGAAGGGAAGGGTTCAGGAAGATCTCTTTCTGACATAAAAAGGCTCTGCTGTTTGTCCTTAAAAGGAAACTCTGGCTCCTGTGGGTCCTCTTCTGCAGTCACTTACATCCAGAAGTGTGCATGAGAGGTTTATGACCAGTTAGTTTACTTCATTCCAGTTGCAGTTTCTTTTAGGATACACAAAAGGAGGTGCCACCAAAACAAAGGTCATACCTTGGTACTGTTTGACCTGAAAAAGTAGGAGTCTTTCCATTACAGGTGCCCCTCTGTTCCAACAACTGGTGATGGGGCCAGGCCAATTCAGAGAGTTAAGTGACTTCTTTTTGTGCACCAGCATCCCCCTTCAGAGAGCATAAGTGTGCCAAGTTTGCAGCTGACCAAACACCTAGGTTGTACTGGAATTATTCTATGCAACACTGATCCTTCTACAAATGCATTTCTTCTGAAAGATATTGATTACCCTTCTTACAACAAAACTATTTCTTTTTTAATTGCAAATAGGGCTCCTGGTGTTTTTTACTTTTTACTTTTTGTATATATCACAGCACATGATTTTCCACTTTTTATTTCATTTATTTTACCAGAATTAGCTTTTTTTATCCTAATAGAGACAAAGTTTGTAATCTCTAAATAACACGTGATTTGTCTGACTATAGCACTTATACCTTGAAAAGCATCTTAATTTTCCCCACAACTTCATTGAGTCATCTCGAGACGGAAGTTGCTTCTTGGTTTAAAATTCGGTCCTCAAGAAACCTTTAGCTGTGAAGCAAAAGCACAGAGTGAATTTTTACAAAAGACAGGGATATCTAGAATGGTCGTGACAGACACAGACAACACTAAGAGCAAGAAGTTGGTGTTTCCCTGTTTTACTTAAGGTTAAGGAGATTTTTGGTGACTCTGAACTCTTTATCACTTCAGTTTAAAGGAAGAGTATCCAAGACTAAGGGGTAGTGATTGTCTTTGCTCCTTAATGTTGCCCATATTGTAATTAATCACACTAGTAGATGCGTATTTTCAGCATATCAGTGGATTTAATTTTGTGGATCACACACATTAAGATAGTCATATTGTGGGAATATTATAGCTGGTAACCAGCTGATATTGATTCTTATTATAGGAACGGTTGTGATGATCGTGGTGATAAAGGTAGTGAACTAGGTTGGTGGTGATGTGAAATAAAATGAAATAATATACTATATTGTGCCCAATTTATTAGAAATGGTTTGATCAGCGTTTTGTTTCATTAATATATCATAAAGATGTTTATAGTATTTTTTTACTTTATTATTTAAATCATAACTAACAATATTTTTAAAAACTTATTTTCATTGCTGCAAAGTCTAATATTCCAAAAGCAGCCAACTACAGCTATATATGTGTTTATAACTCTATGTGTGACAGAGTGATTTTCCCTCTTTTTGAGCTTGGAGCTGGAAGTAAAAGAAAGCTCAATGAATAATTATGAGCTGTCTCTTTAATAATAACTTGCCTTTGATGTAACACAAGAATGAATGAGTGAAACATATTCTCATTGAATATGACACATTGATGTTTTCTGTATGTTCCATGTTGTTGTTATTATTAAAGATATACCCTTTAAATCAAAAACATTTAATCAAATGATTCCTTATCTGATACGTAGATTGACAGCATTTTCTTAATTCGTTGCCCTGTACATAACTATACATTTGGTAACCTAGACGAAGTTGAAATATTAAATCCTTGTGGCATTCAGCATGTGAATATGATTCTTGTTTGATTGTGTCTGTATATTTGTTGGTGATGTGCTCAGGTGCTCCCACTACCAATTAATGTGTGTGCTGATATCCTAAGAAAAACACATCTGATGTTAAAGGAAATAAATTTCTTGCCTGAAAAAATAAAAACCTAATAAAATTAATTTCAAGATAAAAAATAGAGTACTTGGAGATATGTCTTGTTTCTAACTATATGTTGCATGCTGTGTTGGTGATTTGCTAATGTGTCCTTTTTTTCTGTTCTACCCAAATCTCTCTGGAATATCTAATGAACAAATAAAAATTCTTGGGCTAAAGGTTGTATAAATTGAGCTGAAATACATGAGATTTGTATAAAAAATGCTTGTAAATCTGTCTTGAGTTTTACTCTATGTAAAAATGTGTCTTGGTTTTGTGATTGTATACAAGAAGTATCTTGATAACTTATGCAAATTGTGCTGTATAAAGGCTGTGGCCTCAGCCTTACTAATAAATATTGAAAATATCAACTTCGACTTCTTGTGTTTATCAACTTGATAGATTGATACTTAATATAGACATGGAACTTTCTGGAACATTTTCTCTGAAAATTATATGATGGATACATTCACTCACCCAGTTTAAAAAGTATGTTTTCAACAGCACGGTTACAGAAACAGAATTAAACAAATGTATAGCTTAATAAATTATTATATCAGACATTCTTATAACCACCACCCAGATCAAGAAATTGAACTTTAACATATTTGATACATTTTAATACATTGAAGTTGTTACTCTTATTAATCCTCAAATTTACCCTCTTGGGCCAGGGGGTACATCTTTGAGTGGACTTAACATGTATCTTAGTTTATTCGATAACTTTCTCTCTGTGGCAAGAATGTTATATATCATTTCTTTAACCTTAAAACAGTATGGGAAATCTACTTAACTTGAATTTTTACTTTTATTTTTCTTTCTATTTACCTCTGTAAAATAATTAAATTTAGGAATGCATTGAACTGATTGATCAACTTTTATCTAATGTGCTATCCCTTCTCAATGTTTTGCTAAGATCAAGTGTAACATAGATGCCAATACCAAAAGCCAAAATTTAACAAACCCAATCTAACTGTATAAAAGTGGTAGACTCACGGCCATGTTGAATTATCCCAGTTACACAAGATTATTTCAATATTGGAAAATGAATTAATGAAATCCAGTACATTAATATATTAAAGTATAAAAATCATAAGGTGGAGGAAAACATTTGATAAAATCCAACATCTATTTATATCTATAAATTGAACAACTGAACAAAATAGTGAGACCAGCCGACTCGCACAGGAATGGACACTTCATATCTAACAGAGGAGATAAAGCAAAGCTGCAGAAAAGCAGGAACTTTCTAAGCACGGGTCAGTTGGGTAGCCACTTGAGAAAGCTGTTTGGCAGAATAAGGTTAATTAGAACATGTGTAGCCTGTTTTGAGTGGAATGATGGGGACAGAACCAGTTTTTTTTAATGGATTCAACAAATATTTAATTCTTTTTAGACCTTTGGATTGTATCAAGGGTAGACTGAAAACTCTTGGACCAAAGTGGACCCTGCAGTCCACAGGTAGAATTTCTTCATTTTGGAGCCTAAGCTTTTGAAAGGTTTTTAGGACTTTCAGCTGATGAGATCAGCCACACCCACGCAGATTATTGAGGATAATCAACTTACTTAAAGTCAGCTGTTTAGAGATGTTAAATATCTCTACAAAATGCCATCACAGCAATGCCTCCAGTCGTGTTTGGATGAGTAACTGGGTGCTACAGCCTAGCCAAGCTGATACAGAAAGCTGCTCACCACAGGTAGGATGGAGAAGTCTAAAGTTTTTTGTTTTGGTTGGTTGGTTGGTTCGTTCGCTGGTGGATTGGTTTGGTTTGTTCTTTGTTTTTAACGCCTCTGTGGTTTTTTTTTTTATTTTCTTAACATCTTTATTAGAGTATAATTGCTTTACAATAGAGTGTTAGTTTCTGCTTTATAACAAAGTGAATCAGCCATACATATACATATATCCCGATATCTCCCCTTTCTTGCGTTTCCCTCCCACCCTCCCTAACCCACCCCTCTAGGTGGTCACAAAGCACGGAGCTGATCTGCCTAGGCTATGCGACTGCTTCCCACTAGCTATCTATTTTACATTTGGTAGTGTATATATATTCATGTCACTCTCTCACTTCGTCCTAGCTTACCCTTCCCCCTCCCTGTGTCCTCAAGTCCATTCTCTACGTCTGTGTCTTTATTCCCGTCCTGCCCCTAGGTTCTGCAGAACCTTTTTCCTTTTCTTTTTAGATTCCATATATATGTGTTAGCATACGGTATTTGTTTTTCTCTTTCTGACTTACTTCACTCTGTATGACAGACTCTAGGTCCTTCCACCTCACTACAAATATCTCAATTTCATTTCTTTTTATGGCTGAGAAATATTCCATTGTATATATGTGCCACATCTTCTTTATCCATTCATCTATCGATGGAAACTTAGTTTACTTCCATGTCCTGGCTATTGTAAATAGAGCTGCAATGAACACTGTGGTACATGACTCTTTTTGAGTTATGGTTTTCTCAGGGTATAGGACCAGTAGTGGGATTGCTGAGTCGTATGGTAGTTCTATTTTTAGTTTTTTAAGGAACCTCCATACTGTTCTCCATGTGGCTGTATCAATTTACATTCCCACCAGCAGTGTAGGAGCGTTCCCTTTACTCCACACCCTCTCTGGCATTTATTGTTTGTAGATTTTTTGATGATGGCTGTTCTGACTGGTGTGAAGTGATACCTCGTAATTTTGATTTGCATTTCTCTAATGATTAGTGATGTTGAGCATCCTTTCATGTGTTTGTTGGCAATCTGTATATCTTCTTTGGAGAAATGTCTATTTAGGTCTTCTGCCCACTTTTGGATTGCGTTGTTTGTTTTTTTGATATTAAGCTGCATGAGCTGCTTGTAAATTTTGGAGATTAATCCTTTGTCCGTTGCTTCGTTTTCAAATATTTTCTCCCATTCTGAGGGTTGTCTTTTCTTTTCTTTTTTTTTTTTAACATCTTTATTGGAGTATAATTGCTTTACAGTGGTGTGTTAGTTTCTGCTTTATAACAATGTGAATCAGCTATACATATACATATATCCTGATATCTCTTCCTTCTTGCGGCTCCTTCCCTCCCACCCTCTCTATCCCACCCCTCTAGGTGGTCACAAAGCACCGAGCTGATCTCCCTGTGCTATGCGGCTTCTTCCCACTAGCTATCGGTTTTACATTTGGTAGTGTATATATGTACATGCCACTCTCTCACTTCGTCCCAGCTTACCCTTTCCCCTCCCCGTGTCCTCAAGTCCCTTCTCTAGTAGGTCTGCGTCTTTATTCCCATCCTGCCCCTAGGTTCTTCATGACACTTTTTTTTTAAGAGTTCATATATATGTGTTAGCATACAGTATTTGTTTTTCTCTTTCTGACTTACTTCATTCACTCTGTATGACAGACTCTAGGTCCATCCACCTCACTTCAAAAAACTCAATTTCGTTTCTTTTTATGGCTGAGTAATATTCCATTGTATAGATGTGCCACATCTTCTTTATCCATTCATCTGCTGATGGACACTTAGGTTGCTTCCATGTCCTGGCTTTGTAAATAGAGCTGCAATGAACATTTTGGTACATGACTCTTTCTGAATTATGGTTTTCTCAGGGTATATGCCCAGTAGTGGGATTGCTGGGTCATATGGTAGTTCTATTTTTAGTTTTTTAAGGCCAATAACAATTTTTACAATGATTTCCTGGCCATATGCATATGTATATCCCCATATCCCCTCCCTCTTGCGTCTCCCTCCCACCCTTCCTATTCCACTCTTCTAGCTGGTCACGGATCACTGAGGTGATCTCCCTGTGCTATGTGACTGCTTCCCACTAGCTATCTCTTTTACATTTGGTAGTGTATTTATGTCTATATATACACTACCACTCTCTCACTTTGTCCCAACTTACCCTTCCCCCTCCCCTTGTCCTCAAGTCCATTCTCTAGTAGGTCTGTGTCTTTATTCCCATCCTGCCCCTAGGTTCTTCATGACCTTTTTTTTTTTTTTTAGATTCCATATATATGTGTTAACATACGGTATTTGTTTTTCTCTTTCTGACTTACTTCATTCTGTATGACAGACGCTAGGTCCATCCACTTCACTACAAATAACTCAGTTTTGTTTCTTTTTATGGCTGAGTAATATTCCATTGTATATATGTGCCACATCTTCTTTATCCATTCATCTGTCAATGTCAAGTTGCTTCCATGTCCTGGCTATTGTAAATAGAGCTGCAATGAACACTGTGGTACATGACTCTTTTTGAGTTATGGTTTTCTCAGGGTATATGACCAGTAGTGGGATTGCTGGGTCATATGGTAGTTCTATTTTTAGTTTTTTAGGGAACCTCCATACTGTTCTCCATAGTGGCTATATCAATTTACATTCCCACCAGCAGTGTAGGAGCGTTCCCTTTACTCCACACCCTCTCTGGCATTTATTGTTTGTAGATTTTTGATGATGGCCATTCTGACTGGTTTGAGGTGATATCTCATTGTAGTTTTGATTTGCATTGTGCTAATGATTAATGATGTTGAGCATTCTTTCATGTGTTTGTTGGCAATCTGTATATCTTCTTTGGAGAAATGTCTATTTAGGTCTTCTGCCCATTTTTGGATTGGGTTGTTTGTTTTTTTTGATATTGAGCTGCATGAGCTGCTTGTAAATTTTGGGGATTAATCCTTTCTCCGTTGCTTCATTTGCAAATATTTTCTCCCATTCTGAGGGTTGTCTTTTGGCCTTGTTTATGGTTTCCTTTGCTGTGCAAATGCTTTTAAGTTTCCTTAGGTCACATTTGTTTATTTTTGTTTTTATTTCCATTTCTCTAGGAGGTGGGTCAAAAAGGATCTTGCTGTGATTGATGTCACAGAGTCTTCTATGTTTTTCTCTAAGAGTTTTACAGTCTCTGGCCTTACATTTAGGTCTTCAAACCATTTCGAGTGTTTTTTTGTGTATGGAGTTAGGGAGTGTTCTAATTTCATTCTTTTATACGTATCTGTCCAGTTTTCCCAGCACCACTTATTGAAGAGGCTGTCTTTTCTCCATTGCATTTTCTTGCCTCCTTTATCAAAGATAAGGTGATCATATGTGTGTGGGTTTATCTCTAGGCTTTCTATCCTGTTCCACTGATCTATATTTCTGTTTTTGTGCCAGTACCATACTGTCTTGATTACTGTAGCTTTGTATTAGAGTCTGAAGTCCGGGAGCCTGATTCCTCCAGCTCCGTTTTTCTTTCTCAACATTTTTTTTGGCTATTTGGCATCTTTTGTGTTTCCATACAAATTGTGAAATTTTTTGTTCTAGTTCTGTGTAAAATGCCATTGGTAGTTTGATAGGGATTGCATTGAATCTGTAGATTGCTTTGGGTGGTATAGTTATTTTCACAATGCTGATTCTTCCAATCCAAGAACATGGTATATCTCTCCATTTCTTTGTATCATCTTTAATTTCTTTCATCAGTGTCTTATAGTTTTCTGCATACAGGTCTTTTGTCTCCTTAGGTAGGTTTATTCCTAGGTATTTTATTCTTTTTGTTGCAATGCTAAATGGAAGAGTTTCTTTAATTTCTCTTTCAGATTTTTCATCATTAGTGTATAGGAATGCAAGAGATTTCTGTGCATTAATTTTGTATCCTGCTACTTTACCAGATTCATTGATTAGCTCTAGTAGTTTTCTGGTAGCATCTTTAAGATTCTCTATGTATAGTATCACGTCATCTGCAAACAGGGACAGCTTTACTTCTTTTCTGATTTGGATTCCTTTTATTTCTTTTCCTTCTTGGATTGCTGTGGCTAACACTTCCAAAACTATGTTGAATAATAGTGGTGAGAGTTGGCAACCTTGTCATGTTCCTGATCTTAGAGGAAATGGTTTTAGTTTTTCACCATTGAGAACATTGTTGGCTGGTGGTTTGTCATATATGGCCTTTATTATGTTGAGGTAATTTCCCTCTATACCTACTTTCTGGAGGGTTTTTATCATAAATGGGTGTTGAATTTTGTCAAAAGCTTTAATTGCATCTATTGAGATGATCATATGGTTTTTATCCTTCAGTTGGTTAATATGGTGTATCACATTGATTGATTTGCGTATATTGAAGAATCCTTGCATTCCTGGGATAAACCCCACTTGATCATGGTGTATGATCCTTTTAATGTGCCGTTGGATTCTGTTTGATAGTATTTTGTTGAGGATTTTTGCATCTTTGTTCATCAGTGATATTGGCCTGTAGCTTTCTTTTTTTGTGACATCTTTGTCTGGTTTTGGTATCAGGGTGATGGTGGCCATGTAAAATGAGTTTGGGAGTATTCCGCCTTCTGCTATATTTTGGAAGATTTTGAGAAGGATGGGTGTTAGCTCTTCTCTAAATGTTTGATAGAATTCGCCTGTGAAGCCATCTGGTCCTGGGCTTTTGTTTGTTGGAAGATTTTTAATCACAGTCTCAATTTCAGTGCTTGTGATTGGTCTGTTTATATTTTCTATTTCTTCCTGGTTCAGTCTTGGAAGGTTGTGCTTTTCTAAGAATTTGTCCATTTCTTCCAGGTTGTCCATTTTATTGGCATATAGTTGCTTGTAGTAATCTTTCATAATCCTTTGTATTTCTGCAGTGTCAGTTACTTCTCCTTTTTCATTTCTAATTCTGTTGTTTTGAGTCTTCTCCCTTTTTTTCTTGATGAGTCTGGCTAATGGTCTATCAATTTTGTTCATCTTCTCAAAGAACCAGCTTTTAGTTTTATTTACCTTTGCTATGGTTTCCTTCATTTCTTTTTCATTTATTTCTGATTTCATCTTTATGATTTCTTTCCTTCTGCTAACTTTGGGTTTTTTTAAATTATTCTTTCTTTAATTGCTTTAGATGTAAGGTTAGGTCGTTTATTTGAGATTTTTCTTTTTTCTTGAGGTAGTATTGTATTGCTATAAACTTCCCTCTTAGAACTGCTTTTGCTGCATTCCTTAGATTTTGGCTCATCATGTTTCCATTGTCAGTTGTTTCTAGGTATTTTTTAATTTCCTCTTTCATTTCTTCAGTGATCTCTTGGTTATTTAGGAGTGTATTGTTTAGCCTTCATATGTTTGTATTTTTTACAGTTTTTTTCTTGTAATTGATATCTAGTCTTATAGCATTCTGGTAGGAGAAGATACTTGATATGATTTCAATTTTCTTAAATTTACCAAGGCTTGATTTGTGACCCAAGATAAGATCTATCCTGGGGGATGTTCCAGGAGCACTTGAGAAGAAAGTGTATTCTGTTGTTTTTGGATGGAATGTCCTATAAATATCAATTAAGCCCACCTTGTTTAATATATCATTTGAAGCTTGTGTTTCCTTATTTATTTTCCTTTTGGATGATCTGTCCATTGGTGAAAGTGGGGTGTTAAAGTCCCCCACTATGATTGTGTTACTGTCAATTTACCCTTTTGTGGCTGTTAGCATTTGCCTTATGTATTGAGGTGCTCCTATGTTGGGTGCATAAATATTTACAATTGTTATATCTTCTTCTTGGATTGATCCCTTCATCATTATGTAGTGTCCTTCTTTGTTTCTTGTAATAGTCTTTATTTTAAAGTTTATTTTGTCTGTTATGAGAATTGCTCCTCCAGCTTTCTTTTGATTTCCATTTGCATGGAATATCTTTTTCCATCCCCTCACTTTCAGTCTGTATGTGTCTCTAGGTCTGAAGTGGGTCTCTTGTAGACAGCATATATATGGGTCTTGTTTTTGTGTCCTTTCAGCCAGTCTATGTCTTTTGGTTGGAGCATTTGATCCATTTCATTTAAGGTAATTATTGATATGTATTTTCCTTTTACCATTTTCTTCATTGTTTTGGGTTTGTTATTGTAGGTCTTTTCCTTCTCTTGTGTTTCCTGCCTAGAGAAGTTCCTTTAGCATTTGTTGTAAAGCTGGTTATGTGGTGCTGCAGTCTCTTAGCTTTTACTTGTCTGTAAAGGTTTTAATGTCTCCGTCAAATCTGAATGAGATCCTTGCTGGGTAGAGTAATCTTGGTTGTGGTTTTTTTCCCTTTCATCACTTTAAATATGTCCTGCCACACCCTTCTGGCTTGAAGAGTTTCTGCTGAAAGAAACTGTTAACCTTATGGGGATTCCCTTGTATGGTATTTGTTGTGTTTCCTTTGCTGCTTTAAAATTTTTTCTTTGTACATAATTTTTGATAGTTTGATTAACATGTGTCGGTGTGATTCTCCTTGGATTTATCCTTTAATGGGACTCTCTGTGCTTCCTGGACTTTATTGACTATTTCATTTTCCATATTAGAGTAGTTTCCAACTATAATCTCTTCAAATATTTTCTCAGTCCCTTTCTTTTTCACTTCTTCTTCTGGGACCCCTATAGTTCGAATGTTGGTGTGTTTAATGTTGTCCAAGAGGTCTCTGAGCCTGCCCTCAATTCTATTCATTCTTTTTTCTTTATTCTGTTCTGTGGTAGTTATTTCCACAGTTTTTTCTTCCAGGTCACTTATCCGCTCTTCTGCCTCAGTTATTCTGCTATTGATTCCTTCTAGAGAATTTTCAATTTCATTTATTGTGTTGTTCATCATTGTTTGTTTGCTCTTTAGTATTTCTAGATCCTTGTGAAACGTTTCTTGTATTTTCTCCTTTCTATTTCCAAGATTTTGGATCATCTTTACTGTCATTCCTCTGAATTCTTTTTCAGGTAGACTGCCTATTTCCTCTTCATTTGTTTGGCCTGGTGGGTTTTTACCTTTCTCCTTCATCTGGTGCATATTTCTCTGTCTTCTCATTTTGCTTAACTTACTGTGTTTGGGGTCTCCTTTTCTCAGGCTGCAAGTTCATAGTTCCCGTTGTTTTTGATGTCTGCCCCCAGGGTTGGTTCAGTGGGTTGTGTAGGCTTCCTGGTGGAAGGGACTGGTGCCTCTGTTCTGATGGATGAGGCTGTATCTTGTCTTTCTTCTGGGCAGGACCTCGTCCAGTGGTGTGTTCTGTGATGTCTGTAAGCTTATTATGATTCTAGGCAGCCTCTCTGCTAATTGGTGGGGTTGTGTTACTGTCTTGCTAGTTGTTTGGCATGGTATGTCCAGCACTGGAGCTTGCTGGTCGTTGAGTGAATCTGGTTCTTAGCACTGAGATGGAGATCTCTGGGAGAACTCTTGCCGATTGGTATTACAAGGGGCCAGGAGGTCTCTGGTGGACCAATGTCCTGGAGTTGGCTCTCCCACCTCAGAGGCTCAGGCCTGACACCCAGCCAGCGTACCAAGACCCTGTCAGCCACACGGCTCAGAAGAAAAGGAAGAAAAGAAAGAAAAAATAAAGAAAGAAAAAGATAAAATAAAATAAATACAGTTATTAAAATTAAAAAATTTAAATTTATTAAAATTAAAAAATTTAAAAGTAATTTAAAAAAAAGCAGCCAAACCAATAAACAAATCCAATTATAACAAGTGCTAAAAACTATAATAAAAAAAAATGAACAGACAGAACCCTAGGACAAATGGTAAAAGCAAAGCTATACAGGCAAAATCGTTCAAAGAAGCATACACATACACATTCTGAAAAAGAGAAAAAGGAATAAAAAATAGAGAGAGAGAGAGCGCAACCAAATCATAAACAAATCTATCAATGATAATAAGCTCTAAATACTAAACTAAGATAAACATAAAACTTGGAACAAATTAGATGCGGAAAACAAACCCCAAGTCTAGAGTTGCTTCCAAAGTCCACCACCTCATTTTTGGGACGATTCATTGTCTATTCAGGTATTCCACAGATTCAGGGTACATCAAGTTGATTGTGGAGATTTAATCTGCTGCTCCTGAGGCTGCTGGGAGAGATTTCCCTTTCCCTTCTTTGTTCACACAGCTCCTGGGGTTCAGCTTTCGATTTGGCCCCGACTCTGCACGTAGGTCACCTGAGAGCATCTGTTCCCCACCCAGACAGGACGGGTTTAAAGTAGCAGCTGATTAGGGGACTCTGGCTCACTCAGGCTGGGGGGAGGAGGGGTATGGATGCGGGGCAAGCCTGTGGCGGCAGAGGCTGGCATGATGTTGCAACAGCCTGAGGCGCACCGTGTGTTCTCCCGGGGAAGTTGTCCCTGGATCTAGGGACCCTGGCAGTGGCGGGCTGCACAGGCTCTCGGGAGGGGAGGTGGGGATAGTGACCTGTGCTTGCACACAGGTTTCTTGGTGGCTGCAGCAGCAGCCTTAGCATTTCATGCCCATCTCTGGTGTCCGTGCTGATAGCCACGGCTCGCGTCATCTCTGGAGCTCATTTAGGCAGTGCTCTGAATCCCCTCTCCTTGTGCACCCCGAAACAATGGTCTCTTGCCTCTTCGGCAGCGTCAGACTTTTTCCTGGACTCCCTCCTGGCTAGCTGTGGCACAGTAGCCCCTTCAGGCTGTGTTCACGCAGCCAACCCCAGTCCTCTCCCTGGGATCTGACCGAAGCCCAAGCCTCAGCTCCCAGCCCCTGCCCACCCCGGCAGGTGAGCAGACAAGCCTCTCAGGCTGGTGAGTGCTGGTTGGCACCTATCCTCTGTGCGGGAATCTCTCCGCTTTGCCCTCCGCACCCCTGTTGCTGCACTCTCCTCCACGGCTCTGAAGCTTCTCCCCTCTGCCACCCACAGTTTCCGCCCGTGAAGGGGCTTCCTAGTGTGTAGAAACCTTTCCTCCTTCACAGCTCCCTCCCAGAGGTGCAGGTCCTGTCCCTATTCTTTTGTCTCTGTTTTTCCTTTTTCCTTTTGCCCTACCCAGGTACGTGGGAAGTTTCTTGCCTTTTGGGAAGTCTGATGTCTTCTGCCAGCGTTCAGCAGGTGTTCTGTAGGAGTTGTTCCACATGTAGATGTATTTTTGATATATTTGTGGGGAGGAAGGTGATCTCCATTTCTTACTCCTCTACCATCTTGAAGGTCCTCCCTTTGGTTTGGTTTTCAAAATGAAAGAAGACTGAGTAAATTGCAATGTCAATGGAAAAAGCAAATTTGAGAGGGAGTGATTCTCTACACTCCCTCTACATATAAAGAACAAACAAATAATTTTGAGTGTATGATATGAGAAGATGGAATGTTAATACTTGTTCAGCAACTCCTCTTTAAGAGGGAAAGAAAAATTTTTCTAAGGATTGATTCCCAGCCTTGACTATACATTAAAATCATATGAGGAGCTTTCAAAAACATGGATACCCAAACTCCAACCCAGACTATTTAAACCAGGATCTCTGGTGTTTGAGCCCAGGCAGAAGTATTTTTTGAAAGCTCCCCAGGTGCTATTATCAATGTGGAGCCAAGGTTTAAAACTACTACCCTAATGAAACAAAAAAAAGAAAGGGAGATCATTAGTACAGAAGTAGACATTGTAAGTTTGATAGGAAGAGGTTAAGAGTCTTTCCTTCTGATGGCTATATTTTTCTCAGTGAACTATGAGGTCATCTGCTTTGAGTGAAGAGGAAATTAATAGAAGTTAGATATTTGAAGAGCAAAGGAGGTTTAAAATAGTCCTGGAAATGAGTGGGAGAGCGAGTAGACAGGAAGAGAAGGATGTTGTGCTGTATTGAAGGCTCTTTGGAGCTTAGTGACAGCACGTAGTCACACCAATCTTCCTTCCCATATGGCTTTCCCCAGCCTTGACTTGGTTTATTTCTAGGAGCAGAGAACAGACACTGTAAATTTTAATTAAATGAATTAGACAAAAAGACAGATGTGCGAGGGAGCACAGGTCTCAGGACCTTTACATTGCCAAACCATAGAAGGTATAACTGTTTTGTTTTGGTTTTTTGGCTGTGTCAGGTCTTAGTTGCGGCACGGGGGATCTTTGTTGAGGGATACAGGTTCTTTCATTGTGGCAAGTGGGCCCTCTTGTTGAGGCACACGAGCTCAGTAGTTGTGGCATGCGGGCTTAGTTGCACCACTGCATGTGGGATCTTAGTTCCCCGACCAGGGATCAAACCCACCCATGTCCCCTGCATTGGAAGGTGGAGTCTTTACCACTGGACCACCTGGGAAGTCCTGGTATAATTGTTAAGGAGGGAAGTAAAGAAAGTGAATGACGATTGGATTGGGTAAAAGAATGACATAAAAAATTAAGTAAGATGGAATAACTAATTCTTCCTGGGAAAATCAGGGAAATTTTAGGGAACTCTGAGTAAAGTCTTAGAAGGGGACTAGAATTTACCGGTTGAAACAAGAGACTAAGAATTAGGCTAAGGGAATATTGTAAACAAGTGTTGTGAAAACGCATTGCTTATTTCAAAAATACTGAGAAACTGTATTTCCCAAGCACAGTTTACAATGGTAAAGAAGACCCAAAAAGAGAGGTTTATAAAGTATCAGGATCAGATTGCATAAACTGTCATAAATTCTGATTTTTGGTAATAAAGGTTTTGCTATAAGTGTTATGATTCCAATGGGACAATATCTGATTCTATCTTTTATTTATCAATTGAAAATTTTGCAAATAATATATTTCTAAACATATTTTAGTCTCTGTTCTTCAAAGAATGTTTCCAAAAATAATAAGAGATTACCATTTTCTTCAAAATATACAGTATTGCACTTAAAAGTTTGAAAAAAGATAGCTGAACCAGAGACAATAACTGATTATTAGCAAAACTGACCAATTTTCCTTCATCAGATGACATTTCTGCTTTCAATGAAGAAAAGTTTCTAATGTGGGGGCCAGCTTTATTCTGTTGAGCTGGAGAATTTAATTTTCTGTTCTACCTGTGAAATTCAAGGAACTATTTTTGTCAATTGATTAGAGCTTTTGAATGCTCCCCATATTCCCTTGAAAGGGACTACTCAAATCTGCTGTAGACCTTGAAAAGAAAGTCACACACTATTGAATTACTTCCTTTTAACAGTAGTTAGGACTTGCAGACTAAATGAATTACAGCTGCCTAGAATATTTGATTCAGTTATGCCTCATTCAGACCCTATCAACTCCTACTTGGATTTCCACAGTAGCTTCTTAATGGCTTTGCCACCTCCTCTCCTTCGAATACATCCCCTGCACAGCCACCTGTGACTTATCTAAAATCCATATCTGACCATAACATGTCCCTTCTAAAACTTCACAGTGGTTCCTATTGCCAAACCATACCAAGAAACCAGACAACATCCTTGACACCTTCTTCTCTTATACTCTCCCCCTCAAATTCAAGCCATTAAAAAAACTTCATCCTTCTGTTTTTCTAATTCTCTCTCACACTTGAACTATTGCAAATGCTTCTTGTTTGGTTCACCCACTTGCATGGGGAGTTGTTTTTCCATTGGTATAAAGTTTCAATTGTGCAAGATGAGTAAATTCTAGAGATCTGCTCTACAAGGTAGTGCCTAGGGTTAACAACACTGAATTGTGCACTTAAAAATGTAAGTGGGTAAATCTCATGTTAGGTGTTCTTATCACTAAAAAGGGAGACATGAGGAAAGTTTTGGAGGCGATGAATATGTTTACTACCTTGATTGTGGTGATGGTTTCCACATTTATATATGTCCAAACTCATTGAATCTTATTCATTAAATATATATCTTTTGTATATCAAGATTATATTAAGAAATTAAAATTAAAGTAAGCTCTAAGGAAAGAGAGGTCAGGGGCCTAGAGGCAGAAAGAAGCCTGTCTAAAGTTTGGCAAAGCTGAATGAAATGTTAAGGCCATTTTGGTCACCAACTTATTTCTTGCTCACCCCCCATCTTCAACATACACACAGACACACACACACACATACACACACACACACACATACACACACACACACATACACACACACACACACACACACACACACACACACACACACACATACTACATACACACAGACACTTTTCCTTTTCTCTGGAAAGAAAAAGGATAAATACCAGGTGGGATGAAAGTCAGGAGAAACACTGATAGAACAGAGAGTTACATCCCTCTTAGTCTTTATAAGGAGTAAGGTTAGGAGGGAGGTGATGGCTTGTCAGAAAGTGTGATGTGGAAAGGGAGAAGGGGAAAAAGAACTTTGAGGCCAGAATGGTGTTGGTATAACAGTAAAAGATTTTCACGAGTTTCAATACTTTAGAGAATAGGAGGGTGGAAAAATCACTTAAACCTTCTTGGCCTTATGTTATTTCCTTTCTGATTCTAGCATTCATTCAAATCTTAGATAAGTGGACCTTTTTTCTTACAAATTCTGATAGAACATTTCTTGTCATTAAATATTTTTGTCAATGAATTTGATATAAGGTGATCATACAAAATACATTTTACATAATAAAAAATATTTCACAGTAAAAGCCTATTGAATTTATAAAATATATAGAGAAGAAGGAGAAAATTATTCTCAGATAAACTTTTGTCACCTTATGATCTCAGAATCATCACCTGAGTGATGAAAATACTTGCACTGATGAGGAATCTGAGAAAGAAAAAAAAAATTTTTCAAGAAAATCGGTGTGAAATGCTGATTAGCTAGTGATACAGAAATAAGCTGAAGTTTAGAATCTGAAATGGGAAAAACCCTGAAAGTGAGCTATTGTCGTTAAACTGACCAAAAGCAAATTTAAATTTTAAATGAAATCTTAGAGTTGAGGATGGATAATCTATAACCTCATCTCAAGAAGGTACATGGTAATCAAAGAAGAGTGTCCAGGGGTAGAATAGGTTGATTAACCTTTTCTAAAAAATGTCACTATTAAATATGTCAGAAAACAGCTGGTATAAATTCATAATTTAGAAAGTTACCTGTTATCAATTTTCATACTTTTCAGCATTATCACCATTTCTTCAAGTTGCATTTTTAATTCTTCTTTTGAACAAAGCAAATGCAGGATTTATTCAGGGCCACCATTAAGACAAATTAAGAGATCAGTTATTTCAAGGAATATGAATTTCATGTAGGTAACGACAGTATTTTCAAACAACATTATTCTGGGTACAATAGATTCTATGACATAGTGGAAAAATATTAGACTGTCAGAATAGCTGGATTCTAACAATAGTTTTACCACTAATTAGTGCTATGACACTGTCTCCCTTCTCAAGGCCTGATTTTCCCAGACTAAAGAGTTGAACTACATAATCCACAAGGTTCCCCACAAATCTAACAAAATTGAGAATGCAGTTGCATTCCTGAAACAAAACCTTTCTGCTGACTCATTTGTTCCCATTTTATGTAGTTTCTCCCCCCCACCACCAAATCACTATAAGTAGCCATGTTTTAAAGCAAGATTTTTCTACAAAGTCTGAGTCAAACTCTGAATCTAAATAAGTGTTATCAATAAAGTAAGGCTCACTTTCTGTGGAACTTACTGTGCTTCTGGTTGAATACTGTCTTGCTACATAATTCTGGTATTGACACTTTTCTTCTAAACCTCATGACTTGTTTATATAATTATCATAATTCTTGGTTCTAGATTTTAAACACAATAGAAAGGTATGGGGACAATTAAAAGACAAAGCGGTAAGCATAAACATCATTTAACCTTTGCCCATAAAAAAAAAATCATCTTTGCCCATGATCAAGAAATACCCGTAGTGTGACTGTGGCCATTCCATTCATGTGTCCCTAATGCCAGTTCTAGACTGACCAATGACAAAAGTGGCTAATGTCAACTGAGCCAAATCATTTTGTCTACTTCATTGTTCAGTGCCTCTTCTTTGGTGGATACTTTCTGTTAGGCATTAATATATGATTCAAAAATTATACTCAGTGCCAACTCCCACGTATCCATCCACAGCTATCCCAGACCTTCTCATCTCTGATCTTCCAATCTTTTCCTTCCATGCTCCTGACCAGTCTACTAGGCCATTAGCAAATGTCCAGAAATGTACTTATGTTCTCCCCTTAGGTCACTTCTCCTTCCACAAAGAGTGGGTGATCAGAGTCTCCGTTTGGACTTCTACCCATTGGGAAAGTTTTCTCTCTTCACTATTATCAAGAAATACTGCTCTCCACTGTTATCCAGTTTCAGTTTGCACTCTTATACCCATCCAGAAATTAAGCTTGTGCCTTTTCCTCTTTCTTCAGCTGGTCATAGGGAATTTACCCACAAAGGGGCTCTAGTACAACAATTGTGAATGACATGGGGTCTGGGCCACCTGCCCATGCAGATTGCTTATGCCCTCTGTTGTCATTTAAACTTGATCCCAAATGCACTATTTCTAACTTATTATGGACTGCTGCTCAGCCTTCTGCTTTTTGACGTTGTGGGCCTAAGAGAACTCAACTCATTATGGGCAGTTCCAGACACATGGTCACTTGGTGCCCCTTTGTCAAGTATCATGCCAGGAGATGATTCTCTAATGAAGTAGAATTCTCCACTGCAGATGGCATGGCCTTGTTCCAGAAGCCCAGTAGCATGCATTAGAATTCTCTCACTAAGGTTTGCCATAAACTTGGATTCCATCTTTTCCCACCACTGACACTTCTAACCATATAGAACCTACAAGATTATGTGGCCTGAGTAGCAGGACCGCTTGTACCATAGCCTGGACCAGCTGCAAAACCCTTTTCTACTCTGGGATTTTATTCAAATCTGGTAACCTTCCATATCATTGTACTTAAGTGTCATAACAACATTTCTACGTGCACAATGTGTTCCGGCCAGAACCCCAAATGTTCTACCATGTGTTGTGGTTTCTTTCCTATTATAGGAGTTGTAAGACACATCAATTTGTCTTTTACCTTTCAGGGGATATTGCAAATGTCCCTGGCCACTGGACCCCTAAAAACTTTACTGAAATAGCAGTTCTCTGAAATGTGTCTTAGCAAGGCCTCCAATTTAATAGCCACCAGTTCTTCATAGTGCCTAACTTAGCATCAGTGTAATGTCATCAGTGTAATAATGTGATAATCTGTCCAGATAATATATTCAGAAGAAATCTGAATTATGTCATAGGAGTGAGAGAGTTAATATAGTCCTGGGGGAAAGCCATAAGTAAATGTTGTTGTCCATTCCACAAAAATGCAACTTTTTCCTGATCTTTTGTGATCAAACTTTTTTTTAAAAAGTGCATTCGCAAAACCCATGTCTGTATACCATGCACTTGAAGCCTTATTAGTAAGCTTTAGCAACAATACCGCATATAGCATAGCAATACGACCAGAGCCGTTACTTGCCTGAGCTTATAGTAGTCTGTGGTCACTCTCCACAATCCATTCATTTTCTCTGAGGGCCAGGATGATGAACATTAGGGCCATGCATCCTTTACGTCTGTAATGGTGGTGCTAATTTCTATATTCCTTCCTGTCCCCCAGGGATGCTTTGATTTACTATCTTGGCTGGGAGGAGAGTAGAGGAAATAATTTTGGAGTCTTCCACTTGGTCTTTCCAATAAATTCAAGGACTCAACATGGGGAATATCCCAACTTCCAAGTGACATGCCAATTGTGTATTTGGAGACCAAGAAATGACTCTCAGTTATATCTATTGACACAGTGGAGCCACTCTAAGCCAGATTTTAGCAGGATTCCATTTATTCCATGGCTCCTGTAAACCCCAGAGTAACTAGGGGGTCATGATGATACACTAAATCTACAAGTACCACTGTCAGCTCAGACTCTGTGTCTAATAGTCCTCTGGGTGTTTCCCTCTCCCCAGTGTATAATCACATGGGGAAATGGCTGTAAGTCTCTTGGGGGAAGGACCTGGGGAATCAGTACAGCATATACTTGCTGTGGTGTTACAGACTTGTTCCTCCTGGATGCATGGTCATCTCTTCTGTCGAAGAATTCTGTTTTACGTTTGAGAACTGAGCAGAGAATTGCGAGTTTTTACTGAGACAATAGCCCTCAGCTTCCTGCTCTTCCATTCTAGGCTGCTTCTGATTGTAGAAGTCAAACAGCACACTCAGTGGCTACCTGTCTATTTTGCATGTGGTGGTGTCATGTTCTATTAACAATCTCTGTAACTCCCTGGAGGTCCAGCCCCCTTTGGCTACTACTCCAATCCTATGGGCCCCTTGTTTCTGGCAGTTAATCACTGCCACCTAGACTCAATTACTTCAGGGCTTGTCATCCTCATGGATAGTGATCAGACCAGCTCTATGAGCACTTCTTCTAATGACTGCCCTGTCACTCCGAGATGAACTGCCACTGAACTTATGGATGCTGGTACCCCTAGCAATGCATTCCTGACTGCCCTGCTGAATGCTGGATTCCCCTCAATGCTGGCATCCTCTAATGGGTCTTCTGACCTCACATAACATCAGTTCCACTGGGCCCACATTCCTGAGTCTTCTTCTTCTTCCTCTGCAACCTGCCAGGCAACAAAGGCATTTGCACTTTGCTCAGTGTGAACCACCTTATTCTTAGCTTCTAAGAGCCACTCTTAGTGGTGAGTGTTCCATTTTCTGGGGTCCTTACCAGGTATAAAATCAAACGTTCCAAGAAAATGCTGCCGAGTCAATATATTGCTCTTGTTCAGTTTTTAACTCTGGCCCCGTTGATCAAACAGGCTCAAAACCTAATCCCAGTGGTATTCCCTTGGCTACCACTTGTAGCTTCTTCAGTGTATAACCTCATTCCTCCCTTATCAGGCCCATCATGTCTCTCGTTAAATGATGCTAGAATTTAATCATAGTCATCAGCCTAGTAGCCAGGATGCAGGGAGGGGCAGCGCTTGAGAAGGGCACCTGCTTGGTGTCTTGCAGCCTATTCCTGCCTGGAGAAGCATTAGCTCTTCCTAAGGAGGGACAGCCTCCTCCCCTCTGTGAGTCCCCAAGGTCAGAGGGATCTGAAGAACTGCTATTCTCAGGGATGTTGTTAAAACAAAAATTGCACAGGAAAACTTTATTCAAGGCTGTTGAAATAGGGGAGAGAGGCCAGAACTCATCTGACCTCAACCCCATGGAAACAAATGTCAAGAGGGTTTTTCAGCTCTGGGGTGAGCTAGCAGAAGTGTGCTGGAGGATGTCAGGGGCAGGGTTGACAATGGGATGTGTCTAGCACATTGAGTCATTCCTGAGTTCACAAATGTTTTTTCTCTGTTATTAGGCCTTCTGTATAATTGGTGCCCATGGAAGTTAGGCTCCTACTTTCCCAGAGAAACTGGGAGATGATGCCCTAGCTTCCTGATGATTAGGTTTTGAAAGGATGGCTCCCAGTTCATCCCAGAAAGACTTTCCTGGGTTGTAAAGCAGTCAAGATGTTTTTTTAAAGGATTTACATAGGAAAAGGACAAAGAAAAATGTATAACACATTTTCTAAAGTAAATGCTCTAAGGAAAGAGAGGTCAGGGGCTTAGAGGCAGGATGAAGCCTGTCTAAAGTTTAGTCAAGGAGAGGGGAGCGTTAAGGCCATTTTGGTCAGCATTTCCAAGGTTCACGTTTTCCCAGCCACTGCCCTGACCTCAGGGTACCAGTACTGTCTGCGCTGAACATTAATTTGTCTCTGGAGCTCTGCAGTTCTAAATATGAAATCTGGGTCAGCTCCTCTACTGCATCTGCTCTTCCAATACAGGAAACAAGGGCTTCTACTGCACACTACAACAGTGGTCCTCCAGCCATCACATTTTAGTTATTTGCTAACTGCCCTCAATTTGTCTTTGTCCTTCTATAAAGCCTCAATTTAATTCAGTAGTAAACAGTCAACTGTGCTGTCCTTGTAGGCTTTTTTAACCCTATATCTTTAAAATGCCTTAATCATCACACCAGCAAGGACATTCCTCTCCATCGAGACATTTTCCTGAGTCACCACTCGTGAAATCATGGCAATTGGGCTGCCTCTTTATGCAGGAACTTTCTTTGCCTCACATTTCATTCAAGATGAGGTCTCACTTGCCAGCTGGACAGTGACCCCAAACCACATCTCGTCACCTGTGTACAATTTGTGTCAGTTTGTGTCTTCCAAGAAGAAGACATCTGGAGTAGACACCTGGGCAGGATTGGATGTGTCAGGGATTTAGGGTATTGCCTGTGAAGGATAAGGCAGGGGGGAGGAGAAGCAGGCAGGGAGAGCATTCAGGCTGAGATGCAAGGGTGGCAACTGTGGAGACAGAGAAGAAAAGGAAGGCTGCGCAAGGAAGGGAGCCTCGGATCACAGAAGAAGTCTGAGAAAATCTTGGACAAGCTAAGGGGAGGCTCCAAGGAAACTTTGTTTCTTAGAAGTATGACTTCAGGCAGGCCTGGGCTGGGTCTCATCCCCTGCCCTGCTTAGCCATTGGCTGGGAGTAGTTGGGATGCATGGCTTCAGGGCGCATGGGGGTAGCTCATTAATGTGCTTGATCCGCTCGGCTCCACACAGCAGGTTTTCATGAAGGCGTGGCCACTTCCACAGCTACCACAACTCATATGCAAGAATCCACTGTAGGACACAGAAACAGGCTAGAGAAGTTTAATGGTAATTAAAACTTAAGACTATGGAAAAATTGGGATTAGGTCTAGAATTAGAAACCAGTGTACCTCATATTCCATTCTACTTTGGAAAATACTGAACATGACTTTTTGTTTGTTTAAGTAAAATTTAGATATTTAACCCAAATGAGTATGTTTCCCTCAAATAGTCTATTTCTTACACCAAATACGATGCATAGGTAAAGTTTGCCCTTTAAAAAATTACACAATTTGCAATTGTATAATTGTATAAATGTGCAATTAAAGAGAGATACAATGTTTCAACTGTAGCTTCAAGTCTGGTGATCTTGGAGTTTTCAGAAATATGCTGTGTGAACTATGTTATCTACTTATTCCTTTAGCTCAGAGGAGAGGCTTTTGAAATGTTTCCCAAAGTCAGAAATTTAGTGGTCTTAGGTTAGAATCTGCAACCTCTAATTTTAGTGTTCTGATAAGTTTCCTTTTGAGAAAAAGATTTTTTATTTTTGGAATTTCTGTTTGCTTACTAAAAAAAAACAGTTTTGGAAAACAAATCATGCCTTCTAGCCAAATAGATTCAAATAATTTGAGAAGTTTGAGTGCAGGAATAGGGTTAAGCTTTTTTAAAAAAATCAGATGTGAATCTGATAGTAAAAATTTTAGGAAGCATAAGTGTTTATGTCTTTATTACTTGTAATAAATAAAAATAATCAAAAATTATACGAAGAGAACACTAAAAATGCTAAGAATAATGCTGGCCAAGTGCTTTATTTGTTGATGAGTAAACAAGAACAGCCCTTTTTAACACATGATTTTGGATGGCTTGATGTTCTTTTAATGTATGAAAAAAATGTTTGAGCCTAGTGTAAACTTGCTTTTGGTCCCTGAATTTTAATACTGGCTTTTAATGATAGTGCAGCAGACATTTAGTAGAGCTTGAAATGCCTCCTCAGTAAATACTTCAAAGGAATGCCGAGCCACTGCCTCTGCAATTCTTTGGTACTCTCATAAAATGGAAAATGAAAGCGTGTCTGCTCCCAAGGAAGAAGAAAAATCCCAGGACCTACATACATTTAGGTATGTAATTAAGATGGATATTTTATGTTTTTCACTGGGGTCTAGGACCTCAGTTGAAACAGCCTATTGCCCTTTCTATGCGTATTTGTTTTCTATGTTCTCTATTGTTCTTTGTTCTATTTGCACCGTATTGTTTTTCATCACTATCATCAACATTATCAAAAGTCACTATTAAAAGTATCACTTTGCCTTCAATGTGTTATATGTTATCCAACCTGAGCTAATGTCTGAAATCTCCTATGTACAACAGGACAGATTCAGGGCTGAGGGCCAAATACAAGCTAAAGCTAAAAACTCAAACCCATCGTTTTCAGAAACATCGAGATCAAATGTTGGGATCTTGAGTCAGAAGGTGAGAGAGCGCTATTGGGGACTTTTTTCTTCCAGTCATCATGAAGTTTAGCCTGACTTGGACAAGGTGGCGGCGGCGGGTTGGGGTGACCCCACCCACAGAGGAACGTTGTATGGAAGCTGCTCTGAGGTCAGGACATTTTGAGTAGGCGGAGAAATCCTGATGATGGAGATTCGTCCCTCAGCTCCTCTACCCGTTTCCTCATATTCCCTGAATATTTTTGACCTCAGGAATATTTTTAAATTACAACATATATATTTTAAGACACTCGGCTGAGAAGAAAAGCTAATTATTATTCAGTGGTGGGATTTACGTATGTGTGCATGCATGTGCTGTTTAGAATTCATTATTAAGAACTCTTCTCAAGCTCTGGGTGCTTTCTCAACTGCAGTCACTTTTCCTTTAAGATAGGCTGTTAACTTGGCATTAAAAAAATATGTTTTTTTCCCCCTCCTTCAGATTCTGGACTCAATAAGGCAGCTCATATCCATAAAGAAAGAAACATATCCAAGCATTTTAAAGAAAAAAATGCAATTTGCCAAAAAGAATCATTTTTCAGTAAATATTTTTAAATATTTTATTCAATAATTAATCTCTCTCTGGAAAACCAGCTTCCTGTTTCTCATTGCCATTTTCTAGGGTAAAAAACATGAAGTATATTAGCTTTCATTACTAACTCCCTGAATGGAGCCCACTGCAAAAGGAAAGCAATCTGAGGTTGAGAGAAATTGGAAATTTCAGATCCATCTCCCGATAGATGGATAGATAGATAGATGATAGATAGATAGAATAAATAGATAACGCTTCCCCCACTGCAGCATTTGTGAATCATGCCCTCTGCTGGAGCCCTACAGCTTTGGTTTAAAGATGTGGGATCAATACTGCATGATTATACTGAGTGCAGCAAGAGCTCTTTCATTAGTGCCAATCCCGCTAATGGAGAAGATGCACAAAGTGTATGCTCAGCAGTCCCTCAGAGACGACAGCCTTTCTATTGTGATCTATTTATGATTTATTCCTTAAATGACTAATGAGGCTTAGTCAGATTTTTCTGACAGCTTTGGGTCTTCAGCTTTCTGCTTTCATCATTTGTCCTTAATAGCAAAATCTAGATTTAAAGTGTTTTAGTTTTCTATTCACTTAATATATAGTTATACAGATAAAAGATGTCAACATCCCATACAAATGCACCCTTCCCTACTTCTACCTCTCAATATTTTGTGGAGACTTTTGTCTTTATGCAGAGAGTGCATTTGGAGGGGGTGGGGGGAGGGGGTGGGGGGAGGGGGTGGGGGGAGGGGGGGTCCCCTGTTTAAATAAAATTGCATTTAATATAAACCAAAATCAATACTTCATACCGTTAGTACCACCAGTATGCCACTCAGGCTGTCCTAAAAGCATCCCCAAAGCAGTTCCTGTGGAAAACAGAAAACAGGCTATTTGCGGTTCATGAAGAACACCCCAATACTATTCCATTGTATTTTATGTCAAAAACACGATCTCTATCAATGTGAGACATCATGTTTTAGAAAATTTGGATATAAGATGCATTTTTTCCCTTTCCTAGCTAACCTAAATTAATAGCCAAAGTAATCATTTATTGAGCACCTACTGTGTTACACAAATTATTTATAATCTTTATAACACACCTACAATGTAGGCATTATAATTGCCATGTTTAAAATGAGGAAATTGAAACTCAGAAATACAATATAATCTGAGCAGAGTTACACAGCTATTGAATGGCAGAGCTAGTATTTAAACCTGTCTCGTCGTGT
Source organism: Balaenoptera ricei (assembly GCF_028023285.1). Lineage (NCBI taxonomy): Eukaryota > Metazoa > Chordata > Mammalia > Artiodactyla > Balaenopteridae > Balaenoptera > Balaenoptera ricei. Next base: position 82,068,400 of record NC_082647.1, read on the forward strand.
TCCAAAGTCTATGTCTGTATTAAGATAGGAAGACTATAACTTTCTGATACTCAATACACCTAAAAAAGTGAAATATAGAGAATGTGAAAATTCCCCCCATATCAGAAAGCTAGTCTAATTTTTAAGAGAATATCATGAGCAGAATCAGGCAATTGAGTAAAAATACTATTCAAGTACACAAATCACTGTGATCATTGGAGAACATGTTACTGTCACATGTCACAGGCAACGAGAGAAGAGTAGTATTTACAGCGGTGGGAGAAAATTTCTATCTCTTTATGCTTCTTTTCCTTTTAAAATGTTAATCTCATAATGATAAAACTAAAGGAACAATAAGGTTTTGTTTCCAAAAGCTGCTGCTAATAATGATACGTTCACTACACCACAGGCTGGCTAGGCCAGTGTGTTTGTGCATTACTTGTTTATTTATGTATATACTTAATTTTTAAAATAAGTCTTTTATTATAAATATGATATACCTTCGTTGCTACCTATTCAAGCCATAGAGAAAGACACAGAATCATTTTTCGTTATATTCTTCCAGATTTTATTATTTTTTCACTTCATTTTCCTTTCCTCCCTTTATTTGAGGTTGTTATTTATGGAAAGGCTGGCCCAAAGCTTGAAGTTTCTAATGACTCTATTAAGCTTCTACCATCCCACTTCCTGCTTCCAAGTGGCAACTGCTTTGAATTTTTCAACTTGATCTTTTGGTATTTACCTCTGTATCTCCATGTAACATGTTTATACATGTTTCTACTTCCTGTATTTTCTCATTGAAAGTACCTTTTGACTTCCCATTTTTGGAAGATGAGGATTTATATCTTTTCACAATCCCTTCTCAACCCCCACTACACACGCACACGCGCACGCGCACACACACACACACACACACATCCTTTCAACTTGGTAAGAGTGAAATTTTGGTTTTGTTTTTTAAGACTGAATCCAGTATACTATGATCACTTTTTCTTGTACATTTTGTTTAACTTTGAGCTAATATTTTCTCTCTTTCATATTCTATCAACTTTATATGTACTCTTCACTAATTCAACCCCAAAGGCTCCTTCTGTTATATAATAAACTTCTTATTATATCCAAGCACATTAGGTCTTCTCTGAATTTTCTCTTCTTACTAAAAAATAACTTTCCTGGAAACTTCTAAGCTGCTACAATCTGGACTCGTTCCTCTCTGTGCCCACCTTTGGTCCTGGACACACTTCACTATCATTTTAATCCCCTTCACCTGTCTCTTTTGTAGGATCTCCTATTTCCTGGGTTCCATCTCCTGTTGGGGAAGAAGGAAGTGTTTGTTTGTTTGTTTACTTCCTGTTTGGGTGGAGTATATCTTCTAGCATATTCCTAATAAAGAGATGCACGTGAAACATTTTTTGAGAATTTGCATATGTGAATATTCCCTTATTCTATCATCTTTCTACTTAATAGTTTGGCAAAGTGTAGAACACTAGACTGGAAATTGGTGTCTCACAAAATTTTGAAGGTTATTTCTCTGCTGTCTTCTAGGCCCAAATGTGACTGAAATCATTCAAATTCTTATCTTTTCTTTGAAACCTGGTTGTCTCTCTCTCTCTTTCTCTCACCTTGTCAATATTCCTCTGTTTCGCAGGTATATACTTTGATGGGCTCTGTTTCCTTCCATTACGTTAGGCACTCTGTGTGTGAATCCCTTTTGAGTGCAAACTTATATTCTCCAGATCTGCTAATCTTTTGAAAATTATTTTATTCATGACTTTATCCTTTCTACAGACTTCTTTTCTCTTTTAGGAAATTTCTATCAGATCTCTTGGACTGTTTCCTTTCTTTTTCCCCCTCACTGTTTCCTATTTATTTGCTCCTTTACCCTAGTTTATGTGAGAATTGTTGACTTCATATTCCAAATCTTGTGAATTTTTCTTTTCTGCTCTAATAGTTTCAATTTTCAAAATATCTCTATTAGTTCTTTGAATGTTACTTTTTCAAAGCATCCATTTTAGTTTATGAATGCAATATCTTATGGCTCTGAGGATACTTACGCTATTTTAATAATGTTTTTCTTCTCTCCACTTAATTCATATTTTCTTTTTCTTTTTTTTTCTACCTGTTTTGTTGCTTGCGTGTTTGCTCATATTTAAGAGTGGTACATTAGAAACCCAAATGGAAACTCTGAGAGCAGATGAATTTCTTAAACTGTGGTCTTTATGGCCTTTATTTCCACAAGGAAATGTGGAAATCCTGATGCTGGTGTATTTAGAGCTTTCCTCTGCGGCTGCTCAAATGCCCAAGCAAAGTCTTCCTCTGTCCTGCTTGGAGGGAATCCTCCTGGTTGCTACTTCGGGAATTTGTTTTTTCCCCAGCTTGCTAACACACATCCAATTTTGTGACTTATTATTAAAATTACGTTCTCTTGGGACCTCCCTGGTGTCCAGTGGCTAAGACTCTGTGCTCTCAATGCAGGGGGCCCAGGTTTGATCCCTAGTCGGGGAATTAGATACCACATGCCAAAACTAAGAGTTCACATGCCGCAACTAAAAGATCCCTCATGCCACAACTAAGACCTGGCACAGCCCAATAAATAAATAAATAATTTTAAAAATAATAAATAAAATTACATTCTCTCACTTGAACACAATTTATGTGAAGGAACTAGGATTACTAGGAGGCAGAGGTGTCAGGCACTTAAAAATTATCTCAATGGAATTTTTCTTTTCAGTGACGTCCTTAATACTTTACTGTTTGTGAGGGCCTGTTACAGAAGCAAACTCTTGGAATTAACAAAACTGTGTATAAGGTATGGGATTATGAAGTTGAGGTCAGCTGATAGAGAAAATTGAACCAGGTGGCATTAGCACCACAATTCAGAGTTATATTTTTTTCTGTAAACTACAGCACCAAAAACTTAATTGACTAAATCAAGTTGTCCTTCCTCATAGAGTTCACAGTCTATAATGTTGAAAGCTATTTTGGTGAGTGTTACGTTGCAATTTACAATAAAAAGTATATATTCAGTCTTCAAACCCTGCTCCTGCCACAAATCTCCTAAAAGTCTTGGAATTTCCTAAGTGATAAGGACAACAAAGGTGTGTTTTTACGTTAATGAGGTGACTTTTGGAAAGAACCTAAGGATGGGGGCTGGTTGCTAGCTGAGTCAAAGATTTGATTAGAATGTTGGAACTTTCACTTTCCTCCCCACCCCTGAACTTCCAGCCTCAGGGGAGGGGACAGGGCTGGAGACTGAGTTCAGCCAGCAGTGTTGTAATCAGTCATGCCTTTCAGGAAGCCTCCATAAAAACTCAAAAGGAGGGGTTCCAAGAGCTTCCGAGTTGGTGAACACGTGGAGATTTGGGGAGTCACACCCAAAGAGGGCAAGGAAGCTCCATGCCCTTTCTCGTACCTTACCCTAGGCATCTCTTTTATCTGGCTACTTCTGAGTCATATTCTTTTATAATAAACCAGCAATCAGTTAAGTAAATGTTTTCTCTGAGCTCTGTGAGCCACTCAAGCAAATTAACCCCAAACCAATGAGGGTCGCTGGAATTGCTGATCTATAGTCAATCAGTCAGAAGCACAGACTTGCGATTCTGGACTTGCGATTCACGTCTGAAGAGTGTGTGTGTGTGTGTGTGTGTGTGTGTTTGTAAGGAGGTGGGTGGCAGTGGAGGGCCATGTGGTCTGGTAGGACTGAGGCCATAACCTGTGGAATCTGATGCTGTTTCCAAGTATATAGTGTTAGAATTGAGTTGAACTGTAGGACACCCAGTTGGCGTCCAGAAAACTTCTTAGTGATGGGAAACACCTTCCCTCCACACATTAGAAATGGGGTGTTCAGAGGACCAAATAGTGAGTTTCCAAAATAATTGAGATCGGTTCAAAAGTGACACTGAGATGCGTGTGCATAGACACACACAAATCCTTCACTGTGTTCATGAAATTCACTTTTATTTAATAGAGTAGGAAGTTTGTCAGTGTGTAGGGGGAAGAAAAAAAATACAAACCTCATTTAGTAGAAGTAAATAAACTCATATTGAACATTTTTGCCATTTTAGAATCAGACAACAATCTTTGACTTCAGATATTGAATAAAAATGTAGCACGTGTGCTGGTAAATTTAAGAGGCCCCCCTATAGATGACTTTAAAATTATAAAATTACCTAATTTTATTTCCAAGTCAAAATCTAGAATAACTTTATGAATATCACCAACTGATTCATGGCTTCTTGGGTTAGATCCTCAACCACATGACAACTTCTGATAACTGTAATATTACTTTTATGTATTAGTTCAAATTCCTGGGAAAGTGGATCGGTTTGGTCTAGCTAATCTTAATGAACCTGTCCACCGAGTTCACTGGTTACCTGCCACGTTTGGATCTGCTGCCCATTAGTCACATGCCCACACCTGAGCAATGAACTCTGGAGGAAGGACAACTGGAGATGGGCTGCATGTCATGGTCACTAGGCAAGAAGGAATTGTCTGAAGGAAAACTTTTACCTGGAAGGGAAATATCATCATTTCCTCCCTAGCTTTAAGATTCAATGTTTTTCCATTGCTTTTTAAAAAAAAAAAAATTTATTAGAGTATACTTGATTTACAATGTTGTGTCAGTCTCTGCTGTACAACAAAGTGAATCATATATATATATATATATATATATATATATGTATATGTATATATATGTGTGTGTGTGTATATATATATATCTATATATATCTGCTCTTTTTTAGATCCTTTTCCCATATAGGTCATTACAGAGTACTGAGTAGAGTTCCCTGTGCTATACAGTAGGTCCTTATTAGCTATCTATTTTATATATAGTAGTGTGTATATGTCAATCCCAATCTCCCAATTTATCCCTCCCTCCCATCCTCCCTGGTAACCATAAGATTGTTTTCTACATCTGTGACTCTCTTTCTGTTTTGTACCATGATTTTAGATTCCACATATAAGCAATATCATATAATATTTGTCTTTCTCTGACTTACTTCACTCAGTATGACAATCTCTAGGTCCATCATGTTGCAAATGTTACTATTTTTTGTCATTCTTTTTTATGCTTGAGTAATATTCCATTATATATATATATGTATATACACACACACACACACATCATGTCTTTTTTATCCATTAATCTGTTGATGGACATTTAGGTTGCTTCCATTTCCTGGTTATGGTAAATAGTAAATATTGCTGCAATGAACATTCGGGTGCATGTATCTTTTTCAAATTATGGTCTTCTCTGGATATATGCCTGGGAGTAGCATTGCTAGAACTTATGGTAGCTCTAAAAACAATTAATGCTGGAGAGGGTGTGGAGAAAAGGGAACCCTTGTACACTGTTGGTGGGAATGTAAGTTGGTACGGGCACTATGGAGAACAATATGGAGGTTCCTTAAAAACAGACAAAACCAGTGGGGCGGTGGTGGTGGTGGTGGTGTGATGAATTGGGCGATTGAGATTGACATGTATACACTGATGTGTATAAAATTGATGACTAATTAAAAAAACAACAACAAAAACTACTAAAAATAGAGCTTCCATTGCTTTTAGGATCGATCCTACAAAGGCTGATGTGACTGGGCCCCTGCCTCGCCTCTTCTCTCATCGCTCTCCCCTCCTTCTCTCTGCTGCAGCCATGCTGACTTTGCAGTTTCTCAAATCACCCTTGTTTCCATGTTGCCCCACGACATTTGCCTAGGCTTTTCCCTTTGCCCACCTAAGAATCACCCTTTAGATCTCATTTCAAATTACATTCTCAGTGTCTTTGAAGAAGTCTACAGAACAACTTACTTCTGGAAATTAGAGCTGCCAATTAAATTCCATTTTGTTATGAAACTAATTGTGTGAATCTGTTGATTGGGGTTCAGGACACACTAACCCAAAATATGACACCGTGGCATACTGAATATTTTAAGCTGAAGGAATTTGAGAAAGAGCATATGTAGAAAGGACTCTCTGACCTTCCCCTGAAGGAGATCATAAGACCCTTATGTAAGGGGTGCCTTCTCTATACCCAGAGAAAATGTTCATCCTCATCACCAAGACGTCAAGAGGAATTAGACTGAAAAGCCTTTGCTATTTCCCCTAATTTACCGCATTAAACTCATACCCCTTTTTGTCCTATCATATTTTCCATGACTTTCCACTCATCTTCCAACCAAACAGAAACACTCTCAGGTTTAACCACTTCTTCAGGTCTTCATTTTCTAATGAAGTTTCCGGTGTCACGTGAAACTTACAATAAACGAATTTGTATGCTTTTCCCTTGTCAATCTGTCTTTTGTTAGAGGGGTCTCTGTCAAGAACTTAGAAGGGTAGAGGAAACAGCTCTTTTTCTTCCCTACTTCAGTAACCAGGTAAGAGGCTGTCAAGGTAGCCAAAAAAGAGGAAGTTTCTAGACGGTGAGAAGGGTCACACTGTGTTGAGTAGTGATTAGCAAGGAGAGAAGAGTTAGTAGCAGGGGAGTAGTACTACTCTCAGAAGTCACCTCTCTCATCTCTGAAGTCTCCTCACATTTGCTACTTAGGCAGTGAATTGTTCCCATAGTATTTGTTTTTCTTCTCCTTATCTGAGATGCTCATTGAAGACCACATTTATAAGGTACAACTTGATCAATATATGCGGATGGCTTGGTGCATTATATTTGGAAAGTTTTTAATTATTATTGAGTAGTAAGTAAGCTTTGTTGAAGCTTTGTCTTTTTTTTTAGTGTTTGTAATATACTTTGATTTGATTTTTTACTGAAGTATAGTTAATTAACAATGTTGTACTAGTTTCAGGTATACAGGAGAGTGATTCAGTTTTATATATACATATATTAAGATTAAGTTTTATATATATTATATAATATATATATATATTCTTTTTCAGATTCTTTTCCATTTTAGGTTATTACAAGATATTGAATATAGTTCCCTGTGCTATACAGTAGTAGCTTTTTCATGTTCTTATTAGGTTCCATCTTCCTGCATTTTACTTTTTAAGATGCATTTTTTTTTAAATGGGAAACTTTTTTCTGCTTATGTTACTCTATGGACTATCATGGTTCTCTAAATTCAGAAACATATATTAGTAAATGTTCCATTCCTCATCCCTACATTCATGGGTAATCTCCTGCTAATTATTAGCATGGTGAAGTAAATTAAGAAAGCTATTATTGGGTGTATATTTTAATAGAGTGATAATTGGATACCAGTGGGTAAGAATTAAGTAGGAAATGTCAAGGTGAGTTCAGAGACGTTTCATTAAAGAAAAAAATAGGATAAATGCTGAGGAGCTTACAATCAATTGCTTATTTTACACCAAATGGCTTTTTAACATTAATCTCATCTGGTCACAAAAAGTGGATAAGCAGTAAAATCTACATTTGAGATCTACATCTACAGCTGATACAAATTGTCAGAAGAGAAATAAATTTCAACACGTTTCACATTTGAGGCAGATTAGATAAATGTTTGATTTTTGAACATTCATTTCAAACAGCAAAATTGAAATAACCTAAAATTTTCATGAAAGCTGTGCTGACATTCTAAATCAGTTATGCCATCATTTTGAAAATGGTCAAGATGGGAAGGGGAGGTAGGAAGATGGGATTCCACGTAAAATTCATCCGAAATATTTTTCTAAGAGGATTTGAACAACACACTTAGGATTTCAGGGATGCCCATTCTGTGTATAACGTATCTGTCTGCAAACGTGTTACGGCAAGCATCACTTGGCTGACACACCTGCCCACTGTCCTACCTACAGTGAGCTGTCTGAGATGTCGTGGGAGTTGCCTCTCACCGGGACCTGATACCCAATGCCCTGACAACGCTGCCTTTTCAAAGCTTGAACTGCGGTTCTTCACTTGGCTCTGCAGGCCCAGGGCAACTTGAACACCTGGCAAGACAGTAAGTTGGCAGATTCCTGCCTCTGAAAGATTTGCAATTTTCAAGTGAGAGTTGCATTTCTCAATTTTACTTTTCTGTTTAGGGATAGGTTTGCTTATTTGTTCACTTATTCATTCACACATTTACATTTATCGGCCTATATTTGTACAATTACGTTTTGTTTCCTCACTTGAATAAATAATTTTTTTCTCCGTGATGACTAAGGAACAAGCTGGTAAATGGTTGTTTGCTCTACAGTCATTTTGCCACAAGGTGGTGGTATAACTCTCTGAAGTTAAAAAAAAAAAAAACTTGCAAAAAGTGTAATTTCAAGCTTTATAAAAACAAATATAACTCATGAGAACGACTTATTTTTGTTTCATAGTTTAATTTCTCTACAGCTTTAATAACTGCAGAAATTAGATTTCTATTGCAAATGAATTTTTCTTAAATGATAAGAATTGAAATCACTCTGATAATGATGATGATATGCAGTTATCACAGCTAACATTATCTAAGGCCTTATTTTGTGCCAGGCACTGTGTGAGGTGTTTTACGTACAGTGAGTCAGTGCTCATTGTCCTATCATTACTTAAATACAATCACTGCTACCCTCTTTGCAGATAAGAAAACCAACACTTATATTCACAGGGATTCTTATTTATCTGGTCTTTTAATACTGTGTCTTATGTTAGGCTTTATAGTTGAATTAGAGCTATGTTTCCTGAGTTAGCAGGACAGTAATCTCCAGGGGGTACATTTTTCCATAAATAATTTTTGCAGAGTCCTAACCTGAAGATTTTAATTCCGAGGGTCTGGAATTGGGACCTAGTAAACTGTACTTTGAACAAATGTCCCTTATGATTCTTACTGTTAAACAAGTTTAAAAACTATTGATTGATAGTTGTCTTTGAGTTTAACTACTCTGCTTAAAAGATGCTTAAAATCACCTATTTCCAGCACTGCATCCTTTACCTCAAGATTTTAAAATCAAGATTATAAAATTACAATAATGTTTCATTCAGGCTCTTCAATACTACTTTCACCCTGATTTTGAGGATTTGGGCAAGTGATGTATTATAAAGAGGTGAATCCTTTTGTATTTTATTGTAAAAAAAAAAAAAAGTGATATGTAAAGAAAGTATTTTGTCCTCTGTTACAGAAATATCCCGGTGAAATTCATACTACCCAATGTAGTAGAAACAGATATAAAATGCTTTATCAGTTTAAAAGTACTGAAAATTCTAATTTGTATTTTAGGGATGCAGATAAACTATTAACAATTCAAATATTATATGGCAATATTGAGTAAGTAAAATCTCTTATAACTTAACTGATCCCAACTTTTTTTAAAAGCATGTAATATTTTGCCTCACCAGCTTTACACTGCTGAAGTTTAAAAATGAACAAAGTACTGAAATCCAGTGACAACAGCTAGCAGAACATTTTCCTTTACATCTAAAATATTTATAGTGCTCTGTGTATTTAGATCTCTCTTCTCCTAGATATTAGGTATCTGTATTAGGTATCAGTATTTTCATTTTTGCATTTTTTCAGAACAATTTGTTTGCTCTACAGTCATTTTACCACAAGGTGGTGGTATAACCTTCTGTCTTAGATTCCTTGACACCCAAAACCTTCTAACTGGATTAAAATTGCTTAGAGAAAAATATCCCATTACCTTTGTAACTATTTTAACAAACTTTAAGAGGTTTAATTAATTATTATGTGTTGCCAATGCACCTGTAATTTATACCAATTTGACAAGTGATATTTTCTTAAAATGATAAAGAAAACCTAATGTTTTAAAACTCTTGTGTGCTATACCAAGAGATGACACTAATCACCAGAAAAACTTAAGCTAATTCTGGAACTAGCCAACATTAATGGAGATACTATAATGGGAGTAGTAGGATGAGGTCTCTGAATGTTTTTCATTGCCTTGAACGTTACTTTTAGAACTTCCTAGTTTATCTATTTAATGTTTATTCTAAAACTGGATTTTTCAAAATTAATTTTTTCTTTTTTTTTTTTTTTTGTATTACTGGTAGCAGCCTTAATCTTAAGTGCCCCATACTGAAACATTTATATAAGTTACTGTGGTAGATATTTGAGTCTATCTTTCAGATGTGGTCTATAGACAGCCTCTAGCTATCATCTCTTTCTGTCTCAGCTGCAGAGAACCACCTGTGTGGAGGTTAGGCCCTTCCCAGGGCAGTCCACTTCTACTGACTGAGCAAGATGGCAGTATAAAGACCTGGCCATTTGGGCTCTATGCAGAATTTTTTTTTTATTGAGATATAAATGACATATAACATGGTATTAGTTTTAGTCATATAATATAATTATCTGATACATGTTTATATTGTGAAATGATTACCATGAGTTTAGTTAACATCCATTACAACACATAGTAACAATTTTTTTCCTTGTGATGAGAACTTTTAAGATCTACTCTCTTAGCAACTTTTAAATATACAATACTGAATTGTTAACTGTAGACACCATGCTGTATATTACATTCCCAGGACTTATTTATCTTACAACTGGAAGTTTGTACCTTTGCACCACCTTGACTCATTTCTCCCGTTTTCCCACACACCCCCCTACCCCCCACACACACCTGCTTCTGGTAATCACAAATCTGTTCTCTGTATCCATGAGTTTGGTTTTTTAAATTTTAACTTATTTTTTAAGATTCCACATATAAGTGATATAAGTATTTGTCTTTCTCTGACTGTCTTATTTCACTTACCCTCCAGATCCATCCATGTTGCCACAAATGGCAGGATTTCCTCCATTTGTATGGCTGAATAATATCTCATTGTGTATATACACTATATTTTCTTTAACCATTCATTCATCCATGGACACTTTGCTTCCATGTATTGGCTATTGGAAATAATGCTGCAATCTATATGGGGTTGCAGATATCTTTTGGAGACAGTGATTCTGTTTCTGTTAGATAAGTACCCAGAAATGGAATTGCTAGATCATATGGCAGTTCTAATTTTTATTTTTTGAGGAGCCTCCATACTGTTTTCCAGAGTGGCTGCACCAATTTACATTCCCAGCAACAGTGTACAAGGTCTCCCTTTTCTCTACATAATTGTCAACACTTGTTATTTCTTGTCTTTTTGATAATAGCCATTCTAACATGCATGAAGCGATGTCTAATTATGGTTTTGATTTGCATTTCCCTGACGATTAGTGATGTTGAGCATCTTTTCATGTGCCTGTTGGCTTTCCGTATGTCTTCTTTGGAAGAATCTCTATTCAGATATTCTGCCCATTTTTAAACTAGATTGTTTCTTGCTTCTTTTTTCTGCTGAGTTGTATGAGTTTAAATACTTTTTAGATATTTACCCCGTATCGGATACATAATTTGCAAATATTTTCTCCCATTCCATAGGTTGCCTTTTCATTTTGTTGATGGTTTCCTTTGCTGTGCAGAAGTCTTTTAGTGTGATACAGTCCTACTTGTTTATTTTTGCTTTTTTGCCTTTCTGTTTAGTGTCAAATCCAAAAAGTCATTGCCACAACTGATGTCAAGGAGCTTACCTCCTATGTTTTCTTCTAGGAGTTTTAAGGTTTCAAGTCTTCCGTTCAAGTCTTTAATCTATTTTGGGTTAATTGTTGTGTATGGTGTAAGATAGGGCTTCATTCTCTTGCATGTGGCTGTCTAGTTTTACCAACACAATTTATTGAAGAGATTATCCATTCTCCATTGTATATTCTTGTCTCCTTTGTTGTAAATTAATTGACCATACATATGAGAGTTTACTTTTGGGCTTTTGATTCTGTTCCATTGACCTATGTTTCCATTTTTGTGCCAGTACCATACTGTTTCAATTACTGTAGCTTTGTAATACGGTTTGAAAACCAGAAGCATGTTGTCTCCAGCTTTGTTCTCCTTTCTTAAGATTGCTTTGGCTATTCCAGGTCTTTTGTGGTTTTATATAAATTTTAGGATTATTTATTCTAGTTCTGTGAAAAATGCCATTGGTATTTTGGTAGGAATTGCATTGAATCTGTAGATTGATTTGGATGGTATGGACATTTTAATATCAGTTCTTCCAATCCATGAACCTGGAATATTTTTCCATTTGTTTGTGTCTTCTATTTCTTTCAGCAGTGTCTTATAGGTTTCAGTGTACAGATCTTTCACCTCATTGGTTAAGTTTATTCCTAGCTATTTTATTCATTTTGATGTAATTGTCAATGGATTGTTTTCTTAATTTCTCTTCATAATAACTTGTTATTAGCGTATAAAAATGCAACTGATTTTTATGTATTGATTTTGTATCCTGCAACTTACTGAATTCATTGATTAGTTCTAACGTTTTTTGGTGGAATCTTTAAGGTTTTCTATATATAATGTCATGTCATCTGGAAATAGAAACAGTTTTACTTCTTCTTTCCTTCCTTCCAAGCCTATACCGAATAAATGTGACAAGAGTGGGCATCCTTGTCTTATTCCTGATCTTAGAGAAAAAACTTTATGTTTTTCGCTGTTGAATATGATATTATGTTTTTCGCTGTTGAATATGATACTTTTTCTGCATCTATTAAAATGATCATATGATTCTTATCCTTCATTTTGTTAATGTGGTTTATAACATTGATTTGCAGATAGTGAACCATCCTTGAATCCCTGGAATAAATCCCACTTGATCATGGTGTATGGTCTTCTTAATGTATTGTTGACTTAGTTTGCTAATATTTTGTTCAGAATGTTTGCATCCATCTTCATCAGGGATATCGGCCTGTAAATTTCTTTCCTTGTAGTGTCCTTGTCTGGTTTTGGTATCAGGGTAATGGTGGTATCATAGAATGAGTTTAGAAGTGTTGCCTCCTCTTCTCTTTTTTGGAAGAGTTTGAGAAAGATTGGTATTAATTTTTCTTTAAATGTTTGGTAGAATTCACCAGTGAAGCCATCTGGGTGAGGACTTCTGTTTGTTGGTAGGTTTGATTATTGATTCAATCTCCTTATTAATAATTGGTCTGTTCAGATTTTCTGTTAATTCATGATTCAGTCTTGGTACAGCCTATGTTTCTAGGAATTTATCCATTTCTTGTAGATGGTCCAATTTATTAGCATATAATTTTCATAGTAGTCTCTTATGATCCTATGTATTTCTGAGGTATCAATTGTAACATCTCCTCTTTCATTTCTGATTTTATTTATTTGAGTCCTCTCTCTTCTTAATGAGTCTGGCTAATGATCTATTTTGTTTATCTTTTCAAAGAACCAGCTCTTAGTTTCACTGATCTTTCCTGTTGTCATTTTAGTCTCAATTTCACTTATTTCTACTCTGACCTTTGTTATTTTCTTCCTTCTACTAACTTTTGTCTTAGTTTCTCCTTTTTCTACTTCCTTGAGGTACAAAGTTAGGTTGTTTGATATTTTCTTTTTTCTTCATGTAGGGGTTTATCCTTATAAATTTCCCTCTTAAAACTGCTACTACTGTATCCAATAAGTTTTGGTATATTGTATTTCCATTTTCATTTGTCTCAAGATACTTTTTAAATTTCTTTTCAACCCACTGGTTGTTCAGTAGCATGCTATTTAATCTCCACATATTTGTGAATTTTCCAGTTTTCTTCTTGTAATTGATTTCTAGTTTCATGCCACTGTTGTTGGAAAAGATACTTGATATGATTTCAATCGTCTTAAATTTAAGATGTGTTTTGTGGTCTAATACATGATCTATACTGGAGAATGTTGCATGTGTAAATGAGAAGTATGTGTATTCTATTGCTTTTGAATGGAATGTTGTGTAAATGTATGTTAAGTCCATCTGGTCTAACATATTATTTAAGTCTAATGTTTCCTTGTTGATTTTCTCTTTGATATTCTATATCTATCCATTGACGAAAGTGGGGTGTTGAAGTTCCTTACTATTACTGTATTGCTGTCTTTTTTCCCCCTTTGTGTCATTAATATTATATATTTAGGTGCTTCTTTTGGGGGTGCATAAATATTTACAAATGTTACATTCTCTTGTTGGATTCACTGCTTTATAATTATATAATGACCTTCTTTGTCTCTTATTACAATCTTTGTCTTAAAGTCTATCTTGTATTATATATTACCTCAGCTTTCTTTTGGTTTCCGTTTGCATGGAATGCCTTTTTCCATCCCTTCACTTTCAGTCTGTGTGTGTCCTTAAAACTGAAGTGACTCTCTCACTTAAGGCAGAATATATAAATTGGGTCCTGTCCATTTACCTTTTATAACTCCCAATGAGGTCCATTTATCATGGAATAATATATTTAATAATATAAATGCAATTCACCATTAGCATTATTATGAAGAATAAGAAATATCAAAACAATTCCTATATTTATTTGGCTATTGTTATTCAAGGACGTGATTTTTTAAAAAGAAAAGTCTGATCAAATAAGTTATTGTTAAGCTCTAGAAGGAAACAAGTGAAGAAATCACTTCTCCATTCACGGTTCTCTCCTCTGCTCACTGTGCTCCGGCCACACTGCCTTTCTTGCAAGCTTTCTAACACGCTGGAGACACTATCCTTGAACCTTTGTTCTGGCTGTTTCTTCTTTGGGTCTAGATGTGGTCAGTCCAGGTTGCATCACAGCCCCTGAACGAATTTTGTAAGAATTTCTCTCCCTCTCACTGTCTTTGTTTCTCTTTTTTCTTTTCTAATTTATTTTTATAATGGGGTATAGCTGATTTTCAATGCTGCGTTTCTTCCTTCTGTACATCCACTTGATTCACTTACAGAGAGACATCAATAAATTCTTTTTCAGATTCTTACCAGTCATATATTCTCTTCTGGTGACTAGAGTGTGCTGACTAAAATGCTTTGAGCTGTAGAGTAGGTCTTGTCAATTACCTATTTGGTCTATGGAACGGTATCTATGCTAATTTCAACCTCCTGGTTTTATGCCTCACACCACCCCACCTTTCCCCTTTAGCAGCCATAAGTGTGTTTTCTAAATGTGTGACTCTGTTTCTGTTTTGTCATTTAGTTCATGTGTAGCCATTTTTAGATTCCACCTATAAGTGATATCTTATGGTAAGTCTCTTTTACTGTCTGACTTATGTCACTTAGAATGATCGTACCTAAGTCCACCCGAGTTGCTGCGACTGGCCTTCTTTCATTCATTTCATGGCTGAGTAATATTCCATTTTACATAAGTACCACATCTTCTTAATCCATTTTTTGATTCTAAGGTCATTTACGTTGTATGCCAGTCGAGGCTCTTGTAAACAGAGCAGCAGTAAAGGTTGGGGTGCCTGTGTCCTGTCGACTTTCGTTTTCCCAAGAAATATGCCCGTGAGTGGGAGTGCCGTATGCTCTGTAGCTCTGTTTTTTAGATTTTTAAGGAAACACAATACACTTCTCCAGAATAGCCTTGGCAATTTACATTCCCACCATCAGCGTAACAGGGCTCCCTTTTCTCCACCCCCTTTCCTGCATTTCTGGTTTTTACAGTTTGTGAGGATGACCCTTCTGAATGATGCCAAGTGATACCTCTTTGTAGTGTTGATTTGCATTGCCCGCTTGTTTGGTTGGCCCAAAAAGGGCGTATGCGTTTGTCCTGAATATATTCAGGAAAAGCGCATACGCCCTTTTTGGCCAACTGCATCATTGGCGAAGTTCAGCTGCTTTTCATGTGCTTTAATGATGAGTCCATTCTACCTCTTGAAATCCCTTTCCTGCAATTGTGCCTTGATTACAGGTCCTTTTCGATGACTTACCTCAAGACATTTTTCGATGATAGGTATCATTTACAACCCTGCAGGTTTGTGAATTGCAGTGCCCATGAGCTCCATTTTTCAACTTGTATTTTTGGGAACTGGCCACAGAACAGTAGGATTGCTTCAAGCCCTATTCTGGTTCCAAGGGTAAGGTGAGCCTTTGGTCAGTTCCTCTTCCTGATTGGAAATGAGCGTGGCATGTGCCTGTCCAAACACCTAGGGCTTGTCTCTCATTGGTTCCCCCCCTTCCGTTTCATCCTCCAGACAACTTCCAAACTGTGCGAAACAGGATGTTGAAGGTGCTGACTTCCCCAAGTGGGGAGGTTTTTAGGAAAGAGGCTGCAGGGGGAACCCAACCACCAGGAGATGAGGAGATGAGGTGCCTTTCCCTAACTCTTCCCGATCAGACGGTGTACCATCCTCTGGGTGTCACAGGCATGTTTTAGGTGTACGAAGGGTCCCCTCCAAGTAAGGAGAACACCAGGGATCTTTCCAAAGCAGTGTCTCCCCGAACCCTAAAACTGGGGAAGTTTTAAGCTACGGGTACATGCATGTTCATGAAGGGCCTTGGGCAGTAGGCAGTGTCCAAACTTTAGATGATTGAAGTCTTGAGTGTCAGAAGCGGTCATCATCGGCCTCCCTTAGGTTCCATTTTATCTGGCATTTATAGATGATGTACATATAGATATCTATTCTTTTTCAGATTCTTTCCTCTTATAGGTTATTACAAAATATTGTGTGTAGTTCCCTGTGCTATACAGTAGGTCCTTGTTTATTATCTATTTTATACATAGCAGTGTGTATATGTTAATCCCAAACCCTTAATTTATCCCTCCCCCTGCCTTTCCCATTTGGTAACAATAAGTTATAAGATTTTATATTCCTCAGAAATGGGGGAGCTGAAAGAGGGGTATCATTTTCAATGGAAAATTATGCAAAAGTTGATTGAATCTTCAGCCCAGATTATTAGATGTACATCCTTGGAAAAAAATAACTTAGTTTCTCTAAACTTGACCTGACAAATAAGACAAAAACCCTTCACTGAACTTGCTTGTAATAAAGTGATGGAAATATCAAATGGAAGTGTTAGAAACTTCTTCTTTTAAACGAGCCTTATACACTGCTCTACGTTAATTACAGTTTGGTTCACACATCTGTTCATTGAGGTTACAATGTTCTCAAATTCTGTCACTGATCCTCCAGAATGGGTCCCAACAAGGGTCCCCCTGCCCAGTGTCATTGGAGCCAACAGATCGAGACTGAGTTTGGTTCAGAAGCAAAGGAAAACTTTATATTTTGATCAGAGAATGGAGAGGTGAGAGCGTGCGCTCCCCCGCGGGCTGTGGGCCGGGCTGCTGTGTAGGGATCCCGTCAGCGTCAGCGGGAGGGACGGGGCGGAGCTCTCGAGGGCCGGGTTGGCTGGAGCTCAGGCTCTATGTGGCGGAGTCTGCACGGGGCCCCGAGAGCTGAGGTGTCGGCCCAGCCATTTTGCACTAGGAAATCGGGTCTGAAGTGCCGACTGTGAGGCCTCTGCATGCGGAACCCTAGGAGCAAGTGAAATTAGACCAAGCACAAAGGAAAAAAAGGTTAGACTTTATTTTATTGCCTAGATTCTATTTTTATCTCCCAGGAATTTTTAATGGGCTTTGCCGGTGACAAACCCCGCCTCTGCCTTTTGTCCCGTTCCTCATTTTGGGGCGCTGAGGGTGCAGACCCTTTTTCTGTAACTGCCTCTAGCTGAGTTGGGAGTCCTCATATCTGGTGGGAGGGGCAGAACTTCTCCCCAGCAGCCTCCAGGTGAGGTTGATTGCCCCCAGGCCTCCTCCCTCACTGCTCGTCTGCCTGAGCACCAGCATTTGAAGTTCAATAGATTCTAATGACCTTTAAGGGACCAGGAAAGAGATGCGCAGAGACGCTGGGTGGGCCGGTTTTACCCTGACCCCCATTTGTTTGGCCACATTTGGCTGACTGTTTCTGCCAGCCAAGATCCTCTGATGAGTAGTCTGCGCTTTCTTCAATGAGGCCACTGAATTAATGTACAAAGAGCACCAGGTGTCAGAGCCCTGCCTGCTCAACTCCCAGACAGTCCAGGGCCGGTGGTGATCCAGGACCATGACGGCCACTGAGTCAACGGACTTTTGAAGTAGCTAGGAGTCCAGCCGGTCTCATTGGCCACCATCACCGCGGTGTCTGTTGGCTTTTCTATGGTGACAGCGTTATATACGTTTCCCCCGTCAAGCTTATTACCTTCCCTCTGGGTGCAGAAATTCCTGCAACCAGTAGTCTGCTCTTTTGGGGCACACTCTTGTTGTTTTCTGGAAGAGAAGCTCCAGGTCAAATAGATGGTCACACGAGTCGTCATGGGGGCCTGTTGCCCCATGTTGTCTCTCTGGAGATTGGAGCTTGAGGGCCTCCTCACTCGAGGTCAGTGTGTCCACGGAGTGATCCCTGCAACTTCAGGGCAAGGTGGGTGGTTAGGATCACCAAGTGGGGTTCTTTTCCCTTAGGAGGGAGCTGGCCTTGTGGGCTGCTGATTTCCAGGTTTTTAGATACCCCCAGTATCCTGGCGGTATGGGGCGGCGGGCCTAGCCCTTGGTTACCGTAATTTCTCCTACCTGGAGGTCATACTTGAGTTGTTCCATTTCAAATGGTCCCAGTTTTTGCACTAATACTCCAAGGACGATTCACCTTCTACCGGGAATGTAAAGGTCAAAGGGTTTAGCTAAATTAGGGAGGTCCAGGGCAAGGACCTGAATTAACTGCTCTTTCAATTCTTGAAAGGCCGCTTCTGGATTCTATTCAAAAGGATCATCATCTTTTCCTTTCAGTGTTTCATATAGGGGCCCAGCTATTAAGACTGTAGTTAGGGATCCAGATGCAGCAAACCCCGGCCTCCCCAGGAACCCCTAAGCTGTCTTCTAGTTTTAGGAGAGGTAAGGCTGCAGATGGCTTCTTCCCTTTCCTGGGATGGGCTTCTCCGACCTTCTGTGAGAGTGAAGCCCAGGCAGGTGACCTGAGTCTGTGATATTTGAGCCTTTTTCTTGGACACCTTCTACCTTTTATTGGCTAGGTAGTTCAGAGGCCTCCTTAGTAGGGCTGGCGATCAGGATGTGCTCTGCATATTGAAGGAGGGTTCCCTTCTCCAGAGGTAGAGCTTTTAGGTCTTTAGCTGAAGTTTCCCCAAAGATGGTGGGGGAATTTTTGAACCCTTGGGGCAGGACGGCCCAGCAGTATTGTTTTTGTTGTATGTTAAGTCCTGCCACTCAAAAGCCAAAATTTGTTGGGACTCTGGGACTAATGGAATACAGAAGAAGGCATCTTTTAAGTCTAATACAGAATACTAGGTCCTAGTGGATGGTAGAATGACCAGCAGGGTGTAGGAATTAGGAACTACTGGATGTATATCCTCAGTGGCTTCACGGACTGTCCTGACGTCCTTTACCAGGTCCCCAGCAGCCCACGGGGCTCTCGTGGGCAGGCCCCTCCCAGGATACGGAGCTCACCTGGGCAGGCACCCCAGCAGTGCTGGGCACACAGGAACCGTGCACATAGCCCTCATTGCAGAGCACCCCCAGCTCACCTGTTGGTCAGAGTTGACCCAGAGCACGTCAGAGCAGGACTTGAACTAATAAACAGTAGCTCCAACAGGTCTGTGACCCTGATCTACACTCTGTGTGGCCTCCCTCCACCTGGTCTTCCAGAGGCTTCCACTGCAGCCGGGACGCCAGGCCTCTGTCTCCACCCACCACCCCTCCTCTCCCTGACTCCTGGGTTCTTCTCCTTAGGAGAGGGTCTTCTTGAAGTTGTCTCCCACTCATGGACCAGATAAAATGATTAGAAAACAAGCCAGAGCTGCAGCCCCTTGTCTATCCTGACTCTCGGGACCCTACACCTGTTCCTTGGATCTGGCCGGTGCAGCAAGGCCCATTATCTGCAACTCTGAGCCCCTGAGGGGCAAGGATTGGCTGACCTGGGCAGCCTGACCTGGCCGGCCAGCCCTTCCCAGGTGTGCCTCGGTTGAGGTCAATATAAACACCCCTCCAGGCAGCAAAAGCCTCTGCAGCTGTGCCTGACGCCATATTCTCTGCCCCGTCAGCAGTCTCGGGGCTGGGCTGGTGGGACGGAGTGAGGGGCCATGGCTTTGTGGGTGGCCCGGTGTGAGTGGGGCTCTGCTGGACTTTCTGCAGGAGTTGCCAAGCTGCCACCTGCTAAAAGGAGGATGTGTCACCAATACCTGCCGTTGGAATTTCTCCCCGGGCAGAGGTGAGGAAGGAAAAAAGCAGTGGGGGCCGGAACAGGAGGAGTAACTCAGGTAGGGAAATGGAAAGCTGCCAGAAGAGCGCCCGGGGCCACGACCATCCTGGCTGCCCTTTAGGCACCATCTCGAGCCTGTGTGCTGTCGGTGGTGTGACTCCAAGCCCTTTCTTCTAGGTTTTAAAGTCTTTGTACATATTCAGGTGTTTTACCTGGGAAGGGTGGAAAAAGTTCAGCAGCAGCTGGCCTGGGGCTCAGCTCACGTTTAGTCAGAGACGCCGCCTCACGGTCCCTCAGCTTTGCAATGAGGACGCTCCTTGCGGGGGTGGGGGGGGGGGGCTGCTGGCTGCATGGGAGATGATTCCCCACCTCTGACCAACTTCAGAATTGTTTACCACTGGAGCAAGTGCCCTGATAGGGTTTTCCTCTGTATGACCAGTGGGTTCTGTTTTTTATTTCTTTTTTTTTGGTTCAAGGTAAGTTTTATTCCTTTTTTTTTTAAATTTATAGATATAAGCATGGAAATAATTCATTCATATAAATAGGTCTATGGGAAGGGAAGAAATTTTGTTCTTTTTAATTTTATTTATTTTTTTAATTTTTGAATTTTATTTTATTCTTTTATGTAGCAGGTTCTTATTTGTTATCTATTTTATACATATTAGTGTATATATGTCAATCCCAGTCTCCCAGTTCATCCCACCCGCCCCCCACCACTTTCCCCCCTTGGTGTCCATACATTTGTTCTCTACATCTGTGTCTCTATTTCTGCCCTGCAAACTGGTTCATCTGTACCATATTTCTAGGTTCCACATATATGCGTTAATGTACAATATATTTTTTTCTCTTTCTGACTTAGTTCACTCTGTATGACAGTCTCTAAATCCATCCACATCTCTACAAATGACCCAATTTCATTCCTTTTTATGGCTGAGTAATATTCCATTGTATATATGTACCACATCTTCTTTATCCATTCATCTGTCGATGGGCATTTAGGTTGCTTCCATGACCTGACTGTTGTAAATAGTGCTGCAGTGAACATTGGGGTGCGTGTGTCTTTTTGAATTATGGTTTAATCTGGGTATATTCCCAGTAGTGGGATTGCTAGATCATATGGTAATTCTATTTTCAGTTTTTTTTAAAATTATTTATTTATTTATTTATTTATTTATTTATTTATTTATTTATTTATTTATGGCTGTGTTGGGACTTTGTTTCTGTGCAAGGGCTTTCTCTAGTTATGGCAAGCGGGGGCCACTCTTCATCGCGGTGTGTGGGCCTCTCACTGTCACAGTGTCTCTTGTTGCAGAGCACAGGCTCCAGACGCTCAGGCTCAGCAATTGTGGCTCACGGGCCTGGTCGCTCTGCGGCATGTGGGATCTTCCCAGACCAGGGCTCGAACCCATGTCCCCTGCATTGGCAGGCAGATTCTCAACCACTGCGCCACCAGGGAAGCCCTATTTTTAGTTTTTTAAGGAACCTCCATACTGTTCTCCATAGTGACTTGATACTTTCATACAAATTGAATGTATCAATTTACATTCCCACCAACAGTGCAAGAGAGTTCCCTTTTCTCTACACCCTACAGCATTTGTTGTTTGTAGATTTTCTGATGATACCCATTCTAACTGGTGTGAGGTGATACCTCATTGTAGTTTTGATTTGCATTTCTCTAATAATTAGTGATGTTGAGCAGCTTTTCATATGCTTCTTGGCCATCTGTATGTCTTTTTTGGAGAAATGTTTATTTAGGTCTTCTGCCCATTTTTGGATTGGGTTGTTTGTTTTCTTAACATTGAGCTGCATGAGCTGTTTATATATTTTGAAGATTAATCCTTTGTCCGTTGATTCATTTGCAAATATTTTCTCCCATTCTGAGGGTTGTCTTTTCGTCTTGTTTGTAGTTTCCTTTGCTTTGCAAAAGCTTTTAAGTTTCATTAGGTCCCATTTGTTTATTTTATTCCGTTACTCTAGGAGGTGGATCAAAAAAGACCTTGCTGTGATTTATGTCAAAGAGTATTCTTCCTATGTTTTCCTCTAAGAGTTTTATAGTGTCCAGTCTTACATTTAGGTCTCTAATCCCTTTTGAGTTTATTTTTGTGTATGGTGTTACAGAGTGTTCTAATTTCATTCTTTTAAATGTAGCTGTCCAGTTTTCTCAACACCACTTATTGAAGAGACTGTCTTTTCTCCATTGTATATCCTTGCCTCCTTTGTCATAGATTAGTTGACCTAGGTGCGTGGGTTTATCTCTGGGCTTTCTATCCTGTTCCATTGATCTATATTTCTGTTTATTTGCCAGTACCATATTGTGTTTATTACTGTAGCTCGGTAGTATAGTCTTAAGTCAGGGAGTCTGATTCCTCCAGCTCCGTTTCTTTCCCTCAAGACTGCTTTGGCTATTCTGGGTCTTTTGTGTCTCCATACAAATTTTAAGCTTTTTTGTTCTAGTTCTTAAAAAAATGCCACTGGTAATTTGATAGGGATTGCATTGAATCTGTAGATTGCTTTGGGTAGTATAATCATTTTCACAATATTGGTTCCTCTAATCCAAGAACATGGTATATCTCTCCATCTGTTTATATTATGTTTGATTTCTTGGATCAGTATCTTATAGTTTTCTGAGTACAGGTCTTTTACCACCTTAGGTAGGTTTATTCCTTAGGTATTTTATTCTTTTTGTTGCAATGGTGAATGGGATTGTTTCCTTAATTTCTCTTTCTGATCTTTCATTGTTAGTGTATAGGAATGCAAGAGATTTCTTTGCATTAATTTTGTATCCTGCTACTTTACCAAATTCATTGATTAGCTCTAGTAGTTTTCTGGTGGCATCTTTAGGATTCTCTATGTATAGTATCATGTCATCTGCAAACAGTGACAGTTTTACTTCTTCTTTTCTAATCTGTATTCCTTTTACTTCTTTTTCTTCTCTGATTGCTGTGGCTAGGACTTCTGAAACTATGTTGAATAATAGTGGCGAGAGTGGACATCCTTGTCTTGTTCCTGATCTTAGAGGAAATGCTTTCAGTTTTTCACCATTGAGAATGATGTTTGCTGTGGGTTTGTCATATATGGCCTTTATTATGTTGAGGTAGGTTTCCTCTATGCCCACTTTCTTTGTCATAACTGGGTGTTGAATTTTGTTAAAAGCTGTTCCTGCATCTATTGAGATGATCATACGGTTTTTAGTCTACAATTTGTTAATATGGTGTATCACATTGTTTGAGTTGTGTATATTGAAGAATCCTTTCATCCCTGGGATAAACCCCACTTGATCATGGTGTATGATCCTTTTAATATGTTGTTGGATTCTGTTTGCTAGTATTTTGTTGAGGATTTTTATATCTCTATTCATCAGTGATATTGGTCTGTAATTTTCTTTTTTAATAGTATCTTTGTCTGGTTTTGGTATCAGGGTGATGGTGGCCTCATAGAATGCGTTTGGGAGTGTTCCTTCCCCTGCAGTTTTTTTGGAAGAGTTTTAGAAAGGTGGGTGTTAGCTCTTCTCTAAATGTTTGATAAAATTCACCTGTGAAGCCATCTGGTTCTGGACTTTTGTTTGTTGGAAGATTTTCAATCACAGTTTCAGTTTCTTTACTTGTGATTGGTCTGTTCATATTTTCTATTTCTTCCTGGTTCAGTCTTGGAAGGTTATACCTTTCTATGAATTTGTCCATTTCTTCCAGGTTGTCCAT
Organism: Balaenoptera ricei; assembly: GCF_028023285.1. NCBI lineage: Eukaryota > Metazoa > Chordata > Mammalia > Artiodactyla > Balaenopteridae > Balaenoptera > Balaenoptera ricei. The sequence continues at coordinate 82,091,946 of NC_082647.1, forward strand.
TTTATTGGCATACAGCTGCTTATAGTAGTCTCTTAGGATGCTTTGTATTTCTGTGGTGTTTGTTGCAGCTTTCCTTTTTCATTTCTAATTTTATTGATTTGAGTCCTCTCCCTCTTTTTCTTGATGAGTCTGGCTGAAGGTTTATGATTTTTGTTTATCTTCTCAAAGAACCAGCTTTTAGTTTTATTGATATTTACTATTGTTTTCTTTGTTTCTGTTTCATTTATTTCTGCTCTGACCTGTATGATTTCTTTCCTTCTACTAACTTTGGGTTTTGTTCTTCTTTCTCTAGTTCCTTTAGGTGTAACTTTAGATTGTTTATTTGAGATTTTTCTTGTTTCTTGATGTAGGCTTGTATTGCTATAAATTTCCATCTTAGAACTGCTTTTGCTGCATCTCATAAGTTTTGGATCATCATGTTTTTGTTCTCATTTGTCTCTAGGTATTTTTTGATTTCCTCTTTGATTTCTTCAGTGATCTCTTGGTTATTTGTAACGTCTTGTTTAGCCTCCATGTGTTTGTGTGTTTTACGTTTTTTTCCCTGTAACTGATTTCTAATCTCATAGTGTTGTGTTCAGAACAGATGCTTGATATGATTTCAATTTTCTTAAATTTACTGAGGCTTGATTTGTGACCCAAGATGTGATCTATCCTGGGGAATGTTCCATGTGTACTTGAGAAGAAAGTGTAATCTGCTGTTTTGGGATGGAATGTCCTATAAATATCAATTAAATCTATCTGGTCTATTGTGTCATTTAAAGCTTGTGGTTTGTTTTTAATTTTCTGTCTCAATGATCTCCACTGGTGTAAGTGAGTTGTTAACACTATTATTACTATTAACACTATTAACACTATTATTGTGTTACTCTCGATTTCCTCTTTTATAGCTGTTAGCAGTTGCCTTATGTATTGAGGTGCTCCTATGTTGGGTGCATATATATTTGTAATTGTTATATCTTCTTGCATTGATCCCTTGGTCATTATGTAGTGTCCTTCCTTGTCTCTTGTAACATTCTTTATTTTAAAGTCGATTTTTTCTGATATGAGTGTTGCTATCCCAGCTTTCTTTTGATTTCCATTTGCATGGAATATCTTTTTCCATCCCCTCACTATCAGTCTGTATGTGTCCCTACGTCTGAAGTTGGTCTCTTGTAGACAGCATATATATGGGTCTTGTTTTTGTATCCATTCAGCAAGCCTGTGTCTTTTGGTTGGAGCATTTAATCCATTCACGTTTAAGGTAATTATCCATATGTATGTTCCTATGACCATTTTCTTAATTGTTATGGGTTTCTTTTTGTAGGTCCTTTTCTTCTCTTGTGTTTCCCACTTAGAGAAGTTCCTTTAGCATTTGTTGTAGAGCTGGTTTGGTGGTGCTGAATTTTCTTAGCTTTTGCTTGTCTGTAAAATTTTGATTTCTCCATCGAATCTGAATGAGATCCTTGCTGGGTAGAGTACTCTTGGTTGTAGGTTCTTCCCTTTCATCACTTTAAATATATCATGCCACTCCCTTCTGGCTTGTAGAGTTTCTGCTGAGAAATCAGCTGTTAACCTTATGGGAGTTCCCTTGTATGTTATTTGTCATTTTTCCCTTGTTGCTTTCAGTAATTTTTCTTTGTCTTTAATTTTTGTCAATTTGATTACTATGTGTCTCGACATGTTTCTCCTTGGGTTTATCCTGCCTGGGACTCTCTGTGCTTCCTGGACTTGGGTGGCTGTTTCCTTTCCCATGTTAGGTAAGTTTCCGACTATAATCGCTTCAAATATTTTTTCGGGTCCTTTCTCTCTCTCTTATCCTTCTGGGACCCCTATAATGCGAATGCTGTTGCGTTTAATGTTGTCCCAGAGGTCTCTTAGGCTGTCTTCATTTCTTTTCATTCTTTTTTCTTTATTCTGTTCTGCAGCAGTGAATTCCACCGTTCTGTCTTCCAGATCACTTATCCATTCTTCCGCCTCAGTTATTCTGCTATTGATTCCTTCTAGTGTATTTTTCATTTCAGTTATTGTATTGTTCATCTGTGTTTTTTTGTTCTTTAATTCTTCTAGGTGTTTGTTCTTTAATTCTTCTAGGTATTTGTTAAACATTTCTTGCATCTTCTTGATGTTTGCCTGCATTCTTTTTCCAAAGTCCTGGATCATCTTCACTATCATTATTCTGAATTCTTTTTCTGGAAGGTTGCCTATCTCCACCTCATTTAGTTGTTTTTCTGGGGTTTTATCTTGTTCCTTCATCCGGTACAAAGTCCTCTGCCTTTTCATTTTGTCTGTCTTTCTGTGAATGTGGTTTTTCTTCCACAGGCTGCAGAATTGTAGTTCTTCTTGCTTCTGCTGTCTGCCCTCTGGTGGATGAGGCTATCTAAGAGGCTTGTGCAGGCTTCCTGATGGGAGGGACTGGTGGTGGGTAGAGCTGGGTGTTGCTCTGGTGGGCAGAGCTCAATAAAATTTATTCTGCTTGTCTGCTGGTGCGTGGGGCTGGGTTCCTTCCCTGTTGGTTTTTTGGCCTGAGGTGACCCAGCACTGAAGCCTACCTGGCTCTTTGGTGGGGCTAGTGGAAGACACTGGGAGGGCTCACTCCAAGGGGTACTTCCCAGAATTTCTGCTGCCAGTGTCCTTGTCCCCACAGTGAGCCACAGCCACCCCCCGCCTCTCCAGGAGACCCTGTAACACTAGCAGGTAGGTCTGGTTCAGTCTCCTATGGGGTCACTGCTCCTTCCCCTGGGTCCTGATGTGCACACTACTTTGTGTATGCCCTCCAAGAGTGGAGTCTCTGTTTCCCCCAGTCCTGTCAGAGTCCTGCAATCAAATCCTGCTAGCTTTCTAAGTCTGATTCTCTAGGAATTCCTCCTCCTGTTGCCGGAACCCCAGGTTGGGAAGCCTGACGTAGGGCTCAGAACCTTCACTCCTTTGGGTGGACTTCTGTGGTGTAGTTGTTCTCCAGTTTGGGAGTCACCCACCCAACAATTATGGGATTTGATTTGATTGTGATTGAGTCCCTCCTACTGTCTCATTGTGGCTTCTCCTTTAACTTTGGATGTGGGGTATTTTTTTGGTGAGTTCCAGTGTCTTCCTTTCGATGATTGTTCAGCAGTTAGTTGTGATTCCAGTGCTCTCGCAAGAGAGAGTGAGTGCACGTCCTTCTATTCCGCCATCTTGAACCAATCTCCACTGGTGAGTTCTTAATTAGCAGTGTGAATGATAATGTGAAAGGTCCTGAATCAGGATTGAAATACTTACCCCCCACAAGTACAGGTGTAAGATCCTGGGGAGGCCACGTGCAGACAGCACCCTTAGGGCTTCCGAGTTGACCCCTCAACACTCTGGTGTCCAGCCACTGCTTTAGGATTTCTGGGGGTCCAATGCTGACTTTAAGGGTTCCTTCCATAATCCAGCCTCTCTCTGCCTTTAGTGAGACCCACATTTCCAGGATCCTACAGAGCAGGGTCTGTGTGACTGTTCTGTGGCTTCTCTAACAAATGACCACAAGCTGAGTGGTTTAAAATAACAGGAATTCATCCTCCCCCAGTCCTGGAGATCAGACATCTGAGATCAAGGTGTTGTAGGACTGAAGTCCCTCCAGAGGCTCCAGGATAGGGTTCTTCCTGCCTTGTCCAGATTCTGGGGGCTCCATGCATCCCCAGGCTTTTGGCTGTTTCCCTCCCATCTCTGCCTCTGTCTTCACGTGGCTTCTCCTGTGTCTGGGTCGCTCCTCTTTTGCCTCTTGCAAGGACGCTGTCATTGGATTGGGGGCCACCCTAACCGAAAATGACCTCACCTCGAGATCCTTAACTACATATATGAAGACCCTTTTCCCAGATATGGTCCTGTTCACGTGTTCTGGCGGGACACATCTTTTGGGGTCACCATTCAACCCATTATCTGTGTATAAAATAATCCTCATTTTAGGAGATTACCAAGATCTCAAACAGATTGGCACAGACAACAGCCATGTGGGTGGGGGTCTGGTGATGATGAGGACTCTAGAATCACCTGGAAAGGATCAAGGCCTGGCTTCATCAGAAAGTGAGCTCTTCCACCATGGTGCCCGTGGAAACAGCCACTCCACTCTGTCCGTGGAAAGGGACACAGTGCCAAGTCCAGAAGTGGTTACGTTGCAAAGCTGGCTCTTCTGGGATTTCCTCATCAATAGCATCATGTAACCAATAACTACGGGCTTGGAGGAATCGCTTTCTGGTACGTGATGACAGCACTGTCACTTTAGGTGCAGCAAGCCTAGAATAGGAATGTTTGAAGGAGAAGAGTTTGAGAGATTGCAAAGCTTGGTTGTCAAGGAAACTGAGCAGGTTTTTCAAGGTTGTCAAAGAAACTTCTCTCTTAAACAGAAGGCAGGGCTGGGAGAGCTGAACTCCAGGGATCGTTTTTTTTTTTTTTTTAAGAAACCTTTTTTTTTTTTAAATTTATTTATTTATGGCTGTGTTGGGTCTTCGTTTCTGTGCGAGGGCTTTCTCTAGTTGTGGCAAGCGGGGGCCACTCTTCATCGCGGTGCGCAGGCCTCTCACTATCGTGGCCTCTCTTGTTGCGGAGAACAGGCTCCAGACACGTAGGCTCAGTAATTGTGGCTCACGGGCCTAGTTGCTCCGCGGCATGTGGGATCTTCCCAGACCAGGGCTTGAACCCGTGTCCCCTGCATCGGCAGGCAGACTCTCAACCACTGCGCCACCAGGGAAGCCCCAGGGATCTTTTAAAGGGGCTGCTCTGAAGCACCATCCCCTAAGTGGAGGTCTCAGCATGAGCTGGGGTTTGCGAAAAGTGTGATGAGATTAAGCCTGACTTTATGTGACAGCTGGGGAGGGGTTTGCAAAGCACCTTGGCTTTTAGAGCAAAGGTTTGTTGCTGGAACAAAGTGTCTCCCAAAAATGGGCCAAAGCTGAAGATGTCTCTGTCCCCCTTCTTGTGAAAGTCCAGGGAAGGTGGGTGTCGGGGCCCAGGCTCTGTTCCCCTTGTTTCTCCTCCCTGCTTCCAGGTGAGGGCTCTAACCAGCAGGAGGGGTTGACCACGGTGGGGGCATCATTCCCTCTGTCCTAGGATGCAGGCTGGCCAAGACCCTCACCACCTCCCCCCCTTCCCCTTGGTAACACAAGCCACTGTGTCCCAGCTGCAAGGGGTGGGAAGGCTGGGGGGTGCAGGGTAGCCATAAACAGGAAAAAGGGAAATGGGTTCTGATGGGCAGCTGGGCGGCTCTCCTGTGAGGGTCAGCCGGACGCTAGTGCACAGACTCTGGGTCCTGTGAAGCTTTGATGCTTTGTGGTTCTGGAAATCCTATAGGAGACGGTCCACAGCACGTGCTGTCAGTGGAGGTGGTGAAGCCAAAGATCCACAGTCCAGACTAAAGGTGCCAATGTATATACAGGACAAAACTATCTCGTGTGAATGTAGTTAAGACACATTTAACATGAATGCAGTCGTGTTAATGCCTAACATCTTCTATCTTGTGCCTCCCCTCCGGGACCCCCTCCTGAGTTCCTGAGGCTCCTGTAACTCATGTACAGGGGAATGGAGAGTGAGCTCTGTCCAGTCTGAGCCCTGAGTTATCCTGTGTGTGAGTCTATTTGGGGCTGCCGTAACTAATACCACAGACAGGACAGCTTAAACAACAGACATCTCCCAGTCCTGGATGCTGTCTGAGATCAAGGTGTTTCTTCTCAGGCTTCTCTCCTTGGCATGTAGACAGCCATCTTCTCCCCATGTCCTCACATGGTCTCCCCCATGCCTATCTGTGTCCTAATCTCTTCTTGTAGGACATCAGTTCTATTGGATTAGGATCCACCCTAGTGACCACATTTTTACCTTGATCACCTCTTTAAAAACCCCGTCTCCAAATACAGCCACATCCTGGGGTCCTGGGGGTTAGGGATTCAACATGTGAATTTGTGGGGGACATGGCTGAGCCCACAACATCCTGCTTAGGAACCAATATGTGCCTCAGTCCCTGCTTCCCTCAAGTCCCATGGGGATCATGCGATGGCTCAGGGAGAGTCTGGGCAGAGTTTGTGTCCCGGCTGGGGCACCCTGCTCTGCTCTCTTTGATCAGGCTGTGGCAGTGCATTGCTAGCCCCGTCCTGAGGTGAGCAGTTCTGGGGTTTTGTGCCGTGTCGCCTGGCCTGCTGAGATGCTCATTGTCAGGGGACCCAGGAGCCAGCAGCCTAGTGGGGATGCCAGGGACTCTCAGGGCCATGATGGACGCCTCTCCCACCAGACACCCCAGCAAAAGTGGGGAAACTTTGCGGGGGTGTACAGGTGGGAGAGAGTCGAAGTCTCATTTATGCTTCAGAAAGGCCACTCTTTGGGGTGGGATGTGAGATGCACTTTGGGGGCAGCGAGCTTTGTCAGGGCCTAATGGAGGGATCGGGCTTGGGCCAGGGCTGTGGGTGTAGAGGTGAATTAGTGTGGGGACTGGCCACAGACTCTGGAGGAGGAGCTGACAGTCACTGGGGCACAAGGAGAGTGAGAGGCTGGGAGGCCCCAGTGTTACTGAACCAAACTTGGGTCCGCTTGCCCAAGTGCAGTAGAGCCAATCTACTGACACCGGTTGTGGTGAAGGAAAGTAGAGCTTTAATTGTAAAAGTGCTGATACATGGAGGACAGGTGGCTTGTGCTCTAAAACCCCGAACTCCCTGAGGGATTTCAGCAAAGCATTTTAAAGGCCACTTTAAGGAGGGAGGTCACAGGGTATGTGATCAGCTGGTGCACAACCCTCTGGCTGATGGTGAGGTAACAGGGCAGTTAACATTGTAAATTCTTAGGCACCAGAAGCTCTGGGGCTACCTGTTCATGATCATCGAGTAGTTAATTTCTTCCACTTGGTGGTAGTTTTAACATCTGTAAAACAACTCAGGAAGCGTACATCAGATACTGTTATCCAGGTACTTCAGAGAAGAGCTACAGCAGAGGATATGGGGGAGGGGTCTGTCCTGGGAAGGCTCCATAGGGTCCTGTTCAGTTACACCTGGTGCCTGGGCTTGGCAACCTGGGAAGGTGGGGCTGCTCCTGGCTGTGGGGAGCTGCAGGATCACAGTCCTCTGAGGGGGCCTGTTAACCCCCAAGGTGAGATGGGGATGCAGTGGCTGGACAGAGGCGTCTGGCCTGGGAGAGGGGTCCAGACTGGAAATGTCACTGGAATCATCGCAGGGAGGGAGAGGAAAGGCCAATGGGGGCAGGTAGGTCACAGCAGACTACGTGCAGGTGACGGCTGTCCTGATGGAAACACCTCAGAGCCAGAAAGCAGTGGCCGTCAGGGACTCAGCTTCATTCTCTTGTTCCTTTGTAAAACCACTGTGTCAGAGTTTGAGTCACTGCCAGGAGACTTCTGAGACCAGTGCTGCCATGGCTTCATCAAAGGGTCCAGGTGGAACACAGAACCACTGCAGGCCCCGCTCATGTCCCCACAGGGAATGAATCCCATCAGGGCACCAGGCCTCACAGACTTCAGAGAACCTCTGTCCTCAGGACTGGTCTTCCTCCTTCCTCTCACCTGCTGGTCAGAGGCCCAGGAACCCCCAATCTGGCTCCACCCCCAGGGCCTGGATTCTGGGACAGCTTAGGGGTAAGCAAGACCCTTATGCTCCGTTATCTGCCTAGGGGTGAGGATGTCTTAAAAGCTACAATTGACTGATTATGAAGGACTAAGTGTTTCCAGCAGGTATGGGTGGAAAGATGGGGTGTGAAGTTCCTATGTCTGCAGGGTCTTCCCGGCGTGAAGATCTGTGCGTTTCCCCCGGCCAGTCAGCATCCTCCCAGGAAGCCCAGATCCAGGATTATGAGGGCAGAGGCTCTCCCCTTGCTTACCTGTAACTTCCCACTCCCACACCAAGGAGGCTGGCTCCCACCATCTGCCATTTATCTATGCATTGCTCCTTTCCAGGTTACATGTGCAGAGGTTTCAGAATTGTTAGCTACTACACCCTGGAAAGAACTTCATAAAATAAAGCCCACTGTTTATGTATGGTCAACTTTACCTTTAGTCTACAGATTCTGTTCATTTCCAAAGGTTACTTAGGTCAGCACCTTTTGCCCTATCCCCTACCCCTACTGTGGGTTTTTCCACACATTTTCTTTTTTGGGGGAGGGGTTGCATTGGGTCTTCGTTGCTGTGCACAGGCTTTCTCTAGTTGCGGCGAGTGGGGGCTACTCTTCGTTGTGGTGCGTGAGCTTCTCATTGTGGTGCCTTCTCTTGTTGCAGAGCACAGGCTCTAGGCTCGCGGGCTTCAGTAGTTGTGGCGCGCAGGCTCAGTAGTTATGGCGCACGGGCTTAGCCGTTCTGCAGCATGTGGGATCTTCCTGGACCAGGGCTCGCACCGTGTCCCCTGCACTGGCAGCTGGATTCTTAACCACTGAGCCACCAGAGAAGCCCCTTCCATACACTTCTAATGCAGTTACATTCTGGCACATTATGTATTCCATCCTGCGACACTCCTACATTCTAAACAACTAAATTTGAATAGATTATGATTGACCCCTTGGGCTATATAAATCTGTGGGCTTAGACAAATGCATAGCGACAGGTATCCATCCTAGAGTATCACATGGAATACTTCAAACCCCCCACCCCAGGATCTGCTTATCATCTATGTAGCTTTGCTTTTCCTAGAATGTCATAAATGGGGTCATACTGGGTGCAGCCTCCTCAGACTGGGTTCTTTTACTTAGCAGTATATACTGAAGATTTATCCATGTCTTTCCATAGGTTGCTGGTGCATTCCTTTCTACTGCTGAGTAGTATTCCATTGCACATGTATGGGAGGAAAAACAATTTTCCCTCTACTTTTCTAGGTTCTTGGTTGAGAGCCCCCGCCCCCCCCCCCAATAATAAAAGACAGATAACCAGGAGAAAAACAGAAGTTTAATAACATGTATACCCCCTGTATACAAGGGAGATACCAAGGAAAACTGACTCACTCCCTGAAATGACCAAAGCCATCACCTTAAATACCATCTTCAGCTAAAAACAGAAGAAAGATGTTGGGGAAGGGGGAAGCCAGTTATGGCAGGTTATCATGCAAAGCACAGTAAACAAACGTATGATTGTTTGCACATTTAAGTCAGGACTTCTTCACTGATAACAGTTACTTGAGATTTCATTATCCTTCTTTCTGGTGCAAAGAGGGACATACCCTTATAAATGGAGACTTCTCTATTGCAACTGTCCTTCACAAAAGGGAAATCTCTACTCAGTTTTCTGAGATTCCTTTTTTTTGTTAAAGCAGACTGAAATAATCCTTATGCCAGAGAAGCATATTTTGGAGTGGCATATTCTACTTACCTTGACATGGATGTACCCCAGTTTGCTTATGCATTCATCTATTGAAGGACATTCTGATTTCCTCAGGTTTTTAGCCATTTATGAGTAGAGCTGCTGTGCATAATTGCATCTTTGTTTGCATTTGGACATAGATTTTCAAAGCAGTTGCTTAAATACTGAAAGCACGATTGTTGGATCCCCAGGTGAGACTTGTTTTGCTTTGGAAAGAAGTGACAAACTGTCTTACAAAGTGGCTGTACATGCATCCCACCAGTAAGCAGGGAGAGTTCCTGTTGGTTCTCACCCTCTAGCAATTGGTATTGTCATTATTTTGAGTTTGGCAGTCCTGATTTTGGAGAGGGAGCAGTGAGTAGTGGTGAGATCTTAATTCCCTGCCCAGGAATTGAACCTGGGTAGCCTGGATGAAAACTAGGAATGCTAGCCACCACACCCCCTGACTCTTGCCCCCCAGTGAAAAATGCATTTTTTACAGAGGCAAAACTGTAAAAACAGGTACAAAGTTTATTATTAGAGACATAGCACAACAACAAATGGGAGAGCACACAGAGAAACAGTTTGTTTAGTTAAGACAGAAGCAAGGCAGAGATGCACACCCGGAGAGGAAAGGTGTGGGCATCCCCCCAATGAGAAGGAGCGCAGTAAAGAGGCGGTTAAGTCACTTATATAGGGCAGTTCTACCAGGTCTCTGTTTATCTCTGGCCAATTATCTGGTTTCTTTTTCCACACCTGCCCTGCCCTAGGACCCTCCCCAACATGCGTGTGCAACTTTTTTTGAAGATGGATTACAGCCCAGAGACCTATGGGACGGCCTTAGCATCACCTATTTTGGGGTGGTGCCCATTCCTTTTTGACCCCCAAGGAGGCGTTCTACACATGTGCAATGTCTCCCTTGCCCCAAGGATGGGAAACGTATGACCTCTTGATCTTTTAACAGGGTTTAGTCCCACTCTGTCCTTGCCATATAAATGTCCAATGTCCAGTTACTTACCCTTTTCTGTTGCTGGTTTTTATATCGAGGTGCAGGTCTCGAAATATAGACAGGAATCCAGTCATAAACATGTAGTCCTGGAGCCCGTTTGTCTCTTGCTTCAGGAAATGTAAACAGGGGGCTGGTAATGAATGTCTGGGCTGAAGCCCATCTTCTTCTCACCCCAGGAAGTGTGAACAGGAGGCCAGTTGTAAATGTCTATCCTGGAGCCCATCTATCTCCTGCCTCAGTCCTAATAGGTGTGCTGTGGTATCTCATGATTTTAAGTTGTAATTCCCTAACGGTGTATGATGTTGACCATGTTTTTTTTTATGACTTTTACTATCTATATATCTTTTTTGGCTGGGTGTCTGTTCAGATCCTAACCCATTTTTTATGGGGTTGTTTTAGAGGTCTTTGTCTATTTTGAGTCCAAATCCTTTATCAGATACAAGTTTTGCAAATATTTTTCTCCAAGTTTGTGGCTTGTCTCTTGATTTTCTGAATAAGGTCTTTGAGAGTAGAAATTTTTAATTTCATAAAGTCCATAAGATTACCTTTTTCTTTCGTGCATTGACATTTGTGTTGTGTGTTAAAACTCAAAGCTCATGATCTCCAGACCAAACCCAAGGTCATATAGGTTTTCTATGTTTATCTCTGTAATTTTTATAGTTTCACATTTTAAATGTCTGTTAATAAATTTGAGTGTTTGGCTTAAGTTTTAAAGTTTGTGTCTACAGTCATTTCATTTCATACAGTTTCCAGTTAATTGTTCCTTAACTATTTTGGAGAAGTCATGGGATACTTGACTGTATTTCAGTTTGAATTTTCACAGTTTAGCGGATGCAGCAGAAGTGTCCTTAAAGGGCGGGGCCTCCCCTGAACTGGGAGGTGGCTTGGTCTGCACGTTCCCATTGGCTGGCAGGGAACGTGAGCCCGCCTCCCTGACCCTAGGCAGGAACGCGCATTCTGCCTGCGGACTTGGCTCCCCGCGCAGCCGGCGGGAGACCCGTCTCCTCAGGACCCGCTGGGGCTTTGGCTTCTGGAACACGCGGGGCTGAGTCCATGCTGACGGCCAGGCTTCGGGACAACCCGGGGTCGAGTCCACACTAACGGAAGCCGGGTCTCCTCAGGACCCACTGGGACTTCAGCTTTGGGACATCATGGGGTCCATTTCTCTCTGACAGGAGCCTGGTCTCCCCAGGACCTGCCAGGAGGTGATGCCGCTGAGGGAAAAGGTGAGGAAAAGTAGGGAGAAGGTTCTTGTGTGTGGCTGACCACTGAGGGTGTCTGTCTTCAGAGGACCCAGGAGGGGAAGGGCTTGATGTGGAAAACTGGGTTTTTGGCCACTTTTGTGTGTGGTGTAGACAGAGTGCAGTGTTGTTCTTTGGCATGTGGCGTCTGGTTTTCCCAGGACCATTTATTGAGGGGACCGTCCTTTCCCTGGTGTATGTTCTTGGCTCCTTTCTTGTGAATTAACTGACCACATACCTGTAGGTTTATTCCTGGACTCTCTGCTGTGTTCCTCTGGTCTGTGTACCTGTTTTTGTGCCAATGCCACACTTTTTTGGGACTGTAGCTTCGTAATGAAGTGTGAAGTCAGGGAGCGAGATGCCTCCAGCCCGTTCTCCTTCCTCAGGGTCGCTTTGGCTCTTCTGGGTCCTTTGTGGCTCCACACAAATGTTAAGATTGTTTGTTTTGTTTCTGTGAAATGTCATTGAAATTTTGGTAGTGGTTGCGTGTATGTGTACATTGCGTTGGGTAGCATGGACGTTTTCACAATATTTTCACCCATGCGCACGGGATACCTTTCCATTGATTTGTGTCTGTTCAGTTTCTTTCATCAATGTCTTAAGTTCTCAGTGTGCAGGTCTTTTAAGTCCTTGGTTAAATTTATTCCTAGTTTTTTGGGGGATGAAATTATAAATGGAATTGTTTTCTTAGTTCCTCTTTCTGATAGTTCATTATTAGTGTATAGAATTACAAATGATCCTGCAGTTTTACTGAATTCATTTTTTTTAGTTCTGACAATTTTTTTGGTGGTTTTATGTGAAAACCTAGAATTCAGAAATCCCACTGGTTTCCACTACACCCAGGTCATCCACGGCGCCCAAGACCTAGTGGCTCCTAATATTGTCTTCCCACGGTGCCTCTTAATACCATGTGGACAAAGTGACTAGCATCACTTTGGTTGAATTTGGTCTGGGTAAGTCTTGGCCTCTCTAGCAATGTTTGATGTCACCACTGCTTTTCTGGCATGTTACTGACATGGTTGTATTGCAAAGTATTTTCTAGTAAATTTCAAATGTTTAAACTTTAAACAGCAGTACAAAGTTTTCTACATTCACACCAAATACTGCAGTATGTTTTGGCCAAAACAGGGCCAGTCTCCCAGGGAACCAGGACATAACCCCAAAATGAAGGATAATTATGGTTTCCTCATTATAATCCTATCCACAGGACCGCTTCAGCTTTCACCAGCTGCCCCAACTTTGTGGAAATACCTTTTTCCATTCTAATCCGGTTTTCTTTTTCTGGAACCATCACTGGGGCTTTCCCTCATTTAAAAAACCTTCATGGACTTTAAGTGTACAAGATGAGTATGATCTGGGTGGATTTTCCTGTATGGCTTCTTTCACTTAGGATGTTTTCAGTGTTTATTCATGTTGTAACATGTATCTTTTTTTCATTGTGATTGAAAACACATACCATTTATCACTTAAGTCATTTTAAGTATACACGTCTATAGCATTAAATACATTCACATTGTTGTAAAAACATCCTCACCATCCATCTCCTGAACTTTTTCCTTTTCCGCAAGTGAAACTGTAACCGTTAAACACTTATTCCCCTCAACCCCTGGCAAACTTATTCTACTTTTTGTCTTTGAATTTGACTTATCTGGATACCTCATACTAGTGGAATCATAGAATGTTTGTCCTTTTGTGCCTGGCTTGTTTCACTTAGCATAATGACTTCAAGGTTCATCCACATTGCAACCTGTGTGAGAATTACCTCAGTTTTAAAGGTTGAATCATATTCCATGGTGTATATACTACACTGTATTTATGCATTCATCTGTTGAAGGACACTTGTGTTGCTTCCACATTTTGGCTATTGTGAATAATGTTGCTATGAATATGGGGTACAGATATCTGTTCCAGTCCTTGCTTTCTAATATTTTGGGTGTATACCCTGGAGCGGAATTGAGGGATCATACGTTAATTCCATGTTTAAGTTTTTGAGGAGTCGCCATACTGTTTTCCACAGCAGGAGCACAATTTTACTTTATTTCTTTATATGACAGAATAATGCAGCTTATGGATCTACCTTATTTTGCTTATCCATTCACCCGTTGGTGGGCATTTTAATTGTTTCTACCTTGGGCTATTGTGAACATTTCTGCTATGAATATTGACGTGTAAGTTTTTATTTGAACACCTGTTATCAGTTCTTTGGGTGTATATCTAGGAGTAGAGTTGTTGAAACATATGATAATTATATTTTTATATTTTTGAGAAAATGCCAAAGTTTTGTACACATAGATTGTACCATTTTACATTTCCATAAGTAAAGTTTAAGGGTTCCAATTTCCCTACACTGTTGCCAACATTTGTTATTTTTATTTATTTTTAATATAACCATTCTAGTGTGTGTGAAGGGGTATCACATTGTGGTTTTAATTTGCATTTGCATCATGACTACTGATGTTTGACATCTTTTCATGTGCTCGTTGACCATTTGTATGCCTTGTCTGGAGAACAGTCTATGCAAGTCCTTTGTGCATTTCAAAAATTGGGTTGCTCTTTTATTGAGTGGTAAAAATTCTTGATATATTCTGGATAAAGACTCTTATAAGATATATAATGTGCCTATATTTTCTTCCATTCTGTGGGCTGTCTTTTTACTTTCTGGATAGCCTCTTTTGATGTACAAAAGTTTGTAATTTTGAGGAACTCCAGATTATCTGTTTTTTTTTCTTTCATTGTTTGTGTTTTAGTGTCAGATCTAAGAAACTATTGCTAAATGCAGGGTCATGAATCCCTTGGTTTATTCCAGAGTACCATCATCCCTCGGTATCCTCTGGGCTAGGGTTTAGGTCTGGGGTTTGAGTCAGGTCAGGGTTTAAGGGTCAGGGGTCAGGGTTCTGGGGTTAGGGTGTTAGGGTTAGAGGTTAGGGTTCTCTAGGGTTAGGGTTAGGTTTAAGCATAACTGGCCCCCATTACTCTTCCTTTCTCCTCTCTGAGGTCTCCAGGATGGATAGCATTTGCCCAGGGTCACATATGAGTCAGGGAGTTGAGCTGGACCACTGTATTTCTACCCCCCAGTCCTGGGCTCTGAGAGAAGAATGAAATGTCTGTACTGTCTCTGACTGTTTCAAATTGAACTCGATGTCAGTCATGGGTTGTGGAGGGTGTCAGGAGTCATGCATGGTTGCTTCCTGCCCTCCCATCTGGGAAAGGTGGTGCTGGCCCTACTCTGCCTGAGCAGCCTCAGTTCCAGCAGAATGCCCAGAGAGGAGGGCACTCAGTGGACATGTGTGGATTAATGCAGGACTGGGTGTAGCAACGTGCCAGCCCCCTGCCTACTTGAGGGCTGGTGGGGCCCTCCTGGGACTGCAGGCATCCTTTGTCCCGTCTGAGTGGATATCAATAGACAATCAAGTCTCAGGCAGGACAGTCCTTGACCTCTGACCATTCAGGGAGGCATCTGTGGTCCTCTAGCTCAGTTCAGCCAGGGCCCTGTCAAGACCCCGTGGACAATTAGTGAGCTGACCATGGTGGTGAGCAATGGAACAGCTACCTGGGCAATGTATCCTTTCCTTTGAGATGTTTCAACTATCAACATCCATGTGGTTGAGAAAAGGGCCTCCCCTTCACCGCCTTCACAGCCTTCACAGCCTCATAGCCTGCCAAGAGAGGTAATAACCCTCTTAATATTTGAGTGTGTCCCTGACACAACAACCATACAGCAGACCATGGCCCTGCAATCCTTTGTCCTGTTAGTTGTTAGAAATTTTGACATTCATATTCATTAAGAGTCAAAGTTATGGGAGTAACTGGGCCTCCCAATGGGAGGTTCACACTGAGACTGCATTGTCGTGGAGAGCCATATGCATCCATGTGGCCTCTGGAAAGCCTGCCAATTATGGTTTCCATGACATGGAATAATTCTTGAGCCTCCCATTACTTCATTGCACAAGAGTTTCCTTACCACCCTAGCATTTGGTTTCTTCCCTTAGTAAAGGAGACAGAAGAAACTGGAAAAGGAACAGTATTGTTTTTCAGGGATGGGTAATTAATATGGCAAGGGAGATGGCATAACTCAAGGGCTCCCACCTCTCAGGGGCAGGAATGAGGTCTGTGTGTCTTCTGAGGGCACATGGGCTGTTCTGGGCCAGCCTCTGAGATGTGAGGACCTGATGCCCAAGGCAGGAGACTTGAGTTTACCAACAACAATGATCCTGCCTTTTCAGCAAGTCAAAGAACTTCTTGCAGTCTTGGGAAGACAGTAAAAGCACTGGATGAGTAGCTGCAGCCCCTGACCCTAAGTGAACCCTGTTCTTCCTTTTGTGTCAGATTCTGTGCTATGCTGTGAGCTGTCATTGACATAGAATCTGCTGCTTTCTTGCAGCCAGCAGCTGTTCTCATGCCCAAGTCTAGTGCCTCAGTTTTCCTTTGGGAATTACATCTCACCTGCTTCCAGTCCAAATAGTTCCAGAAGGATGAGCCCATGTTCCACCCAGCTCGAAGATGGGTTTACAACCCACATCTAGCCAGTCCCATTTTCCATCTTCTGGTGATGGATCAAGGATGAGAATGAAACCCAAGCCAGGCCAAAGGCCTTCAAAACCATGACTTTTCTTAGAACCCAAGAAAAGGAGAAACCTTTTCTCGGATAAAGGATGGTGAGTGGTTGTCAGCCTAGAGTTGCTGTTGGCCCAAGGGCAGTGAGAGAGACTGTGCCTGTGAATGGGGTCCCCCAAAGGCACTGAGCAGGACAAAAGTTTGGAGAGAAACAAGGTCACACAGAGAGTGTGAGACACTGGACCTGCCAGGTCCAAACCCATTCTTAAACTTGCCACTTGCAAGTATTAATTTATTTCTACCCTTATAATAAATACTAATTTATTTTACTTCAGTAAGTGTGTCCAGTTGCTGGGAATAAAAAAAGTCCTAGTTGACACATCCGAATCAATAATCCCTGATCCATCCTCAGGTGTCCTCATTGGGTAGGTGTGGCTGGGGGAGATGAAGACACTGGGTGGGGTCATATACTAGGGGAGCTGCCAAACAACTCTTTCCCTGTTCCTTCCCTGTCCTGGAGAGAGAAACCCTGGAACAGTGATAGGATAACCAATAGGGGAAGAGGTTTCTCAGTGGTTAATTAGTCTTTTTGTATTTTCCTTAATTTAGGGTCCATTTTGGTAATGTGTTTTTACAAAGAAATCGCCCATTTCCTCTAGATTTCCAGTTTGTTACAATAGGTTTCTCTTATTTGACCTTTAATTTTTGCAGTCTAATTTTCTACAGAATCATCACAAATAATGAACAAATATTGATACTTTATTATTAACTTAAGTCTCTATTCATGTTCCTTTTGTTATACCTTCCCTTGTTCCAGGGTCTCAAAGGACATGGGGTCATCATGTCTGTTTAGTCTCTTCTGGGCTTTGACAGTTGCTCAGACTCTCCTTGTTTCCATGACCTTGACAGTGTGGAGGACGTCTGGTCAGGTATTGTGTAAACTGCCCTGCACTGGGATTTGCTTAGTGTTTTTGCTGTAATTAGACTTGGCTTTGAAAAAGCAGATCACAGAGTTAAAGTGCTTCCTCTTCACTATATATCAAGCGAACAGGCTCTTAAGGGAACTGCTTACTTATATTCTTAACTTTGGTCACCAGGCTGAAGTAGTGTTTGTGAAGTTTTCCCACAGTGAAATTAATTTTTTCCCATGTCCATCCTGTGTGTCTTATTTAGGAGGAAGTCATAATACAGAAGCCACACTTGAGGAGAGAGGGGTTAGCTTCACATCCTTGATGGACAGCTGAGTGTCTATATGAATTGTTTAGAAGCTTCCTGCCTAGGAGATTTCTATTTAACATCATTCATCAAAAACTATGTAACTTATTTTTACCAGTTTGGACACATGAATAATTATTATAAACTTTTGGTTATAATCCAGCACTACATTATTAGACTGCTTAGTTCATTCTTGCTTTGGCTGTTGATAGCTTTTTCCATTTGCTCCTGTTTTCATTTTACATAATTTTTCTTTTGTGGGTTTTAAAAATTTTTGGTACTTCTTTACTTTCTGATATTTTAAGATTATCCTGCTTCATATATTACTGTCTCAGTCCTAGCATCAGCCCTTTCTTCAAAGAGCCCTTGTTCCTTTTATTAGAGAATGGTGTTAAAAACTTACATGTGGGAGCTAAATATGCTCAGCTGACAGTGCATGGAAATGTATGCATGTATCCCAGCGTATGCATATACACGTAATTATAAAGATTTCCATGTGGAACTATGTGTATCTCTATTAGCCGAAAGATAGTTTATACTGATGCCTCCAACCTGATCTGTTATGACATGGATATTGTAACCTTCTCCCTTTGTTTGTCTGTGACTTCCCACTCCAGTGGTAAGAAACCTGGCTTCCACCATTTGTCATTAAATTCAGTGCTTGTTCCATTTGATTACTGATATAGTAGTTTCAGTACTGTTAGCTACTACTCCCCATGGGAAAGAACTTACAGAGTCCACTGTGTATGTACAGCATATTTTGCCTTTGGCCTACGGAGTCCGCTCATTTCCAAAGTTAACTTAGGTCAGCCCATTTTGTCCCACCACCAACAGTGAGTTTTTTTCATACCTTTCTAAATCAGTTAGATTGTTTGTTACATTCTGTATGCCAGTCTTTGACACTCCCATATCCTAAGTAAATAATTTGAATAGATTATAATTTACTTGTTGGGTTGTAAAAAATCTGTGGGTGTAGACAAATGCACAGTGACAGGTATTCACCACTAAAGTATCATACGGACCTTTTCAACTACATATTCCGTAAACTGTTTACCATGTCTCTTTTGCCTTTTCTAGAAGTCATATAAATGAGGTCATACACTGTGTAGCACTTCAGACTGTATTCTTTCACTTAGCAATGTAAGTGTTAGATTCATCTATTTTTTTTTTTTTTGCACGGGTTGATGATTCATTCCTTTATATCTCTGAATACTATTGCATTGCATGTATATGAGAGGAAAAATAATTTTCCCTCTACCCTTTTTATGTTCTTCATTGAGATCCCCCTTGTAATGAAAGGGAGATGAACTGGAGAAAAACAATCAGAAGTTTAATATATACCATGCATACCTCCTGTATTCTTGAAAGATACCCAGGAAAACTTAGTCTGGCCCAAGCCATTACCTTAAAGGCTACCTTCAGCTAAGAACAGAAGAAAGATGTTAGGGAATGAAGGAAGCCATTTAAGGGAGGTTATTAGGCAAAGCACAGTAAACAAGGGTACGGTTGTTATGCAGATTTACATCCAGACCTATTTCATTGACAAGCTTTTTTTTTTTTAATATTTATTTATTTGGCTGTGCCAGGTGTTAGTTGAGTTATGTGGGATCTAGTACCCTGACCAGGGATCGAACCCAGGCCCCCTGTATTGGGAGTGTGGAGTCTTAACCACTGGACGACCAGGGAAGTCCCAACAAGTTTTTCTTGATATTTAGTCATCATTCAATTCCTGGTCCAGAGAGGGACATACCCTAATAAATGGAGATATCCTTAATAAATGTAAATTTACCTCATAAAAGGGCATTTTCTACTTGGTTTTCAAAGATTCTCCTGGGTCTGCTGTTTTTTAAATTAATCAGTCCAAAATAATCCTTTTGTCTAATGGGCATATTTCGGGGTGGTGTATTCTGCTCCCCTTGACATGTACGTGCCCTAATTTGCTTATGAATTCATCTACAGAAGGACATCCTGATATCTTTAAGTTTTTAGCCATTATGAATAGAGCTGCTGTGCATTACTTGATGCTAGTTTTTGTTTGAACACAGGTTTTCAAAGCAGTTGTCTAAATACAAGAGGTACGCTTCTTGGATCCTAAGGTGAGACTACTTAGACTTGGAAAAAACTGCCAAACCGTCTTCCAAAGTTGGTTGTACGTGCATTCCACCAGCATCTTGAGTATATTCCTGTATGCTTATTTAGTATCTGTTTATCTTCTTTGGCCAGGTGTGTGTTTCAACCTTTACCAAATTTTAATGGCATTGTTTGGTATAATTTGGGTACAAACCCTTTATCAGATATGTGTTTTGCAAATAGTTTCTTCCAGTTTGTGGTTTGTCTTTTGGTTTTCTGAATAAGTTCTTTCATAGGGTAGAAAGTTTTAATTTTATAAAGTCCACATTATCAATTATTTTTCTTTTGTCGATAGACTTTTGGTGTTGTGTGTTTAAAACACATCACCAGACCCAAGGTCATGTAGATTTTCTTTCTTTTTTAAAAAATAAATTAATTTATTTATTTATTTTTGGCTGCGTTGGGTCTTCGTTATTGCACGCGGGCTTTCTCTAGTTGCGGCGAGGGGGGGCTACTCTTTGTTGCCATGCATGGGCTTCTCATTGTGGTGGCTTCTCTAGTTGTGGAGCATGGGCTCTAGGTGCACGGGCTTCAATAGTTGTGGCATGTGGGCTCAGTAGTTGCGGTGCATGGGCTCTAGAGTGCAGGCTCTGTAGTTGTGGCACACGGGCTTAGTTGCTCTGTGGCATGGGGGATCTTCCCAGACCAGGGCTCGAACCTGTGTCCCCTGCATTGGCAGGCGGATTCTTAACCACTGCACCACCAGGGAAGTCCTAGATTTTCTTTTTTCTTCTAGAATTTTTATAGTTTGGTAATTTAAACTTGTCTATGGGCACTTTTGAGTGAATTTCGGTTTACATTGTAAAGTTTGTGTCTACATTCATTTCATCACATATGGTTTCTAATTAATTGTTCCTTAACCATGTTTTGAGAAGATACAGAGAGATACTTGGCTCCATTTCAGTTTGGATTTCCAAACTTAGTATATACAGCAGAACAGCACTCTGGATGAGGCCTCTGGGTTTGTGAGTGTGGCGCTCCCGGCACTCCTCTGACGTCCCACAGGGGGCACCGAACCCACCTGTCTGACCCTGGGGACACAGGTGCATCCAGCTCACAGACTTTGCTCTGTGACAAGCAGACAGGAACTTTGTCTCCTGTCAGGGTTTAGGTTTCTGGACCATGGGGCAGTTTCTACACTGGCTGGAGCTCACTTTTCTCAGGACCCACTGGTGAGGAGATGCCACGAGAGGAAAAAATGAGAAAGTGTGGAGAATCTTCCTGTGCAGCTGACTGCTGGGTGGGTGGGGTGCATCTTCAGGGGACTCAGGAGAGAAAGGGTTTAATGTGGAATACTGTGCGCTTTTAGTTAGTTTTATTTACAGTGTAGCTGGTGACCAGTGTTGTTCTTTGGAACCTGGTGTCTAGTTTCCCTGGCACTGTTTGTTGATGGCTTTGGGTAGAATAAACATTTTAATAATAGTCATTTTTCTGATGCATGAGCATGGGATATTGTTTTCTACTGTGTCTTCAATTTCTTTATCAATACTTTATATTTTTCTGAGTATAGGTCTTTCATGTCCTTGGTTAAATTTATTCCTAAATAGTTTGTTCTTTTTGATGGAGTTGTAAATGGGATTGTTTTCTTAATTTTTCTTTCTGATGGTTCATTTTAAGTGTATAGAAACAAAACTGATTTGTGCGTAATGATTCCATATTTTGCAACTTTACTGAATTTATTTTTTTAACACTTTTTTGAAGTAATGTGAAAAATTGTAATGCTAAAATCTCACTGTTTCTACTGCATCCCAGGTAATCCGCAGGACCCAAGACATGGTAGCTACTAATATACTCCTCTCACGGTGCCTTTTTTTTTTTTAAATTTATTTATTTAATTTATTTTTGGCTGTGTTGGGTCTTCGTTGCTGCGCACGGACTTTCTCTAGTTGCGGCAGCGGGAGCTACTCTTTGCTGCAGTACGCGGGCTTCTCATTGCAGTGGCTTCTCTTGTTGTGGAGCACGGGCTCTAGGCGTGCGGGCTCAGTAGTTGTGATGCATAGGCTTAGTTTCTCCGTGGCACGTGGGATCTTCCTGGACCAAGGGTTGAACCTGTGTTCCCTGCATTGGCAGACAGATTCTTAACCACTGTGCCACCAGGGAAGTCCCTCCCACTGTGCCTCCTAATACCATGTGGACTCCTACAAAGGAAAAAACAATCACAACTTTGGTTGAACTTTGTCTGGGTTAAGTCTTGGCCTCTATAACAAAGTTTGATGGCTGTCTTATCTGATTTTCTGGCATGGTACTGACATGGTGGTTTTGAAAAGTAATTTACTTTCCAGTAATTTAAAATGTACAGAAAAGTTTCAATAATGGCATAAGTACTCACATTTGCCACTTCACACAAAATACTCAGTGTGTTTTACCCAAAACAGGGACACTCTCCAGAGGAATCAGCACATAACCCCTAAATGAGGAAATCATGATGTCTACATTATAATTTAATACACAGGCCCACTTCAACTCTCGCCTGTTGTCCCAACTGTATGAAAATGTCTTTTTCCATCCTGATCCAGTTTTCTTTTTCTGGAACCATTACTGAGTTTTCCCCTCATTTGGACAACCTTGATGGATTTAAAGCAGACAAGATGAGTATGGGATCTGGGTGGACTTTTCTGTATGGCTTTTTTCACTAAGGATGTTTTTAATGTACATTTATGTTGTAAGAAATATCAGCACTACACTTTTTTTCATTGTCATTAAAAATACAAAACATGACATTTACCATTTAATTCATTTTACATACACACTTTTGTGGTATTGACTGCCTTCATATAGTTGCACAAACAAGTTAACTAACATGTGTACCTCCTGTGTGCATGGGAGATACCCAGAAAATTGAGTAACACCCTGAAATGGCCCAAGACATCACCTTAAATACCGTCTTCATCTCAAAGGAAAAAAAAGGAAGGGTATGGTTGTTTCTGTCTACATTCCTTTGATTGCGCATGGTTTCCAACTGATTGTTGTATAACTAGTTTTGGAGAAGTCATGGGACAGTTGGCTTCATTTCAGTTTGAATTTCCAAATTTAGTGGATTCTGCAGGCTTGATACAAGGTTTACAAACTTGATATTGGATCAGGACATCCCATGGTGTAATCGGTATTAATGGTTTGTTCAACAATTAAAGTTCTGTGTGATATGAGTTCAGACTGGAGTAATCCTGGTTAGTTTCTATCTGTTGTACATTTGTCCCAGGATGAAAGGACAAGAAAAACAAGACCCACTTTATAAAAGTGCCTTCAAACTAATTGATGGTATAATCTCCACCTAATTTTTAAAAAATTTTTTCATTGAAGTATAGTTGACTTACAATGTTGTGTTAATTTCTGCTGTACAACAAAGTGATTCAGATACACACACACACACACACATACTGTTTATTACATATATACATATGGTTTGCTACAGGGTATTGAATATAGTTTCCTGTGCTGTACAGTAAGACCTTGTTGTTTATCCATCCTATATATAATAGTTTGCATCTGCTAATCCCAAACTCCCAATCTATCCCTCCCCTGTCTTCCCCTTGGCAACCACAAGTCTGTTTTCTATATCTGTGAGTCGGTTTCTGTTCTGTAGATTCATTTGTGTCTCATTTTAGGTTTCACATATAAGTGATATCATATGGTATTTGTCATTCTCTGTCTGACTTCACTTAGTATGATAATTGCTAGGTCCATCCATGTAGATGCAAATGGCATTATTTCACTGTTTTATGGCTGAGTAATATCCCATTGTATATATTTATCACATCTTCTTTATCCATTCATCTGTTGATGGACATTCAGGTTGTTTTCATGTCTTGGCTGTTGTGAATAGTGGTGCTATGAACACAGTGGTCCATGTATCTTTTCGAATTATAGTTTTGTATGGATATGTGCCCAGGAGTGGGATGGCTGGTTCATATGGCAATTCTATTTTTATTTTATTTATATTTTTATAAATTTATTTATTTTAATTTATTTTTATTTTTGGCTGCGTTGGGTTCCGTTGCTGTGCGCGGACTTTCTCTGGTTGCGGCGAGTGGCGGCTACTCTTCGTTGTGGTGTGTGGGCTTCTCATTGCAGTGGCTTCTCCTGTGGGGAGCATGGGCTCTGGGCTCGTGGGCTTCAGTAGTTGTGGCACGCAGGCTCAGTAGTTGTGGCTTGCAGGCTCTAGAGCGCAGGCTCAGTAGTTGTTGCGCACGGGCTTAGTTTCTCCATGGCATGTGGGATCTTCCTGGGCCAGGGCTCGAACCCGTGTCCCTTGCATTGGCAGGCGGATTCTTAACCACTGCGCCACCAGGGAAGCCCCGGCAACTCTATTTTTAGTTTTTTGAGGAACCTTCATACTGTTTTTCATAGTGGCTGCACCAATTTACATTCTGACCAACAGCGTAGGAGGGTTTCCTTTTCTCCACACACCCTCCAGCGTTTATTTGTAGAATTTTTATTGATGGCTATTCTGACCACTATGAAGGGATACTTCACTGTAGTTTTGATTTGCATTGTTCTAATAATTAGCGACGTGGAGCATCTTTTCATGTGCCTATTGGCCATCTGTATATCTTCTTTGGAAAAATGTCTATTTAGACCTTCTGCCCACTTTTTGATTTTTTTTCCAGTTGTATGAGCTGTTTGTATATTTTAGAAATTAGGCCCTTGTTGGTCACATCATCTGCAAATATATTCTCCCAAACAATTAGCACAGGTGCTGGGACAGCTGGATACCCACATGCAGAAGAATAAAGTTGGACCCTTACCTGCCCCCGTCCCATAAACAAAATCAACACAAAATGGATCAAAGGCCTAGATGTAAGAACCAATATTATAAAACTCATAGAAGAAAACATGAGAGTAAATCTTCATGACTTTGAGTTAGACTATGATTTCTTAGATCTGCTACCAAAAGCACAAGCAACAAAAGATAAAATACATGAAATGGACTTCCTCAACATGAAAAACCATTGTTTATCAAAGGAGCAAGGAATAAGATAATCCACCATCCAAAATGGCACAAGATGTTTGCAAACCATGTATCTGATAAAGGACTGTAGCCCACCAGCCAAGCCCCCGGTGGTCCAGTGGAGTGTCTGTGTGGCCCCTCCCATCCTAGGTGATCAGGAGATTTCAGGCCCCACAGCACCCAAGGGGTGGACACTGGTCATCCTCAGCACCCTCAAGGAGTGAGTGCCAGATTGTTTTGAGCCCATATTCCCACCCAGTACTGCCCTCAAAGGCTGAAGGCTTCAGCATGCCTCCAGAAGGACACAGAGTATTTGCAAGTCTTTGAGAACCAAGAGAAGAGTCTTCACTTTTCTGAAAAAGACATCTTATTATTTCACAACATGAACATTTTCAGTCTGGCTCCCAGGGGTGCCCTCCCACCTTCTTTATTTCTCTGAAAGTGAGCATGGTGGTTTGGCTGTCCCCAATCCCCACACCAGGTGACAAGGCCAGTGAGGCCAGCTCCTGGTGGTCCTTAGCTTCGTTGGAGATTAACCCAGACTCTCAGCCTGAGATTGAACGTGGACGCCCTTGCTTCTCCCCATCACCAATTCTCATCTCCTGCCCTGTCTCTTTTCCTCTTGCTTTTCAGAATCAGATTTACCTGATGGCTACCACTCACAGTTCCCTCAGAATCCAGAGATTTCTCCTCGAAGGAAAGGTTCTGGAAAAATCAGAGGGATAAATAAAGAATGCAGCTGGTTCTGGCCTTGTGCTGATGCCCAAGAGGGTGATGAGAATGAGTGTTTTCATTAGAATTTTAAATCCTCCAAGTAATAGATCATTGCGGGGGGGGCATCCTTTGTCTTCCTGCTCATTCTAATAATGTCATTCCTGAATCTTAATGTGGCAAATAATTTATATTATAAATATGCCGAGGGGGAGATCCATTTAAAAAATGTTAGAGGTAACTCCAAGGGTTTTACAACAAACAAGGACACAGAACCGTGTCCAGACACTGGCTGAGTGATTCCTACCCTGAGCTGCAGTCCCCTGGAGGGCGGAGTGGCCATGCCCCTCCTCCCGTAGGTCAGCCTACTCAGGGACATCCCACGTGGGACCACTGCATCGCAGAATCTTAGAGTGGCCAATGGCAGGCAGCTGGCTAGAGATGTGGACAAGAGAAAACTGCCCATCAGCCTGGGACAACCCCGGGGTGAGGCCTTAGTAAGGACCAGTGTCATGTCATTAGTTAGGGCCAGCACCAGGGCCGAAGCTAAGACCATTGTCAGGGCATTAGTGAGGGATATAATTAGGGTGTTAGTTAGATAAAAAATCAGGTCATTAGTTACAGACAGTGGCAGGGCCTCAGGTAGAGACTTCGTCAAGGCCTTAGTTAAGAAGAGCATCGGAGCTTCACCGATGTTAGGGACAGCATCAGGACGTTAGTTAGGGCCAGACACCAGGCCTTAGTTAGGGATAGTGTCAGGACCTCAGAGAAAACTTGAGAGCCTTAATATAAGACAGTTTAGGCCGTTAGTTAGGGCCACATCAGAGACTTTCTTAGGGACATATTCAGGGCCTTAGTAATGGTCAGGATCGGGGCGTTATTTAGTGACAGTAAATGCTATGAGGGACAGCTTCAGGGCCATAGTTAGGGACAGCGTCAGGGCCTCAGAGATAACTTAGGGCCTTAGTAAGAGAGAGTTCAGACCGTTAGTTAGGGACATCGTAAGAGACTTTCTTAGGGACATATTCAGGGCCTTAGTTATGGACAGGATCAGGGCGATAGTGTCGGATATCTCAGTCTATTAGGGTCACCATCAGGGACTTAGTTAGAAATAGTTCAGGCTGTTCCTTAGCTATATTCTCATGGACTTAAATAATGCCAGAATCACAGCTGTCAGGGAGAGTGTCAAGGTGTTATTGTGGGATGTCTGCAGCTATTAGGGACATCATCAGGGTATTAGTTAGGGAAAGAGGCAGGTCATTATTGTAGACAGTGTCAGGGCCTCAGGTAGACACAGCGTCAAGGCCTTAGTTAGGGAGGGCATCGGGGCCTTAGTTAGGGACAGTGTCAGGACCTCAGAGAAAACTTGAGGGCCTTAGTAAGAGATAGTTAGGGACACCTCACTGACTTTTTTAGGGACATATTTAGGACCTTAGTAATGGACAGGATCAGGGCATTATTTTGTGACCACTTAGGCTCTGAGGGACAGCATCAGGGCCTAAGTTAGGGAGAGTGTCAGGGTCCTAGGGACAGGGTTAGGGACTTTGTAAGTTCTAGTTCAGACCATTAGCTTGGAACAGCATCAGGGGCTTCGTTAGGGAGAATGTCAAGGCTTCAGTTAGAGATAATTTGCGGGCCTTAATTGGACACAGTTCAGGCTGTTACTTAGGGGCATCTTCAGAACCTCAGTTAAGGACAGCATCAGGGTGTTAGTTAGGGAAAGAGTCAGGCCATTATTAGCCCTGATTTTCCCCAAATTTGAATGCACTTTGAAGCTGCAGAAGAAATGTTTGCTACGTGGTTCCCATGCAGTTTCCCATTAGTACTACATGATGAGTATTTAGAAATAACATCATCTGTGCCCTCGCCACAGAGTCTGTCTGTTGATCTGGGTGGGAGCATCCGTGTTGTTTTAACTCCAGGTGATTCTAAGGTGAGACCAGGTTTAAGCCCGAGGGCTGCTGGGTAATCGGTGAGAGGTGCTTCCAGTCTTTGGTCCTTCTTCCTTTGGGGAGGCATCGGTGTCTGCTCTACATGGGACTGGAAGGGGCAGGGCAGTATAGTCCACTGACTCTGTGCTGTAGCAGAGTTTTGGGGCATCTGCGTGAGGGGAGAGTATGTGTAGACAGGAAGGAAAAAGCTTACAGTTTGGTCTCCATTCAGGGGTCATCGTTCCTGAATCTCTCTTTTTCAAAACATTGGCATTTCAGCGTTTCGAGGTGCTTTTGTCTGTGGCTCTAGTGGGAACAGGTGAAGGAGCTGTGCTGATGGTGCTGAAGGCATATTCTCAACATGCTGATGGGGTGCCTCAACATAATGTCCATGAGAAGACGACCAGAGCAGGAGGAAGATGAGGGAATGGCAGCTTCCCAGGTGAGTGTCCTGTCCTGGGTCAGAGGCTGTGTCTGCTTTTCCTCCTGAAATTTCATGGATTGCGAACCTACAAACCTTTAATTTTCTACTTCTGATGTTCCTGCCTTGCAAAGTTGTTTTCAACTACTTATTTTTTTCCTTCTTATGATAGTCAAAGTCCACTCTTTAGAATACCTGTCCCCTGTGATCCAGAGCCTTTTCCCCATTGTCTGCATCCAGGCTCCCTACAGAGCATGGAGAATTCTCACTATGAATAAACGACATTCAACTATTGAAATTATTCTCTTTGTGAAAGATCAACATGGGAAGGCAGTAATATCCGAAATGCCCTATGGCATAATTGCAGATGCTGGATATTAGTGAAGAAGGGAAAGTGGAATGATTAATCTACATCTGAATGCAACAGAAACGTCAGCTTATCACAGCAGGATTAAGAAAATGCTCTTTTAAGTGGGATGGCATTAGTGGCCCAGATAACTCAAGGTTCTGGGAGAAAAAGTAATTAGGAGAGATTTGCTCTGTATACTGATAAGAAAGACTATTTAAATACAGTGTAACAGTCAGGGAACATGGGAGGTATATGCGGTCTGAAATTTGCATAAAACTGACATTTTTTTCATGATAGTTTCAGACTGTGCTTTTCTTATGTATTTTCACCCAGAATACCACAGTAGTGATAATGTGTCTTGTGAGCTTCAGTCACCTGATAATCATTTGTCCCATTACACCTGCTGTTCACTGGTTCAGGTGCTTTCTGCAAGATTCCTCCACTATGAAGTTCATATATTTTATCTTTAGTAAATGTCTGGTGTGATTCACTGAGAAAATGTGCATAAACCATCAAGGTAAATCTGGAATATCCCATTTCTTCTTATTTTTATTTATTTATTTTTTGCTTGTAGTTTTCTTTGGAAAATGAACATTGTCACCTTTGTTTATTAAAGATATTGGCTTTTCCAGACACATCAAGAGAAAAAGGGAGAAGACTCAAATCAATAGAATTAGAAATGAAAAAGGAGAAGTAACCACTGACACTGCAGAAATACAAAAGATCATGAGAGATTACTACAAGCAACTCTATGCCAATAAAATGGACAACCTGGAAGAAATGGACAGATTCTTAGAAACGCACAAACTGCCGAGACTGAACCAGGAAGAAATAGAACATATGAACAGACCAATCACAAGCACTGAAATTGAAACTGTGATTAAAAACCTTCCAACAAACAAAAGCCCAGGACCAGATGGCTTCACAGGTGAATTCTATCAAACATTTAGAGAAGAGCTAACACCTATCCTTCTCAAACTCTTCCAAAATATTGCAGAGGGAGGAACACTCCCAAACTCATTCTACGAGGCCACCATCACCCTGATACCAAAACCAGACAAAGAGGTCACAAAGAAAGAAAACTACAGGCCAATATCACTGATGAACATAGATGCAAAAATCCTCAACAAAATACTAGCAAACAGAATCCAACAGCACATTAAAAGGATCATACACCATGATCAAGTGGGGTTTATCCCAGGAATGCAAGGATTCTTCAGTATATGCAAATCAATCAATGTGATACACCATATTGACAACTTGAAGGAGAAAAACCATATGATCATCTCAATAGATGCAGAGAAAGCTTTCGACAAAATTCAACACCCATTTATGATAAAAGCCCTGCAGAAAGTAGGCATAGAGGGAACTTTCCTCAACATAATAAAGGCCACATATGACAAAGCCACAGCCAACATTGTCCTCAATGGTGAAAAACTGAAACCATTTCCACTAAGATCAGGAACAAGACAAGGTTGCCCACTCTCACCACTATTATTCAACATAGTTTTGGAAGGGTTAGCCACAGCAATCAGAGAAGACAAAGAAATAAAAGGAATCCAAATCGGAAAAGAAGAAGTAAAGCTGTCACTATTTGCAGATGACATGATACTATACATAGAGAATCCTAAAGATGCTACCAGAAAACTCCTAGAGCTAATCAATGAATTTGGTAAAGTAGCAGGATACAAAATTAATGCACAGAAATCTCTTGCATTTCTATACACTAATGACGAAAAATCTGAAAGTGAAATTAAGAAAACACTCCCGTTTACCATTGCAACAAAAAGAATAAAATATCTAGGAATAAACCTACCTAAGGAGACAAAAGACCTGTATGCAGAAAATTATAAGACACTGATGAAAGAAATTAAAGATGATACAAATAGATGGAGAGATATACCATGTTCCTGGATTGGAAGAATCAACATTGTGAAAATGACTCTACTACCCAAAGCAATCTACAGATTCAATGCAATCCCTATCAAACTACCACTGGCATTTTTCACAGAACTAGAACAAAAAATTTCACAATTTGTATGGAAACACAAAAGACCCCGAATAGCCAAAGCAATCTTGAGAACGAAAAATGGAGCTGGGGGAATCAGGCTCCCTGACTTCAGACTATATTACAAAGCTTCAGTAATCAAGACAGTTTGGTACTGTCACAAAAACAGAAATATAGATCAATGGAACAGGATAGAAAGCCCAGAGATAAACCCACACACATATGGTCACCTTATCTTTGATAAAGGAGGCAAGCATATACAGTGGAGAAAAGACAGCCTCTTCAATAAGTGGTGCTGGGAAAATTGGACAGGTACATGTAAATGTATGAAATTAGAACACTCCCTGACACCATGCACAAAAATAAACTCAAAATGGATTAAAGACCTAAGTGTAAGGGCAGACGCTATCAAACTCTTAGAGGAAAACATAGGCAGAACACTCTATGACATACATCACAGCAAGATTCTTTTTGACCCAGCTCCCAGAGAAATGGAAAAAAGAACACAAATAAACAAATAGGACCTAATGAAACTTAAAAGCTTTTGCACAGCAAAGGAAACCATAAACAAGACCAAAAGACAACCCTCAGAATGGGAGAAAATATTTGCAAATGAAGCAACTGACAAAGGATTAATCTCCAAGATCTACAAGCAGCTCATGCAGCTCAATAACAAAAAAACGAACAACCCAATCCAAAAATGGGCAGAAGACCTAAATAGACATTTCTCCAAAGAAGATATACAGATGGCCTACAGACACATGAAAGAATGCTCAGCATCATTAATCATTAGAGAAATGCAAATCAAAACTACAATGAGATATCATCTCACACCGGTCAGAATGGCCATCATCAAAAAATCTAGAAACAATAAATGCTGGAGAGGGTGTGGAGGAAAGGGAACACTCTTGCACTGTTGGTGGGAATGTAAATTGATACAGCCACTATGGAAAACAGTATGGAGGTTCCTTAAAAAACTACAAATAGAACTACCATACGACCCAGCAATCCCACTACTGGGCATATACCCTGAGAAAACCATAGGTCAAAAAGAGTCATGTACCACAATGTTCATTGCAGCTCTATTTACAATAGCCAGGACATGGAAGCAACCTAAATGTCCATCGACAGATGAATGGATAAAGAAGATGTGGCACATATATACAATGGAATATTACTCAGCCATAAAAAGAAATGAAATGGAGGTATTTGTAATGAGGTGGATGGAGTTAGAGTCTGTCATACAGAGTGAAGTAAGTCAGAAAGAGAAAAACAAATACAGTATGCTAACACATATATACGGAATCTAAGGAAAAAAAAAAGGCCATGAAGAACCTAGTGGCAAGACGGGAATAAAGACACAGACCTACTAGAGAATGGACTTGAGGATATGGGGAGGGGGTGGGGTGAGATGTGACAGGGTGAGAGAGTGTCATGGACATATATACACTACCAAATGTAAAATAGATAACTAGTGGGAAGCAGCCGCATAGCACAGGGAGGTCAGCTCGGTGCTTTGTGACCACCTAGAGGGGTGGGATGGGGAGGGTGGGAGGGAGGGAGATGCAAGACGGAAGAGAAATGGGAACATATTGTATATGTATAACTGATTCACTTTGTTATAAAGCAGAAGCTAACACACCATTGTAAGGCAATTATACTTCAATAAAGATGTTTAAAAAAAAAAAAGATATTGGCTTTTCATGTGGAGGTTGCAATTGGTCAAGCCTTGTTCTTGTAAGTTTCCGTTATACTCCATACTCATGTAACAGACATATTCTTCTTTATCACTTCTTTGTATTTTCAGAAAAGTTTACAAGAATCTCATTATTAATGTATGCTCATTTGTCTAATTTATGAAATAAAGCTCAACTCAAATGATAAATAATTTTTCAAAGAAATCAGAGATTAAGAACCAATAGCTCTAACTTATTTTATATCATTGTGGGTATGTCTTCCCTAGTGTATTTATAATATACAAAGTGTATCACCCACAAATAGATTTCTATGATTTACCCAATTAAAAATAATTCGTATTAATTCTTCTTTAAAAGTTTCGTAGAATTCACCAGTGAAGCCATCTAGTCTTGGTATTTTTTTGTTGGAAGGTTTTTGAGAACTGATTCAGTCTCCTTAATAGTAATTTGGTCTGTTTAGATTGTTTCATTTCTTCATGATTCAGTCTTCTAATTATTTATTTTTTTAATAAATTAATTAATTTATTTTTATTTTTGGCTGTGTTGGGTCGTCGTTGCTGCACGCGGGTTTTCTCTGGTTGCCGTGAGTAGGGGCTACTCTTCGTTGCGGTGCGCGGGCTTCTCATTGCGGTGGCTTCTCTTGTTGCAGAGCACGGGCTCTAGGCACGCGGGCTTCAGTAGTTGTGGCGTGTGGGCTCAGTAGTTGTGGCTTGTGGGCTCTTGAGCACAGGCTCAATAGTTTGGCGCACAGGCTTAGTGGCTCCGCGGCATGTGAGATCTTCCTGGGCCAGGGCTCGAACCCGTGTCCCTTGCATTGGCAGGCAGATTCTTAACTACTGTGCCACCAAGGAAGCTTGTTATTTATTTATTTATTTATTTATTTATTTATTTATTTATTTATTTATTTGGCCCATTGATTACTTAGGATCATGTTGTTTAATTTCCACATATTTGTAAATTTTCCAGAGTCTCTCCTGTTGGTTTCTGGTTTCTTACCATTATGGTTGAAAAAATACTTAGTATGATGTCAGTCTTCTTAAATTTGTGAAGATTTGTTTAGTGACCCATCACATGATCTGTCCTGGAGAATGTTCAATGTGCACTTGAGAAAAATATGTATTCTCCTGCTGTTGGGTGGACTGTTCTGTTTTTGTCTGTTCAGTCCATTTGGTCTAATGTACAGCTCAGGTTCAGTACTTCCTTGTTAATTTTCTTTTTGGATGACCTATTCATTGTTGAAAGTTGGGTATTAAAGATCCCTACACTTTTTTTTTTAGTATTGTCTATTTGTCTCTTCAAATCTGTTAGTATTTGCTTAATATATTAAGATCTTCCACTGTTGGGTGCATATTTATTTATGATTTTTGTCTTGATAAATTGAAAACATTATCATTATATAATGACCTTATTTTTTTTTTCCTTGTTGCAGCTTTAGGCTTAAAGTCTATTTTGTCTGGTATAACTCTAGCTACCACTCTTTTCTTTTGGTTTCCACTTGTATGGAATATCTTGTACCAGAGCTTCAATTTGAGCTTATTTGTGTTTTCAACTCTGAAGTGAGTCTCTGATAGCCAGCATATAGTTCGATCTTGTATTTTTATGTCTAGCCACTCTATGACTTTGGACTAAAGAATGTAATACATTTATGTTTACAGTAATTATTGACAGTTAAGGACTTACCGATGCCATCTTATTGTTTTCTGGATTTTTTGTTGTTTCTTGTTCCTTCCTCTGTTGCTGCCTTTCTTTGTGAATTAGTGATATTCTGTAGTGGTATGTTATGATTCCCTTCTCTTTATGTTTTCTGAATGTACTGTAAGATTTTTGCTCTGTGGTTCCATGAGGCATACAGAAAACATCTTACAGATATAACAGTCTATTTTATGTTGATAATAATATAATTCCATGACACAAACACAAAGCTCTGCTTTTACTCCCCTCCATGAATTTTTCTATATGGTGTTACAACTTACCTCTTTGTATATTGTTTACATGTTAAAATTATTATAGCTGCAGTTATTTTAATAATCACATACTTTAACATTTATACTAAAGTTAACTGGTTAACACACCACCATATCACATTATTAAAAGTATTCTTACCTTAACTATATACTTATGTTTACAAGTCTTGTGTATTCTCATATGTTATCATGGTACTCTTTAGTTTACTTTTATTGTAGCTTGAGGAACTCTTTTAGAATTTTTTTAAGACAGATATAGTGATTATGAACTCTCTCAGCTTTTTGGAGAAAGTTTTTAATCTCTTCATTTAAGAAGGACAATTATGATGAAGAGGATATTCTTTGTTGGCAGTGTTTTTTTTTTCATTGGGTAATTTGAATGTATTATCCCACTCTCTCGTACCCTGTGAGGTTTGTGATGAGAAATCAATTGATAACCTTATGAGGTTTCTCCTGTAAGTTATAAGCTTCTCTCCTCTTGCTGCTTTTCAGATTCTTTGCTTTTGATGGTTGACAGTTTTACTATAATGTGTTTTGGGGAATGTTTTTCTTTTTTTTCTTTTTTTTAAATTTTGGTGCTCTATGAGCTTCATGAGCTTGGATATCCAAATCTCTCCCCTGATTACAAAAGTTCTCAGCAACTATTTCTTTAAATAAGCCTTCTCTCTCTATCTCTTCCTTTTAAGACTCCATAATTCAGAGAAGATTTCTTTGGGTGATATCCTATAGATCACAAAATCCTTCTTCACTCTTTTTTTCGTTGTTCTCTTCTGAGTGGATATTTTCGACTTACTGTCTTCTAACTTACAGAAAATTTATTCTGCTTGATCTGTTTGTATATTGACTTTGCTTATTGCATTTCTTTTTTCTTATATTTAACATAAAATATTACTTGAATTTAATGGTGCTTTGATACATTTAAGCCTTATGCTTTGCCACTGTAGCAGTAGCTATCACCTCTGTCATGTCACGTAATTATTATTTCTTTATTGTGGTTAGAAAAATTAAGATCTAGTCTCTTAGCAAGTTTGATGATCATAATACAATACCGTGGTCTATATTGACTATCGTGTGCATCAGATCTTTAGGAATTATTTACTGTTAGTTAAAAGTTTGTATCCTTGGGCTTCCCTGGTGGCACAGTGGTTGAGAGTCTGCCTGCCAGTGCAGGGGGACGTGGGTTCGAGCCCTGGTCTGGGAGGATCCCACATGCCGTGGAGCAACTAGGCCCGTGAGCCACAATTACTGAGCCTGCGCGTCTGGAGCCTGTGCTCCGCAACAAGAGAGGCCGCGATAATGAGAGGCCCATGCACCGTGATGAAGAGTGGCCCCCACTTGCCGCAACTAGAGAAAGCCCTCGCACAGAAACAAAGACCCAACACAACCATAAATCAGTAAATAAATAAATAAATATTTTAAA
The DNA here is from genome assembly GCF_028023285.1 of Balaenoptera ricei. Lineage (NCBI taxonomy): Eukaryota > Metazoa > Chordata > Mammalia > Artiodactyla > Balaenopteridae > Balaenoptera > Balaenoptera ricei. The sequence goes on from NC_082647.1 coordinate 82,126,791, forward strand.
AAAGTTTGTATCCTTAAATAACATCTCTCCTATTCCCCACACCCCAGCCCCTGGTGACCAACATTGTATTCTCTTCTTTTTATTTCCATATATATAGGATATCACATAGTATTTGTCTTTTTCTTTTTGACTTATATCAGCATAATTACCCAAGGTACATCAATGTTAAAAATGGTAGAATTTCCTTCTTTCTAATGGCTAAATAATATCCATTGTGTGTATGTAGATATAGGTAAGTATATAGATATAGATATCATATCTTTCTTATCCATTCATCTTTTGATAGGAACTTAGGTTGATTCCATATATTGGTTATTGTGGATAATGCTGCAAGAAATATGGGGGTGCATATTTCTTTTCAAGTTAGTGCTTTTATTTTTTTTGGATAAATACCCAGAAGTGGAATTGCTGGATTGTGTAACAGGTCTATTTTTAACTTTTCTGAGCAACCTTCATATTGTTTTCCATAGTTGCTGCAAAATTATATCCCCACTAACAGTTCACAAGTGTTCCCTTTTGTCAACATCATCACCAACACTTATTTTCTTGTCTTTTTGAGGATAACCATTCTAACAGGTGTGAGATAATACCTCATTGTGGTTTTTATGGGCACTGTACTGATGATTAGTCATGTTGAGTACATTTTTGTATACTTATTGGCCATCTATATGTCTTTTTTAGAAAAATAATGTTTCCTTTGCCCATTCATACATTGGATTGTTTGATTTCTTGTGGTGTTTTATGAGTTTTTTAAAAAATGTATTTTGATTACATGCCCCTTTTCCAGTCTATGGTTTGCATTTTTTTCCCATTTGGTAGGTTTACTTTTCATTTTGTTGACTATCTATATTGTTGTACAGTAGCTTTTTTTAAGCTTTATTTATTATTTATTCATGTATTTTATTTATTTATTTTTGGTTGCGTTGGGTTTTAGTTGCGGCATGCGGGCTCTTTGTTGCAGTGTGCGGGCTTCTCCCTAGCTGTGGCATGCGGGTTTTTTTTCTTTCTTCTCTCTCTCTAGTTGTGGTGCGCAGGCTCCAGGGTGCATGGGCTCTGTAGTTTGCGGCACACAGGCTCTCTAATTGAGGCGGGCAAGCTGAGTAGCTGTGACGCACGGGATTAGTTTCCCTGCGGCATGTGAGATCTCAGTTCCCCGACCAGGGGTCAAACCCACGTCACCTGCATTGTAAGGCAGATTCTTTACCACTGGACCACCAGGGAAGTCCCTAGAAGCTTTTAAGTTTGATTTCTTCTTGGTTGTGGATTTCTGCTTTTGTTGTTTGTGCTGTTAGCGTCATATTAAAAAAACTAATCATCAGAACCAATGTGGAAGAGTTTTTTATGCTTTCTTTTAAGACTTTTATGGTATCAGTCCTTAGGTTCAAGTCTTTGATCCATCTTGAGTTAATTTTGTGACTGACCTAAGATAGCGGTTCAAATTTCTGTTTTGCTTGTGCTTATCCAGATTTTCTAAACCCATTTGTTGAAAACTCTATTAGTTCCCTATGGTTGTTCTTGGCTACCTTGTCAAAAATTAGTTAACCTTAAATGTAGGGGTTTAATTCTGGGCTCTCTGTTCTGTTGCATTGGTCTGGGTGTCTATTTTGATGCCAGCACTTTACTGTTTTAATTAATATAGATTGTAGTATAGTTTGAAATTAGGAACTGTGATGCCTCAGGTTTTGTTCTTCTTACTCAGGACTGTACTGGCTATTCAGATTTTCTCTGGTTCCATAGAAAGTTTAGAATTGAATTTTTTATTTCTGTGGAGAACGTCATTGGGTTTTTGAGAGAGATTGTTAGAATCTACAGATGGTGTTAAGGACTTTTAATCTTAGAAATTCTTCCAATCTATGAACATAGGATATCTTTCCATTTTTTAGTGACTTCAATTTATTTTATCAGTGTCTTGCAGTGTTCAATATAGAGACTTTTCAACAACTTTGTCAAATTTATTTCTAGATACTTTATTGTTTTTGATGCTATTGTAAATTAGATTGTTTTCTTTATTTTTTCAGATGTTTTACTATCTGTGTATAGAAATACAACTGATGATGTATGTTGATTTTATATATTTCAATTTTACATACTTTGTTGATTAGTTACAACTTTTTGGTGAATTCCTTGGGATTTTTTACATACAAAGTCATACCATCTTCAAATAATGATAATTTTAGTTCTCCCTTTCTGATTTGGACACCTTTCTTTGTCTTGCCTAATTGCTCCAGCTAACACTGCCAGTACTATATTGAATAAGAGTGATTAAGAGGGCATCACTGTCTTGTTCTTGATCTTAGAAAAATAGCTTTTACCTTTTTTACCAACGACTATGATGTTAGCTATGGGCTTGTTACATATGGCCTTAAGTATGTTGAGGTACCTTCCCCCCTATACTCAATCTGTTCAGAGTTTTTAATCATAAAGGAATAGCATTCTGTCCATTGCTTTTTCTGAATGTATTGAAACGATCATGTGTTTTTAATTTTTACTCTATTAATGTGATGTATCTCGCCTATTCACTTGTGTATGTTGAAACATTCTTACATCCCAGCGATAAATCCCTCTTGGTCACCGTGTATGATCCTTTTAATGTATTGTTGAAGTTGATTTGCTAATATTTTGTTCAGAATTTTTACATCTATTTTAATCAATTTTATTGACCTGTAGTTTTCTTTTCTTACAGAGTCTTTATTTGACTTTGGTGTTTTGGAAATGCTGGCCTCATAGAACAAGTTTAGAAGTATTCGTTTCTCTTCAGTTTTTTGGAAGAGTTATTACTGGTGTTAATTTTTCTTCATAGGCTTGGTAGAATTTACCAATAACGTCATCTGGTCCTTGAGTTTTCTGTGTTAGGAGTTTTTTGATTACTGATTCAATCCCTTCTTATTGGTCTGTTTAGATTTTCTATTTCTTCCTGATTCAGTCTTGGTAGGTAGTGTGTTTCTAGGAGTTACCGGTTTCTTCTAGGATAGCTAATTTGTTGGCATATATTTGTTCATAGTAGTCTCTTATGATCCTGTATTTCTGTCTTATCAGTGGTAATGTCTCCTCTTTCATTTCTGATTTTGTCTTCTCTCTTTTTTCCTAGTCTAGCTGAAAGTTTGTGAATTTTATGGTTTTGAAAATCCAGCTTTTATTTCATTGATCCTTTCTATTGACTTTCTTTTATCTATTTTATTTATTTCCATTCTAGTCTTTATTGCATCCCTCCCTCTGCTAACTTTGGGATACATTTCTTCTGTTTCTAGTTCCTTGAAGTGTAGAGTTAGATTATTTAGGTGCTTTCTAATTTCTTGTCATATGCACTTATGGCTGTAAACTTTCCTCTCTGACTGCTTTTGCAGCATCCCATAGGTTTCGGTAGGTTGTGTTTCCATTTTCATTTGTTTTGAGGGGTTTTTTAAATTCACTTTTTAAAAAAATTTATTTATTTAATTTATTTATTTTTGGCTGTGTTTGATCTTTGTTGCTGTGCACGGGCTTTCTCTAGTTGTGGCGAGCGGAGGCTACTCTTGGCTGTGGTGCATGGGCACTACTCTTCATTGCGGTGCACTGGCTTCTCATTGCGGTGGCTTCTCTTGTTGTGGAGCACAGGTGCTAGGCTCGTGGGCTTTAGTAGTTGTGGCACATGGGCTCAGTAGTTGTGGCCCATGGGCTCTAGAGCACAGGCTCAGTGGTCGTGGAGCACGGGCTTAGCTGCTCCACGGCATGTGGGATCTTCCCGGACCAGGGCTCGAACCCGTGTCTGCTGCATTGGCAGGTGGATTCTTAAGCACCACGCCACCAGGGAAGTCCTTTTAATTCACTTCTGATTTATTTTTTGACCCATTGATTTTTCGGAAGTGTACTGTTTAGTTTCCACATTTTTGTAGATTTTCCAGATAGACTCTTGTTGATTTCTAGTTCTATATCATTGTGTCCAGACAGTTGATATGATTGTGATCTCCTTAAATTTGCTTAGACGTATTTATGTTTTATGATATGACCTATCCTGGAGTATGTTCCATGAGAACAAGTTGTTGGATGAAATGTCCTCTATATGCCTGTTAAGTCCATTTGGTGTAACGTATAGGCCGGAATCTTCATTGTCAGGAAGTTGTGGTGGGGGATATGGGGGATGCTGTTCAAATGGTATAAAACTTTGGTTATGAAAGATGAGTGAATTCTCGAGCACTGAGTACAGCCTGGTGAAACAGTCGATTATGGAGTGTATTATACTTTTAAAAAATTAATTTAGATTTAATCAACAAATTATCAATAACATTCTGAAACATACCGTGCATTACAACAGGGTTCACCAGTTAAAGTATAATGTTAAAGCAAATCTTCTGCGGTGAAAAATTACTCCTTTTCCAAACTATCCTTGCACTCGTATAACTTTTTTTAATGCAATTTAGTTTTCATATTTTTTATTGAAGTATAGTTAATATACTATATTCCTCCCCCCCCCCATTTTCCCCTTTGGTAACCATAAGTTTGTTTTCTTTATCTGTGAGTTGGTTTCTGTTTTATAAATAAGTTCATGTGTATCATTTTTTTTTTAGGTTCCACATACCAGTGGTATCATACGGTATTTGTCTTTCTCTGTCTGACTTACTTCACTTAGTATGATTATTTCTAGGTCCATCCATGTTGCTGCAAATGGCATTATTTCATCTTTTTTATGTCTGAGTAGTGTTCCATTGTATATATATATATACCACATCTTCTCTGTCCATTCATCTGTCAATGGACTTTCAGGTTGCTTCCATGCCTTGGCTATTGTAAATAGTTCTGCAGTGAACATTGGGGTGCAGGTATTTTTTTAATTAATTAATTAATATATTTTAAACATCTTTATTGGACTGTAATTACTTTACATTGTTGTGTTAGCTTCTGCTGTATAACAAGGTGAATCAGCTATACTTATACACATATCCCCATATCCCCTCCCTCTTGCATCTCCCTCCCACTCTCCATATCCCACCCATCTAGGTGGTCACAAAGCACCAAGGTGATCACCCTGTGCTATGCAGCTGCTTCCCACTAGCTATCTGTTTTACATTTGGTAGTGTACATATGTCAATGCTACCCTCTCACTTCGTCTCAGCTTAGCCTTCCCCCTTCCCATGTCCTCAAGCCCATTCTCTCCATCTGCGTCTTTATTCCCGTCCTGCTCCTAGGTTCATTAGAATTATTATTATTATTATTATTATTATTATTATTTTCAGATTCCATATATATGTGTTAGCATACAGTATTTGTTTTTCTCTTTCTAACTAACTTCACTCTGTAGGACAGACTCTAGGTCCATCCACCTCACTACAAATAACTCAGTTTCATTTCTTTTTATGGCTGAGTAATAGCCCATTGTATATATGTGCCACATCTTCTTTATCCGTTCATCTGTCAGTGGACACTTAGGTTGCTTCCATGTCCTGGCTATTGTAAATAGTGCTGCAATGAACATTGTGGTACATGACTCTTTCGGAATTACGGATTTCTCAGTGTACATGCCCAGTAGTGGGATTGCTGGGTCTTATGGTATTTTTAGTTTTTTAAGGAACCTCCATACTGTTCTCCATAGTGGCTGTATCAATTTACATTCCCACCAACAGTGCAAAAGGGTTCCATTTTCTCCACACCCTTTCCAGCATTTATTGTCTGTAGATTTTTTGATGATGGCCATTCTGACCGGTGTGAGGTGATACCTCATTGTAGTTTTGATTTGCATTTCTCTAATGATTAGTGATGTTGAGCATCCTTTCATGTGTTTGTTGTCAATCTGTATATCTTCTTTAGAGAAATGTCTATTTAGGTCTTCTGCCCATTTTTGGATTGGGTTGTTTGTCTTTTTGATGTGGAGCTGCAGGAGCTGCCTGTATATTTTGGAGATTAATCCTTTGTCAGTTGTTTCATTGGAAAATATTTTCTCCCATTCTGAGGGTTGTCTTTTCATCTTGTTTATGGTTTCCTTTGCTGTGCAAAAGCTTTTAAGTTTCATTTGGTCCCATTTGTTTATTTTTTGTTTTATTTCCATTTCTCTAGGAGGTGGGTCAAAAAGGATCTTGCTGTGATTTATGTCATAGAGTGTTCTGCCTATGTTTTCCTCTAAGAGTTTGATAGTGTCTGGCCTTATGTTTAGGTCTTTAATCCATTTTGAGTTTATTATTGTGTATGGTGTTAGGGAGTGTTCTAATTTCATTCTTTTACGTGTAGCTGTCCATTTTTTCCCAGCACCACTTATTGAAGAGGCTGTCTTTTCTCCTTTGTATATTCGTGCCTCCTTTATCAAAGATAAGGTGACCATATGTGCATGGGTTTATCTCTGGGCTTCCTATCCTGTTCCATTGATCTATATTTCTGTTTTTGTGCCAGTAGCATACTGTATTGATTACTGTAGCTTTGTAGTATAGTCTGAAGTCAGGGAGCCTCACTCCTCCAGCTCCGTTTTTCTTCCTCAAGACTGCTTTGGCTATTCGGGGTCTTCTGTGTTTCCACACAAATTGTGAAATTTTTTGTTCTAGTTCTGTGGAAAACGCCATTGGTAGTTTGATAGGGATTGCACTGAATCTGTAGATTGCTTTGGGTAGTAGAGTCATTTTCACAATGTTGATTCTTCTAATCCAACAACATGGTATATCTCTCCATCTGTTTGTATCATCTTTAATTTCTTTCATCAGTGTCTTATAGTTTTCTGACTACAGGTCTTTTGTCTCCTTAGGTAGGTTTATTCCTAGGTATTTTATTCTTTTTGTTGCAGTGGTAAATGGGAGTGTTTCCTTAACTTCTATTTCAGATTTTTCATCATTAGTGTAAAGGAATGCAAGAGGTTTCTGTGCATTAATTTTGTATCCTGCTACTTTACCAAATTCATTGATTAGCTCTAGTAGTTTTCTGGTGGCATCTTTAGGATTCTCTATGTATAGTATCATGTCATGTGCAGACAGTGACAATTTTACTTCTTCTTTTCTGATTTGGATTCCTTTTCTTTCTTCTTCGTCTCTGACTGCTGTGGCTAAAGCTTCCAAAACTATATTGAATAATAGTGGTGAGAGTGGACAACCTTGTCTTGTCCCTGATCTTAGAGGAAATGGATTCAGTGTTTCACCATTGAGAATGATGTTGGCTGTGGGTTTGTTGTATATGGCCTTTATTATGTTGAGGTAAGTTCCCTCTATGCCTACTTTCTAGAGAGTATTTATCATAAATGTGTGTTGAATTTTGTCAAAAGGTTTTACTGCATCTATTGAGATTATAATATGGTTTTTATCCTTCACTTTGTTTATATGGTGTATCACATTGATTGATTTGCATATATTGAAGAATCCTTGCATTCCTGGGATAAACCTCACTTGGTCATGGTGTATGATCCTCTAAATATGCTGTTGGATTCTGTTTGTTAGTATTTTGTTGAGGAATTTTGCATCTATGTTCATCAGTGATATTGGCCTGTAGTTTTCTTTTTTTGTGACACCTTTGTCTGGTTTTGGTATCAGGATGATAGTGGCCTCGTAGAATGAGTTTGGGAGTGTTCCTCCCTCTGCTATATTTTGGAAAAGTTTGAGAAGGATAGGTGTTAGCTCTTCTCTAAATGTTTCATAGAATTTGCCTGTGAAGCCATCTGTTCCCAGGCCTTTGTTTGTTGGAAGATTTTAAATCACAGTTTCAATTTCAGTGCTTGTGATTGGTCTGTTTATATTTTCTATTTCTTCCTGGTTCAGTCTCAGAAGGTTGTGCTTTTCTAAGAATTTTTCCATTTCTTCCAGGCTGTCCATTTTATTGGCATAGAGTTGCTTGTAGTAATCTCTCATGATCCTTTGTATTTCTGCTGTGTCAGTTGTTACTTCTTTTTCATTTCTAATTCTGTTGATTTGAGTCTTCTCCCTTTTTTTCTTGATGAGTCTGGCTAATGGTTTATCAATTTTGTTTATCTTCTCAAAGAATCAGCTTTTAATTTTATTGCTCTTTGCTATCGTTTCCTTCTTTTTCATTTATTTCTGATCTGATCTTTATGATTTCTTTCTTTCTGCTAACTTTGGGGTTTTGTTTGTTCTTCTTCTTCTTTCTCTAATTGCTTTAGGTGTAAGTTTAAGTTGTTTATTTGAGATTTTTCTTTTTTCTTGAGGTAGGATTGTATTGCTATAAACTTCCCTCTCTGAACTGCTTTTGCTGCATCCCATAAGTTTTCGGCTGTCGTGTTTTCATTTTATTTTGTTTCTAGGTATTTTTTGATTTCCTCTTTGATTTCTTCAATGATCTCTTGGATAGTTTAGCCTCCATGTATTTGTAATTTTTACAGATTTTTTCCTGCAATTGATATCTAGTCTCATAGCATTGTGGTCGGAAAAGATACTTGATACAATTTCAATTTTCTTAAATTTACCAAGGCTCGATTTGTGACCCAAGATATGATCTATTCTGGAGGATGTTCCATGAGTACTTGAGAAGAAAGTGTATTCTGTTGTTTTTGGATGGAATGTCCTATAAATATCAATTAAGTCCATCTTGTTTAATGTATCATTTAAAGCTTGTGTTTTTTATTTATTTTCATTTTGGTTGATCTGTCCATTGGTGAAAGTGGGGTGTTAAAGTCCCCTACTTTTATTGTGTTACTGTCGATTTCCCCTTTTACAGCTGTTAGCATTTGCCTCATGTATTGAGGTGCTCCTATGTTGGGTGCATAAATGTTTACAATTGTTATATCTTCTGGGATTGATCCCTTGATCCTTATGTAGTGTCCTTCTTTGTCTCTTGTAATAGTCTTTATTTTAAAGTCTATTCTGTCTTATATGAGAATTACTACTCCAGATTTCTTTTGATTTCCATTTGCATGGAATATCTTTTTCCATGCCCTGACTTTCAGTCTGTATGTGTACCTAGGTCTGAAGTGGGGCTCTTGTAGACAGCATATATACTGGTCTTGTTTTTGTAGCCATTCAGCCAGTCTATGTCTTTTGGTTGGAGCTTTAATCCATTTACATTTAAGGTAATTATCGATATGTATGTTCCTATTACCATTTTCTTAATTGTTTTGGGTTTGCTTCTGTAGGTCTTTTCCTTCTCTTGTGTGTCCTGCCTAGAGAAGTTCCTTTAGTATTTGTTGTAAAGCTGGTTTGCTGGTGCTGAATTCTCTTAGCTTTTGCTTGTGTTTAAAGATTTTAATTTCTCCATCGAACCTGAAAGAGATCCTTGCTGAGTACAAGGATCAGCAAGGATGATTTTCCCTTTTATCATTTTAAATATGTCCTGCCAGTCCCTTCTGGCTTGCAGAGTTTCTGCTGAAACATCAGCTGTTAACCTTATGGGGATTCCCTTGTATGTTATTTGTTGCTTTTCCCTTCCTGCTTTTAATATTTTTTCTTTTTAGTTAATGTTTGATAGTTTGATTAATATGTGTCTTGGTGTGTTTCTCCTTGGATTTATCCTGTATGGGACTCTGAGCTTCCTGGACTTGATTGACTTTTTCCTTTCCCACATTAGGGAAGTTTTCAACTATAATCTCTTCAAATATTTTCTCAGTCCCTTTCTTTTTCTCTTCTTCTTCTGGGACCCCTATAATTCGAATGTTGGTGTGTTTAATGTTGTCCCAGAGGTCTCTGAGACTGTCCTCAGTTCTTTTCATTCTTTTTTCTTTATTCTGCTCTGTGGTAGTTATTTCCACTACTTTATCTTCCAGGTCACTTATCCGTTCTTCTGCCTCAGTTATTCTGCTATTGATCCCTTCTAGAGAATTTTTAATTTCACTTATTGTGTTGTTCATCATTGTTTGTTTGCTCTTTAGTTCTTCTAGGTCCTTGTTAAACGTTTCTTGTATTTTCTCCCCTCATTGTAGTTTTGATTTACATTTCTCTAATAGTTAGTAATTTGAGCATTATTTCACGTGCCTGTTGGCCATCTGTATGTCTTCTTGGGAGAAATGTCTATTTAGATCTTCTGTATTTTTTTCATTGCGTTTTTTTTTTTTTTTACGTTGAGCTGCATGAGCTGTTTGTATATTTTAGAGTTTAATCCGTTGTGGGTTACATCGTTTGCAAACAGTTTCTCCCATTCCACAGGTTGTCTTTTCATTTTGTTTATGGTTTCCTTTGTTGTGCAAAAGATTTTCAGTTTAACCAGGTCCCATTTCTTTATTTTTGTTTGTATCTTCATTACTCTAGGAGGTGGATCCAAAAAGATTTTGCTGCAATTATGTCAAATTGTCTTCTGTCTATGTTTTTCTCTAGGAGTTTTATAGTATCCACTCTTACATTTAGGTCTTTAATTCATTTTAAGATTATTTTTGTGTATGATGTTAAAGAATGTTCTAATTTCATTCTTTTACACGTAGCTGTACAGTTTTCCCAGCACCACTTATTGAAGAGGCTGTCTTTTCTCCATTGTATATTCTTGCCTCTGTTGTCATAGATTAATTGACCATAGGTGATTGTGTTTACTTCTGGGCTTTCTTTCCTGCTCCATTGATCTACATTTCTGTTTTGTGCCAGTACCCTGTTGTTTTCAGGACTGTAACTTTGTAGTATGGCCTGAAGTCAGGAAGTCTGATACCTCCAGCTCCGGTTTTCTTTCTTAAGGTTAGTGTGGCTACTAGGGGTCTTTGTGTTTTCATACAAACTTAAAATTATTTTGTTCTAGTTCTGTGAAATATGCCATTGGTCATTTGATAGGGATTGCATTTAATCTGTGGATTGTCTTGCGTTATTTGATCATTTTAACAATATTGATTCTTCCAGTGCAAGAACATAGTGTATCATTCCATCTGTTTGTGTCATTTTTAATTTCTTTAATCAGCATCTTATGGTGTTCTGAGTACGGTTTTTTGTCTCCTCACGTAAGTTTGTTCCTAGGTATTTATTTCTTTTGATGTGATGGGTAAATAGGATTGTTTCCTTCATTTTTCTTTCTGATCATTCATTGTGCTTTAAGGCTCCGGTTCCCCCCTGCACTCCCAGTCCAGCCGCACACACAGGGGCCTTGCCACCTGGCTTCCAGTCAAGACCTTGTAAAGATCCATGAAAAATCTGGACTGCAGAGGTGGTCCCTGGAGGTTCCAGCTTAAGAAGTGCTGCCCCAGGGGTTCCAGAAATTGAGAAAGGAAAAGTGAATGGAGTGGTGGGGTGGCATAGAGAAGGGTGAGTGCCCTGGGAGATTTTGAGAGAAATACCCTCCATCCAAAACCCCTGTCCCTGCAGCTGATCCAATGGTGTCATGGGATTTCAGTGCCTTTTTTGAGGTGATGGCTTTGCTTCTTTACTCCTGTGCTCAACACTGTGCCAAACCAAATCCTCGCCTCTTACTGATTTCCAATGCCTTTATATGCATGTGTGTGGGTGTGTTTATTTATTTGTTCATTCATCATTCATTCAGTCTCTCTTTTTCTTAGTTATTCTTGCTAACACTTTGTCAATTTTGTTTATCTTTTCAAAAAGAAACTCCAATATTATTTATCCTTGTATTGTTTTTGTAGTCTCTATTACTTTATTTTTAATTTTTATTGGAGTATAGTTGATGTACAATGTGTGTTCTGTAAAGTGAATCAGTTATATGTATATCCACTCTTTTTTAGATTATTTTCCCATATAGATCTCTACAGAGTATTGAGTAGAGTTCCCTGTCCTAGACAGTAGGCCCTTCTATTACTTTTATAACTGCTCTAATCCTTATTATTTATTTCGTTCTGCAAATATTGGGCTTAGTTTGTTCTTTTCCTAGTTCCTTTCGTTGTAAAGTTAGGTTCTTTGAGGTTTTTTCAGAGACAAAAGGTTTTATTACCTATGGCACAGCAAGCGTGAGCATAATATTGTATTGGTTCTCCTTCCCTACACCGCAGTTCCCACTGGGATGACAGAGAGGGATCCAGTTGAGTGCTATGCATGTACTCGGTTGTGTTACACTAAGGAACCCTGAGTTTCAAGACTCCACTGCTTTTAAAGTGAGAGGTTAGCAGGTTCCTGTTTGTCTGAGGGAGAGACATTAGCTCATTCCTCAAGGCTGTTCGTTACAAACACACTCCGAAGAAATGGCTCAGGGGAAATTCTGTCAGGGCATGCTTTCTTTTTCTTTCTTTCTTTCTTTTTTTTAATTGAAGAATAATTGACATATAATATTACATTAGTTTCATATGTACAACATAATGATTTAGGATTTAAGTATATTACAAATGATCACCTGATGAGGCTAGTAACCATCTGTCCCCATCTACAGTTACTGCAATATCATGAACCATATTCTTTATTCTGTATATTAAATTCTTGTCAATTTTTATCATATACCTGAAATTTTGTACTTCTTATACCCCTTCACCTGCCTTGTCCAAGACCCACTCACCTCCCCTTTTGCAACCACCAGTTCACTGTGTCTGTAAAACTGGTTTTGTTGTGTTTGTTTTGTTTTTAGATTACACATATGAGTGAGCTCATGTGGCATTTGTCTTTCTATGTGTGATTGACTTCACTGTTCATAATACTCTCTAGGTCCATGGCAAAGGCAAGATTTTATCTTTTTATAGCTAATATATAATATATAACTGATATGTACATTTGTATACACATATATACATATATATATGAACGTATCTACATGTGTATAGATACATGTATATATGTGTATATGTATATGTATGTGTGTATATGTGTATGTGCGTTGTGTATATTCATATGTATGTATGTGTATACGTGTGTGTGTATGTGTGTGTGTATATATATATATATATATATATATATATATATATATATATATATATAAAACACTTTTTTATCCATTTGGCTATCATTGAACATTTAAGTTTCTATCATATATCGGCTATTGTAAGTTATGTTGCAGTGAACACAGGGGTGCATGTATCTCTTTAAATTAGTTTTTTGCTTTGTTTTGTTTTCTTTGGATAAATAAGCAAAAGTGGAATTGCTAACTCATATGTAGTTTAATTTTTTTATGTTTTCAGAACCCTCCGTAATGTTTTCAATAGTGGCTGCACTGATTTGCATTCTTAGCACCAGTGCAGGTGAGTGCTCTTTTCTCCACATCCTCAGCAACACTAATTAATTGTTGTCATTTGATGATAGCCATTCTAACACCTGTAAGGTGATCTCTTTTTGTGGTTTTGATTTGCATTTCCCTCCTGATGATTAGTGATGTTGAGCATGTTTCCATGTGCCTTTAGGCATCTTTTTTTTTCTTCTTTTTTTTTTTGGCAAAATGTGTATTCAGATCCTCTACCCAATTGTTTTTATTTTTGTTTTATTTATTTTTTAAAATTATAGTTTATTTACAATATTATAAGAGTTTCAGGTGATCTGGGAGTTTTTACAGATTACAGTTGATTAAATGTTTTTACAAGAGAATGGCAATAATTCCCTGTCCTATACAATATATCTTTGTTGCTTATCTATTTTATACACAGTAGTTTGTACCTCTTAATCCTATATGCCTAATTTGCCCCTCCCCCCTTACCTGTCCCCACTGGTAACTACTAGTTTGTTTATAGGTCTGTGAGTCTGTTTCTGTTTTGCATATACATTCATTTGTATTATTGTTAGATTCCACATATAAATAATATCACAGAGTATTTGTCTTTCTCTGACTTACTTCATTAAGCGTAATATTCTTGCGGGCCATCCACGATGCTGCAAATGGCAGAATTTCATTCTTTTTATGGCTGTGTAATATTCCACTGTACATATATACCATATCTTCTTTATCCATTTGTCTGTTCATGGGCATTTTGGTTGCTTTCATATCTTGGCCATTGTCAATAGTGCTGCTCTGCACATTGGGGCTTATGTATCTTTTTGAATTAGTGTTTTCATTTTTTTCCTAGATAGGTACCCAGGAGTGTTATTGAGGGATCATATGGTAGTTGTATTTTTAGTTTTTTGAGAAACCTCCATCTTATTTTCCATATTGCCTGCAACAATTTACAATCCTACCCACAGTGTACAAGGGTTCACTTTTCTCCACATCCTCTCCAAAATTTGGTATTTGTAAACATTTTGATGAGAGATATTTTGACAGGTGTGGGGTTGATATCTCATGGTTGTTTTGAATTGAACTTCTCTAATAATTAGTGATGTGGGGCACTTTTTCATCTGCCTTTTAGCCATCTGTATCTTCTTTGGAAAGATGTCTATTCGTGTCTTCTGACCATTATTGATTGTGTTGTCTGTTCATTTTTTGTGTATGTGTTATTGAGTTGTATGAACCATTTGTATATTTTGGATATTAACCTTTTGTCAGTCATATCATTTGCAAATATTTTCTTACACTTTGCACTTTGAATTTTGATTTTGTTGATGGTTTTCATGGCTGTGCAAAAGCTCTTAAATTTTATTTAGCTTCCATTTGTTTATTTTTGCTTTTATTTCTTTTGCCTTAGAGGCCAGATCCCAAAACAATATTGCTACAATTTATGTCAAAGAGTGTTCTGCCTATGTTCTCTCCTAGAAGTTTTATGGTTTGGTGTATTACCTTTAGGTCCTTAATCCATTTTGAATTTTGTGTCTGTTTGAGGAAATGTTCTAAATTCATTATTTTACATGTAGCCCTCCAGTTTTCACAACACCACTTATTGAAGAGACTGTCTTTTCTCCATTGTATATTCTTGCTTCCTTGGTGGTAGAGTTTTTCACCATAAGTGTGTGGGTTCCTTTCTGGGCTCTCTAGTCTATTCCCTTAACCTGTGTGTCTGTTTTTGCGATTATTGTAGCTTTGTAGTCAGGGAGCATGCTATCTCCAGCTTTCGTCTTTTTTTCTCAGGATTGCTTTGGCAGTGTGGGTATTTTGTGGTTCTATATTTATTTGGAGATTATTTGTTCTGTGTGTGAACAATGTCATGGGTATTTTGATAGGGACTGCTTTAAATCTGTAGGTTTCTTTGAGTAATAGGCCTATTTTAAAAAGATTAATTCTTCCAATCCAAGAACATGGGATATCTTTTCATTTATTTGTGTCATCTTCAATTTCCTTCATCAATATCTTATAATTTTTAATATATAAATCTTTCACCTCCATGGTAAATTTATTCCCAGGTATTTTATTATTTTTGGTACAATTGTAAATTTTTTTCTTAATTTCTCTGATAGTTTGTTATTAGAGCAGAGAAAAACTCTGTATATTAATTGTGTATACTTCAATGAAAATAAAAACAAAAATTAAAAAATGGGACCTAATTAAACTTAAAAGCTTTTTTACACAGCAAAGGAAACCATAAACAAGACGAAAAGACAACACTCACAATGGGAGAAAATATTTGCAAATGAAGCAACTGACAAAGGATTAATCTCCAAAATATACAAACAGCTCATGTAGCTCAATATCAAAAAAGACAAGCAAACCAATCAAAAAATGGGTGGAAGACCTAAATAGGCATTTCTCCAAAAAAGACATACAGAAGGCCAATGGGCACATGAAAAGATGCTCAACACCATTAATTATTAGGGAAATGCAAATCAAAACTATAGTGAGGTATCACCTCACACCGGTCAGAATGGCCATCATTATAAAATCTACAAACAATAAATGCTGGAGAGGGTGTGGAGAAAAAGGAACCCTCTTGCACTGTTGGTGGGAAGGTAAATTGATACAGCCCCTATGGAGAACAGTATGGAGGTTCCTTAAAAAACTAAAAATAGAACTACCATATGACCCAGCAATCCCACTACTGGGCATATACCCAGAGAAAACCATAATTCAAAAAGACACATGCACCCCAATATTCACTGTGACACTGTTTACAGTAACCAGGACATGGAAGCAACCTAAATGTTCATCAACGGAGTAATGGATAAAGACGATGTGGTACAAATATACAATGGAATATTTTTCAACTATAAAAAGGAACGAAATTGGGTTATTTGTAGAGACGTGGATGGACCTAGCTAGAGTCATACAGAGTGAAGGAAGTCAGAAAGAGAAAAACAAATATCGTATATTAACGCATATCTGTGGAATCTAGAAAAATGGTATAGATGATCTAATTTGCAAAACAGAAATAGAGACACAGATGTAGAGAACAAACGTATGGACACGAAGGGGGGAAAAGGGGGGATGGGAGAAATTGGGAGATTGGGATGGACAGATGTACACTATTGATACTATGTGTAAAATAGATAACCAATGAGAACCTACTGTATAGCACAGGGAAATCTACTCAGTGCTCTGTGGTGACCTAAATGGGAAGGAAATCCAAAAAAGAGGGGATATATGTATATGTATAGGTGCTTCACTTTGCTGTATAGTAGAAACTAACACAACATTGTAAAGCAACTATACTCCAAAAACCTTAATTAATAAAAAGAAAAAAATTGTGTATACTTCAAATTTACTGAGTTTATTTGTGCTAATAATTTGATGGTGAGATCTTTAGGGTTTTCTCTACATATTATCATGTCATCTGCAAACAGTGACAGTTCTACTTCCTTTACAAGTTAGATCCTATTTTTTACTTTTATTTTTGTCTTTTGGCTGTGGCTAGAACTATTCATCCTGTGTTGAATAAAAGTGGTGAGAGTAGGCATCATTGTCTTGTTCCTGTTCTTAGAGGAGATGCTTTCAGCTTTTCACCATTAAGTATGATATTAGGTCTGCTTTTGTCCTATATCCCCTTTATATTTATTTATTCATTCATTCATTCATTCAGGCCACATCGCACAGCATGGGGGACCCTAGTTCCCTGACCAGGGATTGAACCCACACCCACTGCAGTGGAATCGCGAATTCCCAACCACTGGACTGCCAGGGAAGTCCCTGTCCTTTTTTATAAAAAGGTATGTTGCCTCTATACCCACCTTATTGAGAGTTTTTATCATAATTCAAATATTGCATTTTGTTGAATTTTGCCAGATCCTCTGCTGGAGGTATGAAGTTGATCATATGATTTTATTCTTTGTTCTGCTAATCTGGTTTGTCACTTAATTGATCTGCATAGACTGAATCATTCTGCATTGCTGAGATGATCCATTTGATCATGGTGTATGGTTCTTTTAGCGTATTGTTGAATTCAGTTTACTAATATTTTGTTGAGGGTTTTTGCATCTATGTTCATCAGGGATATTGGTCTGTAATTTACCTTTTTTGATAGTGTGTTTATCTGGTTTTAATATATGGGTGATGCTGGCCTCAGAAAATAAGTTTGGAAGCACTCCTTCATCAATTGTTTGGAATAGTTTGAGAAGGACAGATGTTAACTGTCCTTTAAATGTTTGGTAGAATTTATTAGTAAAGCCACCTGGTCCTGGACATTTATTTATTGGGAATTTTTTGATTATTGATTGATTTCATTTCTAGTAATTGATCTGTTTAGATTTTTTGTTTATTGCTAACTCAATCGTGGAAGATTTATGTTTTTAGGAATTTATCCATTTCTTCTCGGTTGTCCCATTTGTTGGTGTATAGTTGTTTGTCATAATCTCTTAGAATACTTTGTATTTCTGTGGTGTCTGTTGTAACTTCATCTCTATCATTTCTGATTTATTTGGGCCCTCTCTTTTTAAAAAACATACTACTCCTGTCTTTTATTCTTTACAGAAGCTTAATAAGTGTTTGATCTACTACCCTTACTCTATGTATACTTTTTGCCGTGAGATTTTTTTACTTTTGTTTGTTTTCTTGTTACTATCAATAATTAGTGAGACTTCTTTTAAGCGTAAGTAAATTCCTTCCACATTGCTTATAAGGCTGTTTTATTAGTGATGAACTCTTTTAGCTTTTGTTAGTCTGGGAAACTCTTAATCTCTCCTTCAATTGTTTTTTTTTCCCCTTAAATTTACTTATTTATTTATTTTTGGCTGCATTGGGTGTTCGTTGCTGCGCACGGGCTTTTCTCTAATTTTGGCCAGCGGGGGCTACTTTTCGTTGTGGTGCGTGGGCTTCTCATTGCGGTGGCTTCTCTTGTTACAGAGCACAGGCTCTAGGTGCGCGGGCTTCAGTAGTTGTGGCTCACGGGCTCTAGACCACAGGCTCAGTAGTTGTGGCGCACAGGCATAGTTGCTCCGCGGCATGTGGGATCTTCCTGGACCAGGGCTCGAACCCATGTCCCCTGCATTGGCAGGCAGATTCTCAACCACTGTGCCACCAGGGAAGCCCTCTCCAATTCTGAATCATAATCTTGCTGGTAGAGTATTCTTGTTATAGGCTTTTTCCTTTTAGCTCATTGAATATATCCTGTCATTCCTTCCTAGCCTGCAAAGTCTGCTGAAAAGTCAGCTGACTGTCTTATGGGAATACCTTGAACATAACTAGATGCTTTTATTTCACTGCTTCTTTGGTCTCTCTTTACCTTAAATTTTTGGCACTTTATAATATGTCTTGGTTTGGACCTGTTTGTCTTCATCTTGTTTGGGACTCTGTGTTTCCTGGACCTGGATGTGTGTTTCCTTCCCCAGGTTAGGAAAGTTATCAGTTACTATATCCTCTAATAAGCTCTCTGCCCCTTTCTCTCTTCTCCTCTTTCTGGGACCCCTGTAATGCTCATGTGAATATTCTTGATGTTGTCTCAGAGGTCCCTTTACCTATAGTCTTACTTCTTTTTTCTTCGTGCTATTAAGCTTGGGTGATTTTCACTACTCTGTTTCCATTTCACTGATCTGTTCTTCTGTATCATATAATATAATTTTGCTTCCCTCATATGTGAGTGTGTGTGTGTGTGTGTGTGTGTGTGTGTGTGTGTTAATCTCATTTATTGTATTTTTCAGCTGTTTGGTTCTTTTTTTTTTTTAATTTATTAATTTATTAATTTATGTTTGGCTGTGTTGGGTCTTCGTTTCTGTGCGAGGGCTTTCTCTTTTGCGGTGAGCGGGGGCCACTCTTCATCGCGGTGCGCGGGCCTCTCACTGTCGCAGCCCCTCCCTCTGCGGAGCACAGGCTCCAGACGCGCAGGCTCAGCAGTTGTGGCCCACGGGCCCAGCCGCTCCGCGGCACGTGGGACCCTCCCGGACCAGGGCTCGAACCCGTGTCCCCCGCACTGGCAGGCAGACTCCCAACCACTGCGCCACCAGGGAAGCCCTGTTTGGTTCTTTTTGACATTTTATTACTCTTTGTTGAAATTCTCACTATGTCCATCTATTCTTCTGAGTTGGGTGAGCATCTTTATAATCATTACTGTGAACACTTTTTTTTTCAGGTAGAATGCTTATCCCTGTTTTATTTAGTTCTTTTTCTGATGTCGTGTCTTGTTACTTCATTTGTAATATAGTCCTCTATTTCCTTATGTTTCCTAATTCTCTGTGCTTTTCTACTCATTAGGTTTAGGTTGTTACATTCCCTGGTCTCAGAGAAGTGACCTTATATAAGAGATGACTGATAGGGCCCAGCAGCACATTGTCCTCTGGCCAGCAGAGCCACATGCTCCAGGGGTGTCCCCTGTGTGGGCTGCACACACCTTTCTCTTACGGCAGGGCCAGCTACTGTGGACAAGCTGATAGGTGGGGTTGGACCCTGGCCTAAATGGCTGTGAGGCCCTGAAGTATGTGACTGCCGTGGGTGTGCTGGTAGCCATGGCAGCCCTCCGTTATGGGTGGCTGTGTGGTGCTCCAGGTGCACAGGCGGACAGGGTAGGCCCCCAGTGTGTCTGGTCGTGAGGCCTTGTGGTGCAGCAGTGCTATGGGCATGTTGGTCGATGGGGGCAGGCCCCTGATTCTAATCAGTTCCAGGGAAGACTCTAAAATGTTGCTTGCCAATGTCTCAATTCCTAGCAGGAGTCTCAGCTGCCTCTTGCCTCTCCAAGAAGCTATCCGAGATTAGCAAGTGGGTCTGACCCAGGTGTCTTTCACACTACTGGCTCTGCACAGGGACTGAAAACGTGTGAGATTTGTGTGTGCCCTATGAGAGCAAAGTCTCAGTTTTCTTTAGCCTCCAGCTTTCCTGAAAGTAAGCCCTGCAGGTTTTCAAAGCCACACCTGCTGTGTTCTTTTCTTCCCAGTGCAGGAACCCTGGGCTGAGCAGCCTGATGCAGGGCTCAGACCCTTCCCTCCATGTGGAGGACCTATGCAATTGTGATATCTTCCAGCTGTGGGTCACTGTGCTCGAGGTGTGGGTTCCAACTAGACTGTGTTCCCAGTGCTTCTACCTGCCTTGTGGTTTCTCCTTCCTTATATCTTTAGTTGTGGAAATATTCTGTGCTAGTCTTCAGGTCATTCTCAGAGATAATTTCCGTGTAGATTGTTGTAATTTGGGTGTGTCCATGGCAGGAGGGGAGCTCAGTATCTTCCTACTCTATCATCTTGATCCCCTCTCAAGAATGTTTTTTAAATATATGCATTTATTACTGTAAACATAGCTCTTTGAATAGCACTGTTTTTCTTGTATTCCATAAATTTAGGTACTTTGTATTTTCAATTTTGTTTAAGATTTTTTTTTAATTTCCCTTTTGATTTATTCCTGTATGCATTGGCTATTCAGGAGCTTATTGTTGAATTCCTAAGTGTTCTTGAATTTTCAATTTTTCTTTTTAATATTGAATTTCAGTTTCATGCCATTGTGGTTGGAAGTGACACTTGATATGATTTCAGTATTCTTGGATTTTGAAGACTTGTTTTGTGGCTTAACATATGACCTACCCTAGGAAATGTTCTTTGTGTACTTAAGAAAAATGGAAATTTTGCTGCTGTCGAGTGGAATGTACTGTATATGTCTGTTAGGTTCATTTGATATCAATTGTTATATGTTGAGAGGCTCCAATGTTGGATACATACATATTTATAATAGTGATAATTTCTTTTTTTTAACATCTTTATTGGAGTATAATTGCTTTAATGTGATAATTTCTTGATGAATTAATCCCTTTATCATTATATGATAACCTTCTTGCCTTTGAGAGGTTTGACTTCAAGTCTTTTTTGCCTGATAATAGACTAGTCAGGCAAGTATCATTTTCATGGAGTATCTTTTTTCTAATCATTCAATTTTATGCTATATATGGATTTAAAGTTAACATGAATCTCTTGTACACAGTATGTAACTGAACTTTCTTTAATCCATTCAGCCACCCTAGGGATTATTTAAATTGAAGTATAGTTGATTTACAATATTACATGAGTCTCAGTGCTACAACATATGGATTTGATATTTTTATAGATCATGCTCCACTTAAAGTTATTACAAAATAATGGCTATATTTCCCTATGTTGTACTATATATCCTTGTTTGTTTATTTCATACATAGGAGTATTGGATTTAGAGAAACAAACTACTGTCTTTCCCTCCCCCTTCACTCGCCCCACCAGTAACCACTAATTTGTTCTCTGTGAGTCTATTTCTATTTTGTTCTATACATTCCTTTCTTGCATTTTTTAGATTCCACAGAGAAGTGAGAACATAGACTATTTGCCTTTCTCTAACTTATTTAAGTAGGTATAAATAGTGTAGGCCTATCCATGTTGTTGCAAGTGGCAGAATTTGATCCTTTTTAATGGCTGAGTAATAGTCTATTGTGTATACATACCACATCTTCTTTATCCACTCATCTGTTGATGGACATTTAGTTTGCTTCCATATGTTGGCAATTGTAAATAATGCTGCTATGAACATTGGGATGCATGTATCTTGTCAAATTGGTGTCTTCATTTTCTTTGGACATATACCAAGCAGTGGAATTGTTGGCTAATATGATAATTCTACTTTTAGCTTTTTTCAGGACCTCCATATTGTTTTCATAGTGGTTGTACCAATTTACAATCCCACCAACAGTGTACTAGGATTCCCTTCTCTCCATGTCATGAACAACATTTCATATTTGCAGACTTTGGAATAACAGCCATGTTGAGAGGTGTGACGTGATGTCTCATTGTGGGTTTTTTTGTGGGTCATTCATTAAATTTAATTTACAGAAGAACGTGATAGGCTGGATGTGATCTGCAGGTTTAGTTTGCTAATGCCTGGTATAGGTTAATTTGAGGAGGATTAATACCTTTACAATGTTATTTATTGCTTAATTTTTTCAGGGTGACATTTAATGATCGGTAACAGATTTAAAAACTTTTCTCCCTAAAGGATATCTGAAGTCTGTCGGTTTGTTTCCGTTTTATAAATTCGTTCATTTCTATCATTTTTTAGACTCCTATAAGGGATATCATGTGATATTTGTCCTTTTCTATCTGACTTACTTCACTTAGAATGAAATAATGCCATTTGCAGCAACAGGGATGGACCTAGATATGATCATGCTTTTTCATTTCTGAGTAATAATCGATTACGTACATGTACCACTTTTTCTTTGTCCATTCATCTGTTGATGGACATTTTGGTTGCTGCCATGTCTTGGCTATTGTAAATAGTGATGCAGTGCATGTTTGGGTTTGGGTGCATTTGTCTTTTCGAATTCTGGTTTTCTGCAGATGTACTCCCAGAAGCAGGACTGCTGGATGATATGGTAACTCTATTTTTACTTTTTAAAGGCATCTTACTGTGCTTTATAATGGCTGTTACCAGCTTACATCCCACCAACAGCATAGGAGCGTTCCCTTTTCTCCACATCCTCTCCAGCATTTATGGTTCATAGACTTTTTGATGATGGCCATTCTGACTGTGCGAGGTGGTACCTTGTTGTAGGTTTGATTGCATGTGTCTTATAATTCGAGATGTTGAGCATCTTTGCATGTGCTTTTTTTAAACACTGTGAGAAAAAGTTACAGTTGACATTGGCTTTTTGAAAGTCTGACTATTTTGAATTTTTTTTCGATAACTACCACAGGACATTTGTTAAGGGCAGGTGTCATTTACACCCTGGCAGTCCTTGTGAATATTAAGTGCCCATAAGCACATGTTTTAAAGTTGCTATTGTGGAAATGGGCACAAGCAGTTGGATTTCCTTCATGCCCCTCTCTGGTTACTTGGGTAACCAGAGCCACTGTGGAAGACGGGCACCTGGATTGTAAATGAGTGTGGACTGTGCCAGAACAAACACCCAAAATCTTGTGTTTTGTTATTTCTTGTTTTTTTTTTAATTTAATGTTTCTTTTTTATTGGAGTAAAGTTGATTTAACATATTGTGTTTGTGGTAGGCGTACAGAATCTTGTTCAGTTGTGTATATTCATATGTCTATTCATCTTCAGATTCTTTTCCCATATAGATTATTGGAGAGTGTTGAGTAGACTTCCCTTTGTTATACAGTAGGTCTTTGTTGATTACCTATTTTATATGTGTTAGTGTGTAAATGTTTTTCCCAACCTCCTGATTTATTCCTTCCCCCCACCTTTCTCATTGGGTAACCATAAGTTTGTTTTCTAAGTCTGTGAGTCTGTTTCTCTCTCTTTTATTTCTTTGGCTGCACTGCGAGGTATGCGGGATATTATTTCTCCCAACACCAGGGATCGAAACCACACCCCCTGCAGTGGAAGCTAAGATTCTTAACCATTGGACCACCAGGAAAGTTCCTGTTTCTCTATTGTAAATTAGTTCATTGGTATCAATTTTTAAATTTCACCTATAAGTGGTATCATATGATATTTGACTTTCTCTTTCTGACTTCACTTAGTATGATTATCTCTAGGTCCATCCATTATGCTGCAAACGGCATTCTTTCATTCTTTTTCATTTCTGAGTAATATTTCACTGTGAACATGTACCACTTCTTTATCCATCCATCTTCCGATGGATAGTTTGGTTGCTTCCATGTCTTAGACATTGTAAATTGTGCTGCAGTGCACATATGGGTGCATGTGGGTTTTCCAATTCTGGTTTTCTCTTGATATACGCCTGGGAGTGGGACTGCTGGATCATATGGCAGCTCTAATTTTACCTTGTAAGGGCACCTCCATACTGTTCTCTATAGTGGCTGTTACCACCTTAGATCCCAACAGCAGCATAGGAGGGTTCCCTTTTTTCTACAAACTCTCAAGCATTTATTATTTGTAGACTTTTCGATGATGGCTATTCTGACTCACGTGAAGTGATCCCTCATTGTAGTTTTGATTTCCATGCCGCTAATAAACACGAATTAGAGCATCTTTCCAAGTGCTTTTCTTTTATACAGTGTGAGTAAAATTTACCGATTGAAATAGGATCCTGAAAGTCTGTTTCTTCTGAATTTTTTTTTGCGTACCTACCCCTGGAAATTTCCTGATTGCAGGTGTCATTTACAGCCCTACAGACCTTGTGAATATTAAGAACCCATAAGCATTGGTTTTAAAGTTGCAGTTGCAGGAAAGGGCAGCAAGGCAGCGGAATTTATTCATACTCAACTTGATAGCTAGGGCAAACAGGGTCTCAGTGGAACTCCTGTTCCTAGGTTGTAAATTAGAGTGGAAAATGCCAGGACAAATACCCAAAAGCTTGTGTCACATTACTTCTTGTTTAATTTAATTTTTATTTCTTATCAGAGTAAATTTGTAATTTTTTTTTTGTAAAAATTTGTAAAAACAAATTTGTAAAAATACATTGTAAACATTACAATGTTTTGTTTATTCTAGGTGTACAAAATCTGGATCATTCATACATATACATATATCTAATCAAG
The DNA here is from genome assembly GCF_028023285.1 of Balaenoptera ricei. Classification (NCBI taxonomy): domain Eukaryota; kingdom Metazoa; phylum Chordata; class Mammalia; order Artiodactyla; family Balaenopteridae; genus Balaenoptera; species Balaenoptera ricei. The sequence continues at coordinate 82,151,219 of NC_082647.1, forward strand.
TTTAGATTAGTTCCCATGTTGGTCATTACAGAGCATTGATCAGACCTCCCTTGGCATCCAGTAGGTCCTTCTTGATATATATATTTTATATGTATTATTAAATGTATGTTAACCCCCAACCTTCTAATTGTTCCATTCCTTTCACCTTTTTCTAAGTCTGTACGGGTCTTTCTCTGTGGAAATATGCTCATGGGTATCAATTTTTAGATAACACCAGTAAATGATATCATCGGATATTTGTCTTTCTTTTTCTGACTTACTTTATGTAGTATGATTAACTCTAGGCTCATCTGCGGTGCTGCAAAAGGCATTGTTTCATCTTTTCCATGGCTAATATTCCATTCTGTACATGTACCACTTCTTCTTTGTCCATTCATCCGTAGATGGGCATTTTCGTTGCATCCATGTCTGGCTATTTTAAGTATCACTGCAGTGCACGTTTGGGTGCCTGTGTCTTTCTGAATTCTGGTCTTCTCGGGTTATAGGCCCATTAGTGGTTCGGCAGGATCATATGGTAGCTCAATTGTTACCTTTTCAAGGCACCTTCATTCTGTTCTGATTAGTGGCTGTTACCAGTTTACAACCCAGCAACAGCAGAGGAGGGTACACATTCTAGGAAACGCATTCAGCATTTATGGTTTGCAGACATTTTTTTTCTGATGGCCATTCAGACTACTGTGAGGTAATACCTTTCTGTAGTTTAAAATTGCATGTCTCTAAAAATTCTTGATGTTGAGCACTTTTTCATGTACCTTTAAAAAGAAAAAAAAGAAAAACACTGTGAGCAAATTTACCTGTTGAAATTGTCTTCTCGAGAGTTTGCCGGGCTTTGAATATTAATGTCCATTCCTGACCCCAGGATATTTTTTGAGAGCAGGTGTCATTTACAGCCCTGCAGTCCTTGTGAGTATTAAGTGACCATTAGCACACTGTTTATAGCTGCTGTTGTGGGAAATAGCAACAAGGGGGCGGCATTTCTACGTTCTCAACTCTTGTTACTAGGACAACCCAGTCTTCCTGGACGTCCTGTTCCTTGGTTGTAAATTAGAGTGGAATGTGCTCGGACAAACCCCCAAGAAGTTTATGTCTCCTTACTTATGTTTGCTTTTTAAATATAATTTATATTTCTTATCGGAGTCAATTTGATCAGAGTGTTGTGATTTTCTGGCTGTACAAAATCTGGTCAATTATTCATACATATATCTGTTCATCTTCGGATCCTGTTACCATGTATGTTATTACAGAGTGTTGACTAGACCTCCCTTGGTATTGGGTAGGTTTTGGTCATTATATACTTTATATGTATTGGTGATTATATAATTCATATAGTTTATATGTTTATAGACATTTAACATACATTAGTATATGTATGTTACCATACATTAGTATATGTATGTTACCCCCATAATCCTAATTTATCGATCCTCCCACCTTTCATTTTTTAGTTTGTTTATAAGTCTGTGAGTGTCTTATAACCATTAGTTTGTTTATAAGTTAACCATTAGTTTGTTTATAAGTCTGTGAGTGTCTTTCTCTGGGGAAATATGTTCATTGGTAGCAATCATAGAATAACATCTATAAATGATATCATGGGATATCTGTCATTCATTTTTGACTTACTTGACGTAATATGATTATTTTAGCCTCCTCTGTAGTCATGAAAACGGCACTGCTCATTTTGTTCCGGGGCTAATATTCAATTCGGTACATATACCACTTCTTCTTTGCCCATTTATCTGTTAATGGACATTTTGTTTGCTTGCATGTCTTGGCTATTGTAAATATTGCTGCAGTGCATGTTTGCCTGTCTGTGTCTTTCCGATTCTGGTCTTCTTAGGTGATAGGCCCATTAGGGAATCGGCTGCATCATATGGTAGCTCAATATTTACCTTTTAAATGCAGCTCCATTTTGTTCTCATGATTAGCTGTTACAAGTTTACATCCAACCAACAGCATAGTGGGTATGCATTTCTCCACAGACACGTGAGCATTCATAGTTTATAGACGTTTTACTGACGGCATTTTGAATATTGGGTGGCGACATCTTTTTGTAGTTTGGATTTGCATCCAACCAATAATGCCTGATATTGAGCTTTTATCCATGTTCCTCTTTTTTTTTGGAAATAAAAGAGTGAGTAAAATTTACCTCTTCAAATTGTTTTCTGGAAAAATTTTCCGTGTTGTGAACTTTTTGGCCATTACCTACCCAGGACATTTTTTGAGGACACGTGTCATTTACAGCTCTACAATTGCTGTGAATCTTAAGTGACCGTTACCCCTGAGTTTAAAGCTGCTATTGTGGGAAACGGCCACCAGGCAGCAGCATTTCTTCATTCCAAAAACTGGTACTAGGTCAGCAGAGCCTTCTTGAAGGTCGTGTTCCTAGGTTGTAACTTAGAATGGAATGTGCCAGGGATAACCCCAATAAGTTTATGTCTCATTAATTGTTGTTCGTGGTTTTAATTTTTTAAATTGGGGTAATGATTAGAATAGTGTTTGTTCCAGGTGTGCACAATCAGGTTCAATTGAACATTATATATATCTATTCATGTGCAGATCCTCTTCCCATGTAAATTACTATTATTTTTTTAATAAATTTATTTAATTTAATTATTTATTTTTGGCTGAGTTGGATCTTCGTTGCTGCATGTGGGCTTTCTCTACTTTCTGTGAGCGGGGGCTACTCTCCATTGCGCTGCACGGGATTCTCATTGCAGTGGCTTCTCTTGTTGCAGAGCACGGTCTCTACGTGTGCGGACTTCAGTATTTCTGGTGCGTGGGCTCAGTAGTTGTGGCTGGTGGGCTCTAGAGCCGAGGCTCAGTACTTGTGGAGCACGGGCTTAGTTGCTCTACAGCATGTGGTATCTTCCCAGACCAGGGATCGAACCCGTGTCTTCTGCACTGGAAGGCGGATTCTTAACCATGGCGCCACCAGGGAAGCCCCCGTGTAAATTATTACAGCATGTTCTGTAGACCTCCCTTGGTATATGGTTGGTCTTTTTGATATGTGTATTTAATATGTATTTGTATACGTATGCTAACCCTAATCTTCATTTATCCATTGCTCCCAGCTTTCCTTTTACATAACCATAGTTTGTTTTCCAAGTCTGTGAGTGTCTTTCTCTGTGGAAATACGTTCATTTGTGTCAGTTGTTAGTTAACGCCTAGAAGTGATATCACAGGATATTTGTCGTCTGCTTTCCGACTTACCTCATGTTCTGTGATTATATCTAGGCTCACCTATGGTGCTGCAAAGAGCAGTGTTTCATTCTTTTCCATGCTGAATATTCCATTGTGTACATGGACCAGTTCTTCTTTGTGCATTCATCTGTTGATGGACATTTTGGTTTCTTCCAATTCTTGGCTATGCTAAATATTGATGCAGTGCAGGATTGCCAGCCTGTGTCTTTTGGATTCCGGTCTTCTCAGGGGATAGGCTCAGCAGTGGACCTACCAGATCATATGATAGTTCATTTTTTACCTTTAAACGCACCTCCATTCTGTTCTCACTACTGGCTGTTACCAGTTGACATCCCACCAGCATCTAGAGGGTACACAGTTCTCTAAAACCCCATCAGCATTTATTGTTTGTAGACTTTGTACTGATGGCGTTTTCAGTGTTGGGAGGTGATGCCTTTTGGTAGTTTGGATTTGCATGCGTCTAATACTTCCCGTTATTAAGCTTTTAATCCAAGTCCGTTTTCTTTTTTTTACTAAAACAGAAAAACTTACCTCTTCAAATTGTTTCCTTGAATAATTGGCCGTGTTCTGAATTCCTGTGGCCATTACCTACACCAGAATATTTTTTATGAGCAGGTGTCATTTACAACTCTGTAGTAATTGTGAATATTAAGTTACCATTAGCACTAGGTTTAAAGCTGCTGTTGCAGGAAACGGCCACAAGGCGGCAGCATGTCTATATTCCCACCTCTGGTTACTAGGGCAACAGAGCCTTCCTGGAAGTCCTGTTTGTAGGTTGTAAATTAGAGTGGAATGCGCCAGGACAAACCCCCCAAAACTTATGGCTACTTATTTGTTGTTGGTATTCTTAGTTTAATTTTCATTTTTATCAGAGCAAATTTGATTGCAATGTTGTGTTTGTTCTAGGTGTACAGAATCTGTTTCATTTATACATATATCTTTTCATGTTTGGATCCTGTTCCATATAGGCTTTACAGAATGTTGTGTAGACCTCTCTTGCTATTTGGTATGTGTTTGGTGATTCTATATTTTATAAATATTAGCATATGTCTGTTAAAACCCAATATCCTGCGTTATACATTCGTCACACCTTTCCGCTTGGTTAACCACAAGTTTGTGTTCTGAATACGTGACTGTCCTTCTCTGTGGAAATAAGTTCATTAATATCAATTTTCCGGAATCACCTATACGTGATATCATAGGATATGTGTCTCTTGCTTTCTGACTTATTTCAAGTTGTGTGATTATCTCTAGCCTCATCTGTGGTGCTGCAAATGGCATTGTTTTATTTTTTTCATGGCTAATATTCCATTCTGTACATATACCACTTGTTCTTTGTCCATTTATCTGTTCATGGACCTTTTTTTGCTTCCATGTCTTGGCTATTTAAATATTGCTGCAGTGCACATTTGCCTGCTTCTGTCTTTCCGATTCTGGAGGTCTTAAGTTATAGGCCCAGAAGATGCCCTGCCGGATCATATGGTAACTCAATTTTTACCTTTTAAAGCACCTCCATTCTATTTTCATTAGTGCTCTTACCACATTCCATCCCACCAGCAGCTAGAAGGTACACAGTTCTCTAAAACCCCTTCAGCATTTATAGTTTGTAGACTTTTTGCTGATGGTCATTTGACTGGTGTGCGGTGAAACCTTTTCGGAGGTTGATTTGCATGCGTCTAATAATTCCTTATACTGCACTTTAGGCATGTCCTTTTCTTTCTATTTTTCTTGTTTTTTAAAGAGTGAGTACAACTTCCCTCTTCATATTGACTTCTTGAAAAATTTGTCATGTGTTGTATTTTCTTGGCTATTCCCTACCCAAGGACATTTTTTGAGGGCAGGTGATATTTACAGCCCTGCAGTCCTTGTGAATATTAAGTGACATTTGGCGGTGTTGAAAGCTGCTGCTGTGGGAAACAGCCACAAAGCGGCAGCATTATTACGTTCTCAACTCTTGTTACTAGGGCAACAGAGTCTTCCTGGACGTCGTGTTTCTCGGTTGTAAATTAGAGTAGAATGTGCTCAGACAAACCCCCAGTTTATTTCTCCTTACTTATGTTGGTTTTTTACATTGAATTTATATTTCTGACTGGAGTAATTTTGATTAGAGTCTTGTGATTGTCTGGCAGTACAGAATCTGGTCAATTATTCATACATATATCTGTTCATCTTCAGATCCTGTTACCATGTATGTTATTACAGAGTGTTGAGTCGACGTCCCTTGGTATTTGGTAGGTGTTTGGTCATTATATACTTTATATATATTGGAGATTCTATAATTCATATAGTTTATATGTTTATAGACATTTAACATACGTTAATGTATGTATGTTAACATATATTAGTATATGTATGTTACCCCCATAATCCTAATTTATCGATCCTCCCACCTTTCATTTTGGTTAACCATTAGTTTGTTTATAAGTCTGTGAGTGTCTTTCTCTGTGGAAATATGTTCATTGGTAGCAATCTTAGGATAACATCTATAAATGATATCATGGGATATTTGTGATTGCCTTTTCACTTACTTGACCTAATATGATTATTTCTAGGCTCATCTGTAGTCATGAAAATGGCATTGTTCATTTTATTCCGAGGCTAATATTCAAATCGGTACATATACTACTTCTTCTTTGTCCATTTGTCTGTTGATGGACATCTTGTTTGCTTGCATGTCTAGGCTATTGTAAATATTGCTGCAGTGCATGTTTGCCTGTCTGTGTCTTTCCGATTCTGGTCTTCTTAAGGTATGGGCCCATTAGGGGATCGGCCGCATCATATGGTAGCTCAATTTTTACCTTTTAAATGCAGCTCCATTCTGTTCTCATAATTAGCTGTTACCAGTTTACTTCCAACCAACAGCATAGCGTGTATGCATTTCTCCACACACCCGTCAGCATTCATAGTTTGTAGACTTTTTACTGATGGCATTTTGAATATTGGGTGGCGACATCTTTTTGTAGTTTGGATTTGCATCCAACCAATAATGCCTGATATTGAGCTTTTATCCATGTTCCTCTTTTTTTTGGAAATAAAAGAGTGAGTAAAACTTACCTCTTCAAATTGTTTTCTTGAAAAATTCTCTGTGTTGTGAACTGTTTTGGCCATTACCTGCCCAGGACATTTTTTGAGGACACGTGTCATTTACAGGTCTACCCTTGCTGAGAATCTTAAGTGACCGTTAGCCCTGTGTTTAAAGCTGCTGTTGTGGGAAAAGGCCACCAGGCGGCAGCCTTTCTCCATTCCCAAATCTGGTTACGAGGGCAGAAGAGCCTTCCTGAAAGTGGTTTTCCTAGGTTGTAAATTAGAATGGAATGTGCCAGGGATAACCCCAATAAGTTTATGTCTCATTAATTGTTGTTCGTGGTTTTAATTTTTTAAATTGGGGTAATGATTAGAATAGTGTTTGTTCCAGGTGTGCACAATCAGGTTCAATTGAATATTATATATATCTATTCATGTGCAGATCCTCTTCCCATGTAAATTACTATTATTTTTTTAATAAATTTATTTAATTTAATTATTTATTTTTGGCTGAGTTGGATCTTCGCTGCTGCATGTGGGCTTTCTCTAGTTGTGGTGAGTGGGGGCTACTCTCCATTGCGCTGCACGGGCTTCTCCCTGCAGTGGCTTGTCTTGTTGCAGAGCATGGTCTCTAGGCATGCGGGCTTCAGTAGTTGTGGCACATGGGCTCAGTAGTTGTGGCTCCTGGGCTCTAGAGCGCAGGCTCAGTAGTTGTGGTGCACGGGCTTATTTGCTCTGCAGCATGTGGGATCTTCCTGGACCAGGGATCGAACCCGTGTCCCCTGCACTGGCAGGCGGATTCTTAACCATGGCGCCACCAGGGAAGCCCCCGTATAAATTATTACAGCGCGTTCAGTAGACCTTCCTTGGTATATGGTTGGTGTTTTTGAGATATGTATTTAATATGTATTTGTATACGTATGGTAACCCTAATCTTCATTTATCCATTCCTCCCAGCTTTCGTTTGACAAAACCATAGTTTGTTTTCCAAGTCCGTGAGTGTCTTTCTCTGTGGAAATATGTTCATTTGTGTCAGTTGTTAGGTAACACCTACAAGTGATATCAGAGGATATTTGTCATCTGCTTTCCGACTTACCTCATGTTCTGTGATTATCTCTAGGCTCATCTATGGTGCTGCAAAGAGCAGTGTTTCATTCTTTTCCATGCTGAATATTCCATTGTGTACATGGACCACTTCTTCTTTGGGCATTCATCTGTTGATGGACATTTTGGTTTCTTCCAACTCTTGGCTATGCTAAATATTGATGCAGTGCAGGATTGCCAGCCTGTGTCTTTTGGATTCTGGTCTTCTCCGGGGATAGGCCCAGCAGTGGGCTACTAGATCATATGGTAGTCTAATTTTTACCTTTAAACGCACCTCCATTCTGTTCTCACTACTGGCTGATACCAGTTGACATCCCACCAGCAACTAGAGGGTACACAGTCCTCTAAAACCCCTTCAGCATTTATTGTTTGTAGACTTTTTACTGATGGCATTTGGAGTGTTGGGTGGTGATACCTTTGCGTAGTTTAGATTTGCATGCATCTAATACTTCCCGATATTGAGCTTTTAATCCACGTCCGTTTTCTTTTCTTTTTTTTTAAAGTTGAACAGAAAAACTTACCTCTTCAAATTGTTTCCTTGAAAAATTTGCCGTGTTCTGAATTCCTGTGGCCATTACCTACACCTGGATATTTTTTGAGGGCAGGTGTCATTTACAACTCTGTAGTAATTGTGAATATTAAGTACCCATTAGCACTGGGTTTAAAGCTGCTGTTACAGGAAACGGCCACAAGGCGGCCGCATGTCTATACTCCCAACTCTGGTTACTAGGGCAACAGAGCCTTCCTGGAAGTCCTGTTTGTAGGTTGTAAATTAGAGTGGAATGTGCCAGGACAAACCCCCCAAAACTTATGGCTACTTATTTGTTGTTGGTATTCTTAGTTTAATTTTCATTTTTATCAGAGCAAATTTGATTGCAATGTTGTGTTTGTTCTAGGTGTACAGAATCTGTTTCATTGATACATATATCTTTTCATGTTTGGATCCTGTCCCATATAGGTAATGACAGAATGTTGTGTAGACCTCTCTTGGTATTCGGTATGTTTTTGGTGATTCTATATTTTATAAGTATTAGCATATGTCTGTTAAAACCCAATATCCTCCGTTATACATTCGTCACACCTTTCCGCTTGGTTAACCACAAGTTTGTGTTCTGAATACGTGAGTGTCCTTCTCTGTGGAAATAAGTTCATTAATATCAATTTTTAGATAACACCTATACGTGATATCATAGCATATGTGTCTCTCGCTTTCTGACTTACTTCAAGATGTGTGATTATCTCTAGCCTCATCTATGGTGCTGCAAACAGCATTGTTTCATTCTTTTCCCTGTCTAATATTGCATTGTGTACGTGGACCTCTTTTTCGTCCATTCATCTGATGATGGACATTTTTGTTGCTTCCATGTCTTGGCTATTGTAAATACTGATGCACTACACGATTTTCCATCCTGTGTCTTTTTGATTCTGGCCTTCACAGGTTACAGGCCCAATAGTGGGCCTTCTGGATCATATGGTAACTCAATTTTTACCTTCAAACGCACTGCCATTCTATTCCTTTTATTGGCTCTTACCAGTTTACATCCCACTTAGACCTAGAGGTTATGCTATTCTCCACAACTTCTTCAACATCTACTGTTTGTAGACTTTTTGCTGATGGTCATTCTGACCGGTGTGAGGTGATACCTTTGGGTAGGTTGGATTTGCATGTGTCTAATAATTCCTGATGTCGAGCTTTTATCAACATCCTTCAAATTGCCTTGTTGAAAAATTTGCTGTGTTTGAATTTTTTGGCCATTCCGTACCCCAGGACATTTTTGGAGGGCATGTCTCGTTTACACCCCTGCAGTCCTTGGCAATATTAGTGACCATTAGCAGTGGATTTAAAGCTGCTGTTTGAGGAAACGGCCTTAGGGTGGCAGCATTTCTGCGTTACCAACTCTGCTTGCTAGGGAAACAGAACCTTCCTGCAAGTTGTGCTTTTAGGTTGCAGATTAGAGTGGAATGTGCCAGGACAAGCCCCCATAAGCTTCAGCCTCCTTAATTCTTGTTTATGTCTTTAATTTTTAGTATTGATCAGAGCAAATTGGATTTTAAAATGTCGTTTGTTCTAGGTGTGCAGAATCTTGTTCATTTACACCTACACATATATATATCTTGATCTTTGTGTCCTTTTCCATGTAGGTTATTACAGAGTGTTGAGTAGACCCCTCTTGGTATTCCATAGGTCTTGGGTGATGATATATTTTATATGTATTAGTATATGTTTGTTAACCCAATATCCGAATTTATGCATTCGTCACACCTTTTCACTGGCTTAACCATAAGTTTGCCTTCTCAATCTGAGACTGTCTTTCTCTATGGAAATATGTTCATTTTTATGAATTTTCAGATAACTTAAGTGATATCATGGGACATTTGTCTTTCGCATTTTGACTTACTTCACGTTGTGTGATTATCTGTAGGCTCGTCTGTGGTGCTGCAAATGGCACTGTTTGATTTTTTTCGTGGCTAACATTCCATTCTGTACATATACCACTTCTTCTTTGTCCATTTATCGGTTTATGGACCTTTTTTTTTTTGCGTCCATGTCTTGGCTATTTAAATATTGCTGCAGTGCACATTTGCCTGTCTCTGTCTTTCCGATTCTGGTGGTCTTAGGTTATAGGCCCAGAAGGTGCCCTGCCGGATGATATGGTAGCTCAATTTTTAACTTTTAAAGCAGCTCCATTCAGTTTTCATTAGTGCTTTTACCACTTTCCATCCCACCAGCAGCTAGAAGGTACACAGTTCTCTAAAACCCCTTCAGCATTTATAGTTTGTAGACTTTTTGCTGATGGTCATTTGACTGGTGTGCGGTGAAACCTTTTCGGAGGTTGGATTTGCATGCGCCTAATAATTCCTTATACTGAGCTTTACGCATGTCCTTTTTTTTCTTTTTTCCTTTTTTTAAAAGAGTGAGTTCAACTTCCCTCCTCATATTGACTTCTTGAAAAATTTGTCATGTGTTGAATTTTCTTGGCTATTCCCTACCCCAGGGCATTTTTTGAGGGCAGGTGTCATTTACAGCCCTGCAGTCCTTGTGAATGTTAAGTGACCATTAGCACCGTGTTGAAAGCTGCTGCTGTGGGAAACAGCCACAAGGCGGCAGCATTATTATGTTCTCAACTCTTGTTACTAGGGCAACAGAGTCTTCCTGGACGTCGTGTTTCTCGGTTGTAAATTAGAGTAGAATGTGCTCAGACAAAACCCCCGTTTATTTCTCCTTACTTATGTTGGTTTTTTACATTGAATTTATATTTCTGACTGGAGTAATTTTGATTAGAGTCTTGTGATTGTCTGGCAGTACAGAATCTGGTCAATTATTCATACATATATCTGTTCATCTTCGGATCCTGTTACCATGTATGTTATTACAGAGTGTTGAGTAGACCTCCCTTGGTATTTGGTAGGTGTTTGGTCATTATATACTTTATATATATTGGAGATTCTATAATTCATATAGTTTATATGTTTATAGACATTTAACATACGTTAATGTATGTATGTTAACATATATTAGTATATGTATGTTACCCCCATAATCCTAATTTATCGATCCTCCCACCTTTCATTTTGGTTAACCATTAGTTTGTTTATAAGTCTGTGAGTGTCTTTCTCTGTGGAAATATGTTCATTGGTAGCAATCTTAGGATAACATCTATAAATGATATCATTGGATATTTGTGATTGCCTTTTCACTTACTTGACCTAATATGATTATTTCTAGGCTCATCTGTAGTCATGAAAATGGCATTGTTCATTTTATTCCGAGGCTAATATTCAAATCGGTACATATACTACTTCTTCTTTGTCCATTTGTCTGTTGATGGACATCTTGTTTGCTTGCATGTCTAGGCTATTGTAAATATTGCTGCAGTGCATGTTTGCCTGTCTGTGTCTTTCCGATTCTGGTCTTCTTAAGGTATAGGCCCATTAGGGGATCGGCCGCATCATATGGTAGCTCAATTTTTACCTTTTAAATGCAGCTCCATTCTGTTCTCATAATTAGCTGTTACCAGTTTACTTCCAACCAACAGCATAGCGTGTATGCATTTCTCCACACACCCGTCAGCATTCATAGTTTGTAGACTTTTTACTGATGGCATTTTGAATATTGGGTGGCGACATCTTTTTGTAGTTTGGATTTGCATCCAACCAATAATGCCTGATATTGAGCTTTTATCCATGTTCCTCTTTTTTTTGGAAATAAAAGAGTGAGTAAAACTTACCTCTTCAAATTGTTTTCTTGAAAAATTCTCTGTGTTGTGAACTGTTTTGGCCATTACCTGCCCAGGACATTTTTTGAGGACACGTGTCATTTACAGGTCTACCCTTGCTGAGAATCTTAAGTGACCGTTAGCCCTGTGTTTAAAGCTGCTGTTGTGGGAAAAGGCCACCAGGCGGCAGCCTTTCTCCATTCCCAAATCTGGTTACGAGGGCAGAAGAGCCTTCCTGAAAGTGGTTTTCCTAGGTTGTAAATTAGAATGGAATGTGCCAGGGATAACCTCAATAAGTTTATGTCTCATTAAATGTTGTTCGTGGTTTTAATTTTTTAAATTGAGGTAATGATTAGAATAGTGTTTGTTCCAGGTGTGCACAATCAGGTTCAATTGAACATTATATATATCTATTCATGTGCAGATCCTCTTCCCATGTAAATTACTATTATTTTTTTAATAAATTTATTTAATTTAATTATTTATTTTTGGCTGAGTTGGATCTTCGCTGCTGCATGTGGGCTTTTTCTAGTTGCGGTGAGCGGGGGCTACTCTCCATTGCGCTGCACGGGCTTCTCCCTGCAGTGGCTTGTCTTGTTGCAGAGCACGGTCTCTAGGCATGCGGGCTTCAGTAGTTGTGGCACGTGGGCTCAGTAGTTGTGGCTCCTGGGCTCTAGAGCGCAGGCTCAGTAGTTGTGGTGCACGGGCTTATTTGCTCTGCAGCATGTGGGATCTTCCTGGACCAGGGATCGAACCCATGTCCCCTGCACTGGCAGGCGGATTCTTAACCACGGCGCCACCAGGGAAGCCCCCGTATAAATTATTACAGCGCGTTCAGTAGACCTTCCTTGGTATATGGTTGGTCTTTTTGAGATATGTATTTAATATGTATTTGTATACGTATGGTAACCCTAATCTTCATTTATCCATTGCTCCCAGCTTTCCTTTTACATAACCATAGTTTGTTTTCCAAGTCCGTGAGTGTCTTTCTCTGTGGAAATATGTTCATTTGTGTCAGTTGTTAGGTAACGCCTATAAGTGATATCACAGGATATTTGTCGTCTGCTTTCCGACTTACCTCATGTTCTGTGATTATATCTAGGCTCACCTATGGTGCTGCAAAGAGCAGTGTTTCATTCTTTTCCATGCTGAATATTCCATTGTGTACATGGACCAGTTCTTCTTTGGGCATTCATCTGTTGATGGACATTTTGGTTTCTTCCCACTCTTGGCTATGCTAAATATTGATGCAGTGCAGGATTGCCAGCCTGTGTCTTTTGGATTCTGGTCTTCTCCGGGGATAGGCCCAGCAGTGGGCCTACCAGATCATATGGTAGTCTAATTTTTACCTTTAAACGCACCTCCATTCTGTTCTCACTACTGGCTGTTACCAGTTGACATCCCACCAGCAACTAGAGGGTACACAGTCCTCTAAAACCCCTTCAGCATTTATTGTTTGTAGACTTTTTACTGATGGCATTTGGAGTGTTGGGTGGTGATACCTTTGTGTAGTTTAGATTTGCATGCATCTAATACTTCCTGATATTGAGCTTTTAATCCACGTCCGTTTTCTTTTCTTTTTTTTTTTAAAGTTCAACAGAAAAACTTACCTCTTCAAATTGTTTCCTTGAAAAATTTGCCGTGTTCTGAATTCCTGTGGCCATTACCTACACCTGGATATTTTTTGAGGGCAGGTGTCATTTACAACTCTGTAGTAATTGTGAATATTAAGTACCCATTAGCACTGGGTTTAAAGCTGCTGTTACAGGAAACGGCCACAAGGCGGCCGCATGTCTATACTCCCAACTCTGGTTATTAGGGCAACAGAGCCTTCCTGGAAGTCCTGTTTGTAGGTTGTAAATTAGAGTGGAATGTGCCAGGACAAACCCCCCAAAACTTATGGCTACTTATTTGTTGTTGGTATTCTTAGTTTAATTTTCATTTTTATCAGAGCAAATTTGATTGCAATGTTGTGTTTGTTCTAGGTGTACAGAATCTGTTTCATTGATACATATATCTTTTCATGTTTGGATCCTGTCCCATATAGGTAATGACAGAATGTTGTGTAGACCTCTCTTGGTATTCGGTATGTTTTTGGTGATTCTATATTTTATAAGTATTAGCATATGTCTGTTAAAACCCAATATCCTCCGTTATACATTCGTCACACCTTTCCGCTTGGTTAACCACAAGTTTGTGTTCTGAATACGTGAGTGTCCTTCTCTGTGGAAATAAGTTCATTAATATCAATTTTTAGATAACACCTATACGTGATATCATAGGATATGTGTCTCTCGCTTTCTGACTTACTTCAAGATGTGTGATTATCTCTAGCCTCATCTATGGTGCTGCAAACAGCATTGTTTCATTCTTTTCTCTGTCTAATATTGCATTGTGTACGTGGACCTCTTTTTCGTCCATTCATCTGATGATGGACATTTTTGTTGCTTCCATGTCTTGGCTATTGTAAATACTGATGCACTACACGATTTTCCATCCTGTGTCTTTTTGATTCTGGCCTTCACAGGTTACAGGCCCAATAGTGGGCCTTCTGGATCATATGGTAACTCAATTTTTACCTTCAAACGCACTGCCATTCTATTCCTTTTATTGGCTCTTACCAGTTTACATCCCACTTAGACCTAGAGGTTATGCTATTCTCCACAACTTCTTCAACATCTACTGTTTGTAGACTTTTTGCTGATGGTCATTCTGACCGGTGTGAGGTGATACCTTTGGGTAGGTTGGATTTGCATGTGTCTAATAATTCCTGATGTCGAGCTTTTATCAACATCCTTCAAATTGCCTTGTTGAAAAATTTGCTGTGTTTGAATTTTTTGGCCATTCCGTACCCCAGGACATTTTTGGAGGGCATGTCTCGTTTACACCCCTGCAGTCCTTGGCAATATTAGTGACCATTAGCAGTGGATTTAAAGCTGCTGTTTGAGGAAACGGCCTTAGGGTGGCAGCATTTCTGCGTTACCAACTCTGCTTGCTAGGGAAACAGAACCTTCCTGCAAGTTGTGCTTTTAGGTTGCAGATTAGAGTGGAATGTGCCAGGACAAGCCCCCATAAGTTTCAGCCTCCTTAATTCTTGTTTATGTCTTTAATTTTTAGTATTGATCAGAGCAAATTGGATTTTAAAATGACGTTTGTTCTAGGTGTGCAGAATCTTGTTCATTTACACCTACACATATATATATATATTGATCTTTGTGTCCTTTTCCATGTAGGTTATTACAGAGTGTTGAGTAGACCCCTCTTGGTATTCCATAGGTCTTGGGTGATGATATATTTTATATGTATTAGTATATGTTTGTTAACCCAATATCCGAATTTATGCATTCGTCACACCTTTTCACTGGCTTAACCATAAGTTTGCCTTCTCAATCTGAGACTGTCTTTCTCTATGGAAATATGTTCATTTTTATGAATTTTCAGATAACATAAGTGATATCATGGGACATTTGTCTTTCGCATTTTGACTTACTTCACGTTGTGTGAGTATCTGTAGGCTCGTCTGTGGTGCTGCAAACGGCACTGTTTGATTTTTTTCGTGGCTAACATTCCATTCTGTACATATACCACGTCTTCTTTGACCATTCATCGGTTTATGGACCTTTTTTTTTTGCGTCCATGTCTTGGCTATTTAAATATTGCTGCAGTGCACATTTGCCTGCCTCTGTCTTTCCGATTCTGGTGGTCTTAGGTTATAGGCCCAGAAGGTGCCCTGCCGGATGATATGGTAGCTCAATTTTTAACTTTTAAAGCAGCTCCATTCAGTTTTCATTAGTGCTGTTACCACTTTCCATCCCACCAGCAGCTAGAAGGTACACAGTTCTCTAAAACCCCTTCAGCATTTATAGTTTGTAGACTTTTTGCTGATGGTCATTTGACTGGTGTGCGGTGAAACCTTTTCGGAGGTTGGATTTGCATGAGCCTAATAATTCCTTATACAGAGCTTTACACATGTCCTTTTTTTTCTTTTTTCCTTTTTTTAAAAGAGTGAGTACAACTTCCCTCTTCATATTGACTTCTTGAAAAATTTGTCATGTGTTGAATTTTCTTGGCTATTCCCTACTCCAGGGCATTTTTTGAGGGCAGGTGTCATTTACAGCCCTGCAGTCCTTGTGAATGTTAAGTGACCATTAGCACCGTGTTGAAAGCTGCTGCTGTGGGAAACAGCCACAAAGCGGCAGCATTATTACGTTCTCAACTCTTGTTACTAGGGCAACAGAGTCTTCCTGGACGTCGTGTTTCTCGGTTGTAAATTAGAGTAGAATGTGCTCAGACAAACCCCCAGTTTATTTCTCCTTACTTATGTTGGTTTTTTACATTGAATTTATATTTCTGACTGGAGTAATTTTGATTAGAGTCTTGTGATTGTCTGGCAGTACAGAATCTGGTCAATTATTCATACATATATCTGTTCATCTTCGGATCCTGTTACCATGTATGTTATTACAGAGTGTTGAGTAGACCTCCCTTGGTATTTGGTAGGTGTTTGGTCATTATATACTTTATATATATTGGAGATTCTATAATTCATATAGTTTATATGTTTATAGACATTTAACATACGTTAATGTATGTATGTTAACATATATTAGTATATGTATGTTACCCCCATAATCCTAATTTATCGATCCTCCCACCTTTCATTTTGGTTAACCATTAGTTTGATTATAAGTCTGTGAGTGTCTTTCTCTGTGGAAATATGTTCATTGGTAGCAATCTTAGGATAACATCTATAAATGATATCATGGGATATTTGTGATTGCCTTTTCACTTACTTGACCTAATATGATTATTTCTAGGCTCATCTGTAGTCATGAAAATGGCATTGTTCATTTTATTCCGAGGCTAATATACAAATCGGTACATACACTACTTCTTCTTTGTCCATTTGTCTGTTGTTGGACATCTTGTTTGCTTGCATGTCTAGGCTATTGTAAATATTGCTGCAGTGCATGTTTGCCTGTCTGTGTCTTTCCGATTCTGGTCTTCTTAAGATATAGGCCCATTAGGGGATCGGCCGCATCATATGGTAGCTCAATTTTTACCTTTTAAATGCAGCTCCATTCTGTTCTCATAATTAGCTGTTACCAGTTTACTTCCAACCAACAGCATAGCGGGTATGCATTTCTCCACACACCCGTCAGCATTCATAGTTTGTAGACTTTTTACTGCTGGCATTTTCAATATTGGGTGGCGACATCTTTTTGTAGTTTGGATTTGCATCCAACCAATAATGCCTGATATTGAGCTTTTATCCATGTTCCTCTTTTTTTAAAAATAAAAGAGTGAGTAAAACTTACCTCTTCAAATTGTTTTCTTGAAAAATTCTCTGTGTTGTGAACTGTTTTGGCCATTACCTGCCCAGGACATTTTTTGAGGTCACGTGTCATTTACAGGTCTACTCTTGCTGAGAATCTTAAGTGACCGTTAGCCCTGTGTTTAAAGCTGCTGTTGTGGGAAAAGGCCACCAGGCGGCAGCCTTTCTCCATTCCCAAATCTGGTTACGAGGGCAGAAGAGCCTTCCTGAAAGTGGTTTTCCTAGGTTGTAAATTAGAGTGGAATGCGCCAGGACAAACCCCCCAAAACTTATGGCTACTTATTTGTTGTTGGTATTCTTAGTTTAATTTTCATTTTTATCAGAGCAAATTTGATTGCAATGTTGTGTTTGTTCTAGGTGTACAGAATCTGTTTCATTTATACATATATCTTTTCATGTTTGGATCCTGTTCCATATAGGCTTTACAGAATGTTGTGTAGACCTCTCTTGGTATTTGGTATATGTTTGGTGATTCTATATTTTATAAATATTACCATATGTCTATTAAAACCCAATATCCTGCGTTATACATTCGTCACACCTTTCCGCTTGGTTAACCACAAGTTTGTGTTCTGAATACGTGACTGTCCTCCTCTGTGGAAATAAGTTCATTAATATCAATTTTCCGGAATCACCTATACGTGATATCATAGGATATGTGTCTCTTGCTTTCTGACTTATTTCAAGTTGTGTGATTATCTCTAGCCTCATCTGTGGTGCTGCAAATGGCATTGTTTTATTTTTTTCATGGCTAATATTCCATTCTGTATATATACCACTTGTTCTTTGTCCATTTATCTGTTCATGGACCTTTTTTTGCTTCCATGTCTTGGCTATTTAAATATTGCTGCAGTGCACATTTGCCTGCTTCTGTCTTTCCGATTCTGGTGGTCTTAGGTTATAGGCCCAGAAGGTGCCCTGCCGGATCATATGGTAACTCAATTTTTACCTTTTAAAGCACCTCCATTCTATTTTCATTAGTGCTGTTACCACATTCCATCCCACCAGCAGCTAGAAGGTACACAGTTCTCTAAAACCCCTTCAGCATTTATAGTTTGTAGACTTTTTGCTGATGGTCATTTGACTGGTGTGCGGTGAAACCTTTTCGGAGGTTGATTTGCATGCGTCTAATAATTCCTTATACTGCACTTTAGGCATGTCCTTTTCTTTCTATTTTTCTTGTTTTTTAAAGAGTGAGTACAACTTCCCTCTTCATATTGACTTCTTGAAAAATTTGTCAGGTGTTGAATTTTCTTGGCTATTCCCTAACCCAGGGCATTTTTTGAGGGCAGGTGTCATTTACAGCCCTGCAGTCCTTGTGAATGTTAAGTGACCATTAGCACCGTGTTGAAAGCTGCTGCTGTGGGAAACAGCCACAAAGCGGCAGCATTATTACTTTCTCAACTCTTGTTACTAGGGCAACAGAGTCTTTCTGGACGCCGTGTTTCTCGGTTGTAAATTAGAGTAGAATGTGCTCAGACAAACCCCCAGTTTATTTCTCCTTACTTATGTTGGTTTTTTACATTGAATTTATATTTCTGACTGGAGTAATTTTGATTAGAGTCTTGTGATTGTCTGGCAGTACAGAATCTGGTCAATTATTCATACATATATCTGTTCATCTTCGGATCCTGTTACCATGTATGTTATTACAGAGTGTTGAGTAGACCTCCCTTGGTATTTGGTAGGTGTTTGGTCATTATATACTTTATATATATTGGAGATTATATAATTCATATAGTTTATATGTTTATAGACATTTAACATACGTTAATGTATGAATGTTAACATATATTAGTATATGTATGTTACCCCCATAATCCTAATTTATCGATCCTCTCACCTTTCATTTTGGTTAACCATTAGTTTGTTTATAAGTCTGTGAGTGTCTTTCTCTGTGGAAATATGTTCATTGGTAGCAATGTTAGGATAACATCTATAAATGATATCATGGGATATTTGCGATTCCCTTTTCACTTACTTGACATAATATGATTATTTCTAGGCTCATCTGTAGTCATGAAAATGGCATTGTTCATTTTATCCTGAGGCTAATATTCAAATCGGTACATACACTACTTCTTCTTTGTCCATTTGTCTGTTGATGGACATCTTGTTTGCTTGCATGTCTAGGCTATTGTAAATATTGCTGCAGTGCATGTTTGCCTGTCTGTGTCTTTCCGATTCTGGTCTTCTTAAGGTATAGGCCCATTAGGGGATCGGCCGCATCATATGGTAGCTCAATTTTAACCTTATAAATGCAGCTCCATTCTCTTCTCCTAATTAGCTGTTACCAGTTTACTTCCAACCAACAGCATAGCGGGTATGCATTTCTCCACACACCCGTCAGCATTCATAGTTTGTAGACTTTTTACTGATGGCATTTTGAATATTGGGTGGCGACATCTTTTTGTAGTTTGGATTTGCATCCAACCAATAATGCCTGATATTGAGCTTTTATCCATGTTCCTCTTTTTTTTGGAAATAAAAGAGTGAGTAAAACTTACCTCTTCAAATTGTTTTCTTGAAAAATTCTCTGTGTTGTGAACTTTTTTGGCCATTACCTGCCCAGGACATTTTTTGAGGACACGTGTCATTTACAGGTCTACCATTGCTGAGAATCTTAAGTGACCGTTAGCCCTGTGTTTAAAGCTGCTGTTGTGGGAAAAGGCCACCAGGCGGCAGCATTTCTCCATTCCCAAATCTGGTTACGAGGGCAGAAGAGCCTTCCTGAAAGTGGTTTTCCTAGGTTGTAAATTAGAATGGAATGTGCCAGGGATAACCCCAATAAGTTTGCACAATCAGGTTCAATTGAACATTATATATATCTATTCATGTGCAGATCCTCTTCCCATGTAAATTACTATTATTTTTTTAATAAATTTATTTAATTATTTATTTTTGGCTGAGTTGGATCTTCGCTGCTGCATGTGGGCTTTTTCTAGCTGCGGTGAGCGGGGGCTACTCTCCATTGCGCTGCACGGGCTTCTCCCTGCAGTGGCTTGTCTTGTTGCAGAGCACGGTCTCTAGGCATGCGGGCTTCAGTAGTTGTGGCACGTGGGCTCAGTAGTTGTGGCTCCTGGGCTCTAGAGCGCAGGCTCAGTAGTTGTGGTGCACGGGCTTATTTGCTCTGCAGCATGTGGGATCTTCCTGGACCAGGGATCGAACCCATGTCCCCTGCACTGGCAGGCGGATTCTTAACCACGGCGCCACCAGGGAAGCCCCCGTATAAATTATTACAGCGTGTTCAGTAGACCTTCCTTGGTATATGGTTGGTCTTTTTGATATATGTATTTAATATGTATTTGTATACGTATGGTAACCCTAATCTTCATTTATCCATTGCTCCCAGCTTTCCTTTTACATAACCATAGTTTGTTTTCCAAGTCCGTGAGTGTCTTTCTCTGTGGAAATATGTTCATTTGTGTCAGTTGTTAGGTAACGCCTATAAGTGATATCACAGGATATTTGTCGTCTGCTTTCCGACTTACCTCATGTTCTGTGATTATATCTAGGCTCACCTATGGTGCTGCAAAGAGCAGTGTTTCATTCTTTTCCATGCTGAATATTCCATTGTGTACATGGACCAGTTCTTCTTTGGGCATTCATCTGTTGATGGACATTTTGGTTTCTTCCCACTCTTGGCTATGCTAAATATTGATGCAGTGCAGGATTGCCAGCCTGTGTCTTTTGGATTCTGGTCTTCTCCGGGGATAGGCCCAGCAGTGGGCCTACCAGATCATATGGTAGTCTAATTTTTACCTTTAAACGCACCTCCATTCTGTTCTCACTACTGGCCCTTACCAGTTGACATCCCACCAGCAACTAGAGGGTACACAGTCCTCTAAAACCCCTTCAGCATTTATTGTTTGTAGACTTTTTACTGATGGCATTTGGAGTGTTGGGTGGTGATACCTTTGTGTAGTTTAGATTTGCATGCATCTAATACTTCCTGATATTGAGCTTTTAATCCACGTCCGTTTTCTTTTCTTTTTTTTTTAAAGTTCAACAGAAAAACTTACCTCTTCAAATTGTTTCCTTGAAAAATTTGCCGTGTTCTGAATTCCTGTGGCCATTACCTACACCTGGATATTTTTTGAGGGCAGGTGTCATTTACAGCTCTGTAGTAATTGTGAATATTAAGTACCCATTAGCACTGGGTTTAAAGCTGCTGTTACAGGAAACGGCCACAAGGCGGCCGCATGTCTATACTCCCAACTCTGGTTACTAGGGCAACAGAGCCTTCCTGGAAGTCCTGTTTGTAGGTTGTAAATTAGAGTGGAATGTGCCAGGACAAACCCCCCAAAACTTATGGCTACTTATTTGTTGTTGGTATTCTTAGTTTAATTTTCATTTTTATCAGAGCAAATTTGATTGCAATGTTGTGTTTGTTCTAGGTGTACAGAATCTGTTTCATTGATACATACATCTTTTCATGTTTGGATCCTGTCCCATATAGGTAATGACAGAATGTTGTGTAGACCTCTCTTGGTATTCGGTATGTTTTTGGTGATTCTATATTTTATAAGTATTAGCATATGTCTGTTAAAACCCAATATCCTGCGTTATACATTCGTCACACCTTTCCGCTTGGTTAACCACAAGTTTGTGTTCTGAATACGTGAGTGTCCTTCTCTGTGGAAATAAGTTCATTAATATCAATTTTTAGATAACACCTATACGTGATATCATAGGATATGTGTCTCTCGCTTTCTGACTTACTTCAAGATGTGTGATTATCTCTAGCCTCATCTATGGTGCTGCAAACAGCATTGTTTCATTCTTTTCCCTGTCTAATATTGCATTGTGTACGTGGACCTCTTTTTCGTCCATTCATCTGATGATGGACATTTTTGTTGCTTCCATGTCTTGGCTATTGTAAATACTGATGCACTACACGATTTTCCATCCTGTGTCTTTTTGATTCTGGCCTTCACAGGTTACAGGCCCAATAGTGGGCCTTCTGGATCATATGGTAACTCAATTTTTACCTTCAAACGCACTGCCATTCTATTCCTTTTATTGGCTCTTACCAGTTTACATCCCACTTAGACCTAGAGGTTATGCTATTCTCCACAACTTCTTCAACATCTACTGTTTGTAGACTTTTTGCTGATGGTCATTCTGACCGGTGTGAGGTGATACCTTTGGGTAGGTTGGATTTGCATGTGTCTAATAATTCCTGATGTCGAGCTTTTATCAACATCCTTCAAATTGCCTTGTTGAAAAATTTGCTGTGTTTGAATTTTTTGGCCATTCCGTACCCCAGGACATTTTTGGAGGGCATGTCTCGTTTACACCCCTGCAGTCCTTGGCAATATTAGTGACCATTAGCAGTGGATTTAAAGCTGCTCTTTGAGGAAACGGCCTTAGGGTGGCAGCATTTCTGCGTTACCAACTCTGCTTGCTAGGGAAACAGAACCTTCCTGCAAGTTGTGCTTTTAGGTTGCAGATTAGAGTGGAATGTGCCAGGACAAGCCCCCATAAGTTTCAGCCTCCTTAATTCTTGTTTATGTCTTTAATTTTTAGTATTGATCAGAGCAAATTAGATTTTAAAATGTCGTTTGTTCTAGGTGTGCAGAATCTTGTTCATTTACACCTACACATATATATATATCTTGATCTTTGTGTCCTTTTCCATGTAGGTTATTACAGAGTGTTGAGTAGACCACACTTGGTATTCCATAGGTCTTGGGTGATGATATATTTTATCTGTATTAGTATATGTTTGTTAACCCAATATCCGAATTTATGCATTCGTCACACCTTTTCACTGGCTTAACCATAAGTTTGCCTTCTCAATCTGAGACTGTCTTTCTCTATGGAAATATGTTCATTTTTATGAATTTTCAGATAACATAAGTGATATCATGGGACATTTGTCTTTCGCATTTTGACTTACTTCACGTTGTGTGATTATCTGTAGGCTCGTCTGTGGTGCTGCAAACGGCACTGTTTGATTTTTTTCGTGGCTAACATTCCATTCTGTACATATACCACGTCTTCTTTGTCCATTCATCGGTTTATGGACCTTTTTTTTTTGCGTCCATGTCTTGGCTATTTAAATATTGCTGCAGTGCACATTTGCCTGCCTCTGTCTTTCCGATTCTGGTGGTCTTAGGTTATAGGCCCAGAAGGGGCCCTGCCGGATCATATGGTAGCTCAATTTTTACCTTTTAAAGCAGCTCCATTCAGTTTTCATTAGTGCTGTTACCACTTTCCATCCCACCAGCAGCTAGAAGGTACACAGTTCTCTAAAACCCCTTCAGCATTTATAGTTTGTAGACTTTTTGCTGATGGTCATTTGACTGGTGTGCGGTGAAACCTTTTCGGAGGTTGGATTTGCATGAGCCTAATAATTCCTTATACTGAGCTTTACACATGTCCTTTTTTTTCTTTTTTCCTTTTTTTAAAAGAGTGAGTACAACTTCCCTCTTCATATTGACTTCTTGAAAAATTTGTCAGGTGTTGAATTTTCTTGGCTATTCCCTACCCCAGGGCATTTTTTGAGGGCAGGTGTCATTTACAGCCCTGCAGTCCTTGTGAATGTTAAGTGACCATTAGCACCGTGTTGAAAGCTGCTGCTGTGGGAAACAGCCACAAAGCGGCAGCATTATTACGTTCTCAACTCTTGTTACTAGGGCGACAGAGTCTTCCTGGACGTCGTGTTTCTCGGTTGTAAATTAGAGTAGAATGTGCTCAGACAAACCCCCAGTTTATTTCTCCTTACTTATGTTGGTTTTTTACATTGAATTTATATTTCTGACTGGAGTAATTTTGATTAGAGTCTTGTGATTGTCTGGCAGTACAGAATCTGGTCAATTATTCATACATATATCTGTTCATCTTCGGATCCTGTTACCATGTATGTTATTACAGAGTGTTGAGTAGACCTCCCTTGGTATTTGGTAGGTGTTTGGTCATTATATACTTTATATATATTGGAGATTATATAATTCATATAGTTTATATGTTTATAGACATTTAACATACGTCAATGTATGTATGTTAACATATATTAGTATATGTATGTTACCCCCATAATCCTAATTTATCGATCCTCCCACCTTTCATTTTGGTTAACCATTAGTTTGTTTATAAGTCTGTGAGTGTCTTTCTCTGTGGAAATATGTTCATTGGTAGCAATCTTAGGATAACATCTATAAATGATATCATGGGATATTTGTGATTGCCTTTTCACTTACTTGACCTAATATGATTATTTCTAGGCTCATCTGTAGTCATGAAAATGGCATTGTTCATTTTATTCCGAGGCTAATATTCAAATCGGTACATACACTACTTCTTCTTTGTCCATTTGTCTGTTGATGGACATCTTGTTTGCTTGCATGTCTAGGCTATTGTAAATATTGCTGCAGTGCATGTTTGCCTGTCTGTGTCTTTCCGATTCTGGTCTTCTTAAGGTATAGGCCCATTAGGGGATCGGCCGCATCATATGGTAGCTCAATTTTTACCTTTTAAATGCAGCTCCATTCTGTTCTCCTAATTAGCTGTTACCAGTTTACTTCCAACCAACAGCATAGCGGGTATGCATTTCTCCACACACCCGTCAGCATTCATAGTTTGTAGACTTTTTACTGATGGCATTTTGAATATTGGGTGGCGACATCTTTTTGTAGTTTGGATTTGCATCCAACCAATAATGCCTGATATTGACCTTTTATCCATGTTCCTCTTTTTTTTGGAAATAAAAGAGTGAGTAAAACTTACCTCTTCAAATTGTTTTCTTGAAAAATTCTCTGTGTTGTGAACTGTTTTGGCCATTACCTGCCCAGGACATTTTTTGAGGACACGTGTCATTTACAGGTCTACCCTTGCTGAGAATCTTAAGTGACCGTTAGCCCTGTGTTTAAAGCTGCTGTTGTGGGAAAAGGCCACCAGGCGGCAGCCTTTCTCCATTCCCAAATCTGGTTACGAGGGCAGAAGAGCCTTCCTGAAAGTGGTTTTCCTAGGTTGTAAATTAGAGTGGAATGCGCCAGGACAAACCCCCCAAAACTTATGGCTACTTATTTGTTGTTGGTATTCTTAGTTTAATTTTCATTTTTATCAGAGCAAATTTGATTGCAATATTGTGTTTGTTCTAGGTGTACAGAATCTGTTTCATTTATACATATATCTTTTCATGTTTGGATCCTGTTCCATATAGGCTTTACAGAATGTTGTGTAGACCTCTCTTGGTATTTGGTATGTGTTTGGTGATTCTATATTTTATAAATATTACCATATGTCTATTAAAACCCAATATCCTGCGTTATACATTCGTCACACCTTTCCGCTTGGTTAACCACAAGTTTGTGTTCTGAATACGTGACTGTCCTCCTCTGTGGAAATAAGTTCATTAATATCAATTTTCCGGAATCACCTATACGTGATATCATAGGATATGTGTCTCTTGCTTTCTGACTTATTTCAAGTTGTGTGATTATCTCTAGCCTCATCTGTGGTGCTGCAAATGGCATTGTTTTATTTTTTTCATGGCTAATATTCCATTCTGTACATATACCACTTGTTCTTTGTCCATTTATCTGTTCATGGACCTTTTTTTGCTTCCATGTCTTGGCTATTTAAATATTGCTGCAGTGCACATTTGCCTGCTTCTGTCTTTCCGATTCTGGTGGTCTTAAGTTATAGGCCCAGAAGGTGCCCTGCCGGATCATATGGTAGCTCAATTTTTACCTTTTAAAGCACCTCCATTCTATTTTCATTAGTGCTGTTACCACATTCCATCCCACCAGCAGCTAGAAGGTACACAGTTCTCTAAAACCCCTTCAGCATTTATAGTTTGTAGACTTTTTGCTGATGGTCATTTGACTGGTGTGCGGTGAAACCTTTTCGGAGGTTGATTTGCATGCGTCTAATAATTCCTTATACTGCACTTTAGGCATGTCCTTTTCTTTCTATTTTTCTTGTTTTTTAAAGAGTGAGTACAACTTCCCTCTTCATATTGACTTCTTGAAAA
The DNA here is from genome assembly GCF_028023285.1 of Balaenoptera ricei. Lineage (NCBI taxonomy): Eukaryota > Metazoa > Chordata > Mammalia > Artiodactyla > Balaenopteridae > Balaenoptera > Balaenoptera ricei. Next base: position 82,177,080 of record NC_082647.1, read on the forward strand.
ATTTGTCATGTGTTGTATTTTCTTGGCTATTCCCTACCCAAGGACATTTTTTGAGGGCAGGTGATATTTACAGCCCTGCAGTCCTTGTGAATATTAAGTGACATTTGGCGGTGTTGAAAGCTGCTGTTGTGAGAAACAGCCACAAGGCGGCAGCATTATTACGTTCTCAACTCTTGTTACTAGGGCAACAGAGTCTTCCTGGACGTCGTGTTTCTCGGTTGTAAATTAGAGTAGAATGTGCTCAGACAAACCCCCAGTTTATTTCTCCTTACTTATGTTGGTTTTTTACATTGAATTTATATTTCTGACTGGAGTAATTTTGATTAGAGTCTTGTGATTGTCTGGCAGTACAGAATCTGGTCAATTATTCATGCATATATCTGTTCATCTTCGGATCCTGTTACCATGTATGTTATTACAGAGTGTTGAGTAGACCTCCCTTGGTATTTGGTAGGTGTTTGGTCATTATATACTTTATATATATTGGAGATTATAGAATTCATATAGTTTATATGTTTATAGACATTTAACATACGTTAATGTATGTATGTTAACATATATTAGTATATGTATGTTACCCCCATAATCCTAATTTATCGATCCTCCCACCTTTCATTTTGGTTAACCATTAGTTTGTTTATAAGTCTGTGAGTGTCTTTCTCTGTGGAAATATGTTCATTGGTAGCAATCTTAGGATAACATCTATAAATGATATCATGGGATATTTGTGATTGCCTTTTCACTTACTTGACCTAATATGATTATTTCTAGGCTCATCTGTAGTCATGAAAATGGCATTGTTCATTTTATTCCGAGGCTAATATTCAAATCGGTACATACACTACTTCTTTGTCCATTTGTCTGTTGATGGACATCTTGTTTGCTTGTATGTCTAGGCTATTGTAAATATTGCTGCAGTGCATGTTTGCCTGTCTGTGTCTTTCCGATTCTGGTCTTCTTACGGTATAGGCCCATTAGGGGATCGGCCGCATCATATGGTAGCTCAATTTTTACCTTATAAATGCAGCTCCATTCTGTTCTCCTAATTAGCTGTTACCAGTTTACTTCCAACCAACAGCATAGCGGGTATGCATTTCTCCACACACCCGTCAGCATTCATAGTTTGTAGACTTTTTACTGATGGCATTTTGGATATTGGGTGGCGACATCTTTTTGTAGTTTGGATTTGCATCCAACCAATAATGCCTGATATTGAGCTTTTATCCATGTTCCTCTTTTTTTTGGAAATAAAAGAGTGAGTAAAACTTACCTCTTCAAATTGTTTTCTTGAAAAATTCTCTGTGTTGTGAACTTTTTTGGCCATTCCCTACCCAGGACATTTTTTGACGACACGTGTCATTGACAGCCCTACAATTCCTGTGAATCTTAAGTGACCGTTAGCCCTGTGTTTAAAGCTGCTTTTGTAGGAAACGGCCACCAGGCGGCAGCATTTCTCCATTCCCAAATCTGGTTACGAGGGCAGAAGAGCCTTCCTGAAAGTGGTTTTCCTAGGTTGTAAATTAGAATGCAATGTGCCAGGGATAACCTCAATAAGTTTATGTCTCATTAATTGTTGTTCGTGGTTTTAATTTTTTAAATTGGGGTAATGATTAGAATAGTGTTTGTTCCAGGTGTGCACAATCAGGTTCAATTGAACATTATATATATCTATTCATGTGCAGATCCTCTTCCCATGTAAATTACTATTATTTTTTTAATAAATTTATTTAATTTAATTATTTATTTTTGGCTGAGTTGGATCTTCGCTGCTGCATGTGGGCTTTTTCTAGCTGCGGTGAGCGGGGGCTACTCTCCATTGCGCTGCACGGGCTTCTCCCTGCAGTGGCTTGTCTTGTTGCAGAGCACGGTCTCTAGGCATGCGGGCTTCAGTAGTTGTGGCACGTGGGCTCAGTAGTTGTGGCTCCTGGGCTCTAGAGCGCAGGCTCAGTAGTTGTGGTGCACGGGCTTATTTGCTCTGCAGCATGTGGGATCTTCCTGGACCAGGGATCGAACCCATGTCCCCTGCACTGGCAGGCGGATTCTTAACCACGGCGCCACCAGGGAAGCCCCCGTATAAATTATTACAGCGTGTTCAGTAGACCTTCCTTGGTATATGGTTGGTCTTTTTGATATATGTATTTAATATGTATTTGTATACGTATGGTAACCCTAATCTTCATTTATCCATTGCTCCCAGCTTTCCTTTTACATAACCATAGTTTGTTTTCCAAGTCCGTGAGTGTCTTTCTCTGTGGAAATATGTTCATTTGTGTCAGTTGTTAGGTAACGCCTATAAGTGATATCACAGGATATTTGTCGTCTGCTTTCCGACTTACCTCATGTTCTGTGATTATATCTAGGCTCACCTATGGTGCTGCAAAGAGCATTGTTTCATTCTTTTCCATGCTGAATATTCCATTGTGTACATGGACCAGTTCTTCTTTGGGCATTCATCTGTTGATGGACATTTTGGTTTCTTCCCACTCTTGGCTATGCTAAATATTGATGCAGTGCAGGATTGCCAGCCTGTGTCTTTTGGATTCTGGTCTTCTCCGGGGATAGGCCCAGCAGTGGGCCTACCAGATCATATGGTAGTCTAATTTTTACCTTTAAACGCACCTCCATTCTGTTCTCACTACTGGCTGTTACCAGTTGACATCCCACCAGCAACTAGAGGGTACACAGTCCTCTAAAACCCCTTCAGCATTTATTGTTTGTAGACTTTTTACTGATGGCATTTGGAGTGTTGGGTGGTGATACCTTTGTGTAGTTTAGATTTGCATGCATCTAATACTTCCTGATATTGAGCTTTTAATCCACGTCCGTTTTCTTTTCTTTTTTTTTTAAAGTTCAACAGAAAAACTTACCTCTTCAAATTGTTTCCTTGAAAAATTTGCCGTGTTCTGAATTCCTGTGGCCATTACCTACACCTGGATATTTTTTGAGGGCAGGTGTCATTTACAGCTCTGTAGTAATTGTGAATATTAAGTACCCATTAGCACTGGGTTTAAAGCTGCTGTTACAGGAAACGGCCACAAGGCGGCCGCATGTCTATACTCCCAACTCTGGTTACTAGGGCAACAGAGCCTTCCTGGAAGTCCTGTTTGTAGGTTGTAAATTAGAGTGGAATGTGCCAGGACAAACCCCCCAAAACTTATGGCTACTTATTTGTTGTTGGTATCCTTAGTTTAATTTTCATTTTTATCAGAGCAAATTTGATTGCAATGTTGTGTTTGTTCTAGGTGTACAGAATCTGTTTCATTGATACATACATCTTTTCATGTTTGGATCCTGTCCCATATAGGTAATGACAGAATGTTGTGTAGACCTCTCTTGGTATTCGGTATGTTTTTGGTGATTCTATATTTTATAAGTATTAGCATATGTCTGTTAAAACCCAATATCCTGCGTTATACATTCGTCACACCTTTCCGCTTGGTTAACCACAAGTTTGTGTTCTGAATACGTGAGTGTCCTTCTCTGTGGAAATAAGTTCATTAATATCAATTTTTAGATAACACCTATACGTGATATCATAGGATATGTGTCTCTCGCTTTCTGACTTACTTCAAGATGTGTGATTATCTCTAGCCTCATCTATGGTGCTGCAAACAGCATTGTTTCATTCTTTTCCCTGTCTAATATTGCATTGTGTACGTGGACCTCTTTTTCGTCCATTCATCTGATGATGGACATTTTTGTTGCTTCCATGTCTTGGCTATTGTAAATACTGATGCACTACACGATTTTCCATCCTGTGTCTTTTTGATTCTGGCCTTCACAGGTTACAGGCCCAATAGTGGGCCTTCTGGATCATATGGTAACTCAATTTTTACCTTCAAACGCACTGCCATTCTATTCCTTTTATTGGCTCTTACCAGTTTACATCCCACTTAGACCTAGAGGTTATGCTATTCTCCACAACTTCTTCAACATCTACTGTTTGTAGACTTTTTGCTGATGGTCATTCTGACCGGTGTGAGGTGATACCTTTGGGTAGGTTGGATTTGCATGTGTCTAATAATTCCTGATGTCGAGCTTTTATCAACATCCTTCAAATTGCCTTGTTGAAAAATTTGCTGTGTTTGAATTTTTTGGCCATTCCGTACCCCAGGACATTTTTGGAGGGCATGTCTCGTTTACACCCCTGCAGTCCTTGGCAATATTAGTGACCATTAGCAGTGGATTTAAAGCTGCTCTTTGAGGAAACGGCCTTAGGGTGGCAGCATTTCTGCGTTACCAACTCTGCTTGCTAGGGAAACAGAACCTTCCTGCAAGTTGTGCTTTTAGGTTGCAGATTAGAGTGGAATGTGCCAGGACAAGCCCCCATAAGTTTCAGCCTCCTTAATTCTTGTTTATGTCTTTAATTTTTAGTATTGATCAGAGCAAATTGGATTTTAAAATGTCGTTTGTTCTAGGTGTGCAGAATCTTGTTCATTTACACCTACACATATATATATATCTTGATCTTTGTGTCCTTTTCCATGTAGGTTATTACAGAGTGTTGAGTAGACCACTCTTGGTATTCCATAGGTCTTGGGTGATGATATATTTTATATGTATTAGTATATGTTTGTTAACCCAATATCCGAATTTATGCATTCGTCACACCTTTTCACTGGCTTAACCATAAGTTTGCCTTCTCAATCTGAGACTGTCTTTCTCTATGGAAATATGTTCATTTTTATGAATTTTCAGATAACATAAGTGATATCATGGGACATTTGTCTTTCGCATTTTGACTTACTTCACGTTGTGTGATTATCTGTAGGCTCGTCTGTGGTGCTGCAAACGGCACTGTTTGATTTTTTTCGTGGCTAACATTCCATTCTGTACATATACCACATCTTCTTTGTCCATTCATCGGTTTATGGACCTTTTTTTTTTGCGTCCATGTCTTGGCTATTTAAATATTGCTGCAGTGCACATTTGCCTGCCTCTGTCTTTCCGATTCTGGTGGTCTTAGGTTATAGGCCCAGAAGGGGCCCTGCCGGATCATATGGTAGCTCAATTTTTACCTTTTAAAGCAGCTCCATTCAGTTTTCATTAGTGCTGTTACCACTTTCCATCCCACCAGCAGCTAGAAGGTACACAGTTCTCTAAAACCCCTTCAGCATTTATAGTTTGTAGACTTTTTGCTGATGGTCATTTGACTGGTGTGCGGTGAAACCTTTTCGGAGGTTGGATTTGCATGAGCCTAATAATTCCTTATACTGAGCTTTACACATGTCCTTTTTTTTCTTTTTTCCTTTTTTTGAAAGAGTGAGTACAACTTCCCTCTTCATATTGACTTCTTGAAAAATTTGTCAGGTGTTGAATTTTCTTGGCTATTCCCTAACCCAGGGCATTTTTTGAGGGCAGGTGTCATTTACAGCCCTGCAGTCCTTGTGAATGTTAAGTGACCATTAGCACCGTGTTGAAAGCTGCTGCTGTGGGAAACAGCCACAAAGCGGCAGCATTATTACGTTCTCAACTCTTGTTACTAGGGCAACAGAGTCTTCCTGGACGTCGTGTTTCTCGGTTGTAAATTAGAGTAGAATGTGCTCAGACAAACCCCCAGTTTATTTCTCCTTACTTATGTTGGTTTTTTACATTGAATTTATATTTCTGACTGGAGTAATTTTGATTAGAGTCTTGTGATTGTCTGGCAGTACAGAATCTGGTCAATTATTCATACATATATCTGTTCATCTTCGGATCCTGTTACCATGTATGTTATTACAGAGTGTTGAGTAGACCTCCCTTGGTATTTGGTAGGTGTTTGGTCATTATATACTTTATATATATTGGAGATTCTATAATTCATATAGTTTATATGTTTATAGACATTTAACATACGTTAATGTATGTATGTTAACATATATTAGTATATGTATGTTACCCCCATAATCCTAATTTATCGATCCTCCCACCTTTCATTTTGGTTAACCATTAGTTTGTTTATAAGTCTGTGAGTGTCTTTCTCTGTGGAAATATGTTCATTGGTAGCAATCTTAGGATAACATCTATAAATGATATCATGGGATATTTGTGATTGCCTTTTCACTTACTTGACCTAATATGATTATTTCTAGGCTCATCTGTAGTCATGAAAATGGCATTGTTCATTTTATTCCGAGGCTAATATTCAAATCGGTACATACACTACTTCTTCTTTGTCCATTTGTCTGTTGATGGACATCTTGTTTGCTTGCATGTCTAGGCTATTGTAAATATTGCTGCAGTGCATGTTTGCCTGTCTGTGTCTTTCCGATTCTGGTCTTCTTAAGGTATAGGCCCATTAGGGGATCGGCCGCATCATATGGTAGCTCAATTTTTACCTTATAAATGCAGCTCCATTCTCTTCTCCTAATTAGCTGTTACCAGTTTACTTCCAACCAACAGCATAGCGGGTATGCATTTCTCCACACACCCGTCAGCATTCATAGTTTGTAGACTTTTTACTGATGGCATTTTGAATATTGGGTGGCGACATCTTTTTGTAGTTTGGATTTGCATCCAACCAATAATGCCTGATATTGAGCTTTTATCCATGTTCCTCTTTTTTTTGGAAATAAAAGAGTGAGTAAAACTTACCTCTTCAAATTGTTTTCTTGAAAAATTCTCTGTGTTGTGAACTTTTTTGGCCATTACCTACCCAGGACATTTTTTGAGGACACGTGTCATTGACAGCCCTACAATTCCTGTGAATCTTAAGTGATCGTTAGCCCTGTGTTTAAAGCTGCTTTTGTGGGAAACGGCCACCAGGCCGCAGCATTTCTCCATTCCCAAATCTGGTTATTAGGGCAGAAGAGCCTTCCTGAAAGTGGTTTTCCTAGGTTGTAAATTAGAATGGAATGTGCCAGGGATAACCTCAATAAGTTTATGTCTCATTAATTGTTGTTCATGGTTTTAATTTTTTAAATTGGGGTAATGATTAGAATAGTGTTTGTTCCAGGTGTGCACAATCAGGTTCAATTGAACATTATATATATCTATTCATGTGCAGATCCTCTTCCCATGTAAATTACTATTATTTTTTTAATAAATTTATTTAATTTAATTATTTATTTTTGGCTGAGTTGGATCTTCGCTGCTGCATGTGGGCTTTTTCTAGTTGCGGGGAGCGGGGGCTACTCTCCATTGCGCTGCACGGGCTTCTCCCTGCAGTGGCTTGTCTTGTTGCAGAGCACGGTCTCTAGGCATGCGGGCTTCAGTAGTTGTGGCACGTGGGCTCAGTAGTTGTGGCTCCTGGGCTCTAGAGCGCAGTCTCAGTAGTTGTGGTGCACGGGCTTATTTGCTCTGCAGCATGTGGGATCTTCCTGGACCAGGGATCGAACCCATGTCCCCTGCACTGGCAGGCGGATTCTTAACCACGGCGCCACCAGGGAAGCCCCCGTATAAATTATTACAGCGTGTTCAGTAGACCTTCCTTGGTATATGGTTGGTCTTTTTGATATATGTATTTAATATGTATTTGTATACGTATGGTAACCCTAATCTTCATTTATCCATTGCTCCCAGCTTTCCTTTTACATAACCATAGTTTGTTTTCCAAGTCCGTGAGTGTCTTTCTCTGTGGAAATATGTTCATTTGTGTCAGTTGTTAGGTAATGCCTATAAGTGATATCACAGGATATTTGTCGTCTGCTTTCCGACTTACCTCATGTTCTGTGATTATATCTAGGCTCACCTATGGTGCTGCAAAGAGCATTGTTTCATTCTTTTCCATGCTGAATATTCCATTGTGTACATGGACCAGTTCTTCTTTGGGCATTCATCTGTTGATGGACATTTTGGTTTCTTCCCACTCTTGGCTATGCTAAATATTGATGCAGTGCAGGATTGCCAGCCTGTGTCTTTTGGATTCTGGTCTTCTCCGGGGATAGGCCCAGCAGTGGGCCTACCAGATCATATGGTAGTCTAATTTTTACCTTTAAACGCACCTCCATTCTGTTCTCACTACTGGCTGTTACCAGTTGACATCCCACCAGCAACTAGAGGGTACACAGTCCTCTAAAACCCCTTCAGCATTTATTGTTTGTAGACTTTTTACTGATGGCATTTGGAGTGTTGGGTGGTGATACCTTTGTGTAGTTTAGATTTGCATGCATCTAATACTTCCTGATATTGAGCTTTTAATCCACGTCCGTTTTCTTTTCTTTTTTTTTAAAAGTTCAACAGAAAAACTTACCTCTTCAAATTGTTTCCTTGAAAAATTTGCCGTGTTCTGAATTCCTGTGGCCATTACCTACACCTGGATATTTTTTGAGGGCAGGTGTCATTTACAGCTCTGTAGTAATTGTGAATATTAAGTACCCATTAGCACTGGGTTTAAAGCTGCTGTTACAGGAAACGGCCACAAGGCGGCCGCATGTCTATACTCCCAACTCTGGTTACTAGGGCAACAGAGCCTTCCTGGAAGTCCTGTTTGTAGGTTGTAAATTAGAGTGGAATGTGCCAGGACAAACCCCCCAAAACTTATGGCTACTTATTTGTTGTTGGTATTCTTAGTTTAATTTTCATTTTTATCAGAGCAAATTTGATTGCAATGTTGTGTTTGTTCTAGGTGTACAGAATCTGTTTCATTGATACATACATCTTTTCATGTTTGGATCCTGTCCCATATAGGCAATGACAGAATGTTGTGTAGACCTCTCTTGGTATTCGGTATGTTTTTGGTGATTCTATATTTTATAAGTATTAGCATATGTCTGTTAAAACCCAATATCCTGCGTTATACATTCGTCACACCTTTCCGCTTGGTTAACCACAAGTTTGTGTTCTGAATACGTGAGTGTCCTTCTCTGTGGAAATAAGTTCATTAATATCAATTTTTAGATAACACCTATACGTGATATCATAGGATATGTGTCTCTCGCTTTCTGACTTACTTCAAGATGTGTGATTATCTCTAGCCTCATCTATGGTGCTGCAAACAGCATTGTTTCATTCTTTTCCCTGTCTAATATTGCATTGTGTACGTGGACCTCTTTTTCGTCCATTCATCTGATGATGGACATTTTTGTTGCTTCCATGTCTTGGCTATTGTAAATACTGATGCACTACACGATTTTCCATCCTGTGTCTTTTTGATTCTGGCCTTCACAGGTTACAGGCCCAATAGTGGGCCTTCTGGATCATATGGTAACTCAATTTTTACCTTCAAACGCACTGCCATTCTATTCCTTTTATTGGCTCTTACCAGTTTACATCCCACTTAGACCTAGAGGTTATGCTATTCTCCACAACTTCTTCAACATCTACTGTTTGTAGACTTTTTGCTGATGGTCATTCTGACCGGTGTGAGGTGATACCTTTGGGTAGGTTGGATTTGCATGTGTCTAATAATTCCTGATGTCGAGCTTTTATCAACATCCTTCAAATTGCCTTGTTGAAAAATTTGCTGTGTTTGAATTTTTTGGCCATTCCGTACCCCAGGACATTTTTGGAGGGCATGTCTCGTTTACACCCCTGCAGTCCTTGGCAATATTAGTGACCATTAGCAGTGGATTTAAAGCTGCTGTTTGAGGAAACGGCCTTAGGGTGGCAGCATTTCTGCGTTACCAACTCTGCTTGCTAGGGAAACAGAACCTTCCTGCAAGTTGTGCTTTTAGGTTGCAGATTAGAGTGGAATGTGCCAGGACAAGCCCCCATAAGTTTCAGCCTCCTTAATTCTTGTTTATGTCTTTAATTTTTAGTATTGATCAGAGCAAATTGGATTTTAAAATGTCGTTTGTTCTAGGTGTGCAGAATCTTGTTCATTTACACCTACACATATATATATATCTTGATCTTTGTGTCCTTTTCCATGTAGGTTATTACAGAGTGTTGAGTAGACCCCTCTTGGTATTCCATAGGTCTTGGGTGATGATATATTTTATATGTATTAGTATATGTTTGTTAACCCAATATCCGAATTTATGCATTCGTCACACCTTTTCACTGGCTTAACCATAAGTTTGCCTTCTCAATCTGAGACTGTCTTTCTCTATGGAAATATGTTCATTTTTATGAATTTTCAGATAACATAAGTGATATCATGGGACATTTGTCTTTCGCATTTTGACTTACTTCACGTTGTGTGATTATCTGTAGGCTCGTCTGTGGTGCTGCAAACGGCACTGTTTGATTTTTTTCGTGGCTAACATTCCATTCTGTACATATACCACATCTTCTTTGTCCATTCATCGGTTTATGGACCTTTTTTTTTTGCGTCCATGTCTTGGCTATTTAAATATTGCTGCAGTGCACATTTGCCTGCCTCTGTCTTTCCGATTCTGGTGGTCTTAGGTTATAGGCCCAGAAGGGGCCCTGCCGGATCATATGGTAGCTCAATTTTTACCTTTTAAAGCAGCTCCATTCAGTTTTCATTAGTGCTGTTACCACTTTCCATCCCACCAGCAGCTAGAAGGTACACAGTTCTCTAAAACCCCTTCAGCATTTATAGTTTGTAGACTTTTTGCTGATGGTCATTTGACTGGTGTGCGGTGAAACCTTTTCGGAGGTTGGATTTGCATGAGCCTAATAATTCCTTATACTGAGCTTTACACATGTCCTTGTTTTTCTTTTTTCCTTTTTTTGAAAGAGTGAGTACAACTTCCCTCTTCATATTGACTTCTTGAAAAATTTGTCAGGTGTTGAATTTTCTTGGCTATTCCCTACCCCAGGGCATTTTTTGAGGGCAGGTGTCATTTACAGCCCTGCAGTCCTTGTGAATGTTAAGTGACCATTAGCACCGTGTTGAAAGCTGCTGCTGTGGGAAACAGCCACAAAGCGGCAGCATTATTACGTTCTCAACTCTTGTTAGTAGGGCAACAGAGTCTTCCTGGACGTCGTGTTTCTCGGTTGTAAATTAGAGTAGAATGTGCTCAGACAAACCCCCAGTTTATTTCTCCTTACTTATGTTGGTTTTTTACATTGAATTTATATTTCTGACTGGAGTAATTTTGATTAGAGTCTTGTGATTGTCTGGCAGTACAGAATCTGGTCAATTATTCATACATATATCTGTTCATCTTCGGATCCTGTTACCATGTATGTTATTACAGAGTGTTCAGTAGACCTCCCTTGGTATTTGGTAGGTGTTTGGTCATTATATACTTTATATATATTGGAGATTATATAATTCATATAGTTTATATGTTTATAGACATTTAACATACGTCAATGTATGTATGTTAACATATATTAGTATATGTATGTTACCCCCATAATCCTAATTTATCGATCCTCTCACCTTTCATTTTGGTTAACCATTAGTTTGTTTATAAGTCTGTGAGTGTCTTTCTCTGTGGAAATATGTTCATTGGTAGCAATCTTAGGATAACATCTATAAATGATATCATGGGATATTTGTGATTGCCTTTTCACTTACTTGACCTAATATGATTATTTCTAGGCTCATCTGTAGTCATGAAAATGGCATTGTTCATTTTATTCCGAGGCTAATATTCAAATCGGTACATACACTACTTCTTTGTCCATTTGTCTGTTGATGGACATCTTGTTTGCTTGTATGTCTAGGCTATTGTAAATATTGCTGCAGTGCATGTTTGCCTGTCTGTGTCTTTCCGATTCTGGTCTTCTTAAGGTATAGGCCCATTAGGGGATCGGCCGCATCATATGGTAGCTCAATTTTTACCTTATAAATGCAGCTCCATTCTGTTCTCCTAATTAGCTGTTACCAGTTTACTTCCAACCAACAGCATAGCGGGTATGCATTTCTCCACACACCCGTCAGCATTCATAGTTTGTAGACTTTTTACTGATGGCATTTTGAATATTGGGTGGCGACATCTTTTTGTAGTTTGGATTTGCATCCAACCAATAATGCCTGATATTGACCTTTTATCCATGTTCCTCTTTTTTTTGGAAATAAAAGAGTGAGTAAAACTTACCTCTTCAAATTGTTTTCTTGAAAAATTCTCTGTGTTGTGAACTTTTTTGGCCATTCCCTACCCAGGACATTTTTTGACGATACGTGTCATTGACAGCCCTACAATTCCTGTGAATCTTAAGTGACCGTTAGCCCTGTGTTTAAAGCTGCTTTTGTAGGAAACGGCCACCAGGCGGCAGCATTTCTCCATTCCCAAATCTGGTTACGAGGGCAGAAGAGCCTTCCTGAAAGTGGTTTTCCTAGGTTGTAAATTAGAATGGAATGTTCCAGGGATAACCTCAATAAGTTTATGTCTCATTAATTGTTGTTTGTGGTTTTAATTTTTTAAATTGGGGTAATGATTAGAATAGTGTTTGTTCCAGGTGTGCACAATCAGGTTCAATTGAACATTATATATATCTATTCATGTGCAGATCCTCTTCCCATGTAAATTACTATTATTTTTTTAATAAATTTATTTAATTTAATTATTTATTTTTGGCTGAGTTGGATCTTCGCTGCTGCATGTGGGCTTTTTCTAGCTGCGGTGAGCGGGGGCTACTCTCCATTGCGCTGCACGGGCTTCTCCCTGCAGTGGCTTGTCTTGTTGCAGAGCACGGTCTCTAGGCATGCGGGCTTCAGTAGTTGTGGCACGTGGGCTCAGTAGTTGTGGCTCCTGGGCTCTAGAGCGCAGGCTCAGTAGTTGTGGTGCACGGGCTTATTTGCTCTGCAGCATGTGGGATCTTCCTGGACCAGGGATCGAACCCATGTCCCCTGCACTGGCAGGCGGATTCTTAACCACGGCGCCACCAGGGAAGCCCCCGTATAAATTATTACAGCGTGTTCAGTAGACCTTCCTTGGTATATGGTTGGTCTTTTTGATATATGTATTTAATATGTATTTGTATACGTATGGTAACCCTAATCTTCATTTATCCATTGCTCCCAGCTTTCCTTTTACATAACCATAGTTTGTTTTCCAAGTCCGTGAGTGTCTTTCTCTGTGGAAATATGTTCATTTGTGTCAGTTGTTAGGTAATGCCTATAAGTGATATCACAGGATATTTGTCGTCTGCTTTCCGACTTACCTCATGTTCTGTGATTATATCTAGGCTCACCTATGGTGCTGCAAAGAGCATTGTTTCATTCTTTTCCATGCTGAATATTCCATTGTGTACATGGACCAGTTCTTCTTTGGGCATTCATCTGTTGATGGACATTTTGGTTTCTTCCCACTCTTGGCTATGCTAAATATTGATGCAGTGCAGGATTGCCAGCCTGTGTCTTTTGGATTCTGGTCTTCTCCGGGGATAGGCCCAGCAGTGGGCCTACCAGATCATATGGTAGTCTAATTTTTACCTTTAAACGCACCTCCATTCTGTTCTCACTACTGGCTGTTACCAGTTGACATCCCACCAGCAACTAGAGGGTACACAGTCCTCTAAAACCCCTTCAGCATTTATTGTTTGTAGACTTTTTACTGATGGCATTTGGAGTGTTGGGTGGTGATACCTTTGTGTAGTTTAGATTTGCATGCATCTAATACTTCCTGATATTGAGCTTTTAATCCACGTCCGTTTTCTTTTCTTTTTTTTTTAAAGTTCAACAGAAAAACTTACCTCTTCAAATTGTTTCCTTGAAAAATTTGCCGTGTTCTGAATTCCTGTGGCCATTACCTACACCTGGATATTTTTTGAGGGCAGGTGTCATTTACAGCTCTGTAGTAATTGTGAATATTAAGTACCCATTAGCACTGGGTTTAAAGCTGCTGTTACAGGAAACGGCCACAAGGCGGCCGCATGTCTATACTCCCAACTCTGGTTACTAGGGCAACAGAGCCTTCCTGGAAGTCCTGTTTGTAGGTTGTAAATTAGAGTGGAATGTGCCAGGACAAACCCCCCAAAACTTATGGCTACTTATTTGTTGTTGGTATTCTTAGTTTAATTTTCATTTTTATCAGAGCAAATTTGATTGCAATGTTGTGTTTGTTCTAGGTGTACAGAATCTGTTTCATTGATACATACATCTTTTCATGTTTGGATCCTGTCCCATATAGGTAATGACAGAATGTTGTGTAGACCTCTCTTGGTATTCGGTATGTTTTTGGTGATTCTATATTTTATAAGTATTAGCATATGTCTGTTAAAACCCAATATCCTGCGTTATACATTCGTCACACCTTTCCGCTTGGTTAACCACAAGTTTGTGTTCTGAATACGTGAGTGTCCTTCTCTGTGGAAATAAGTTCATTAATATCAATTTTTAGATAACACCTATACGTGATATCATAGGATATGTGTCTCTCGCTTTCTGACTTACTTCAAGATGTGTGATTATCTCTAGCCTCATCTATGGTGCTGCAAACAGCATTGTTTCATTCTTTTCCCTGTCTAATATTGCATTGTGTACGTGGACCTCTTTTTCGTCCATTCATCTGATGATGGACATTTTTGTTGCTTCCATGTCTTGGCTATTGTAAATACTGATGCACTACACGATTTTCCATCCTGTGTCTTTTTGATTCTGGCCTTCACAGGTTACAGGCCCAATAGTGGGCCTTCTGGATCATATGGTAACTCAATTTTTACCTTCAAACGCACTGCCATTCTATTCCTTTTATTGGCTCTTACCAGTTTACATCCCACTTAGACCTAGAGGTTATGCTATTCTCCACAACTTCTTCAACATCTACTGTTTGTAGACTTTTTGCTGATGGTCATTCTGACCGGTGTGAGGTGATACCTTTGGGTAGGTTGGATTTGCATGTGTCTAATAATTCCTGATGTCGAGCTTTTATCAACATCCTTCAAATTGCCTTGTTGAAAAATTTGCTGTGTTTGAATTTTTTGGCCATTCCGTACCCCAGGACATTTTTGGAGGGCATGTCTCGTTTACACCCCTGCAGTCCTTGGCAATATTAGTGACCATTAGCAGTGGATTTAAAGCTGCTGTTTGAGGAAACGGCCTTAGGGTGGCAGCATTTCTGCGTTACCAACTCTGCTTGCTAGGGAAACAGAACCTTCCTGCAAGTTGTGCTTTTAGGTTGCAGATTAGAGTGGAATGTGCCAGGACAAGCCCCCATAAGTTTCAGCCTCCTTAATTCTTGTTTATGTCTTTAATTTTTAGTATTGATCAGAGCAAATTGGATTTTAAAATGTCGTTTGTTCTAGGTGTGCAGAATCTTGTTCATTTACACCTACACATATATATATATCTTGATCTTTGTGTCCTTTTCCATGTAGGTTATTACAGAGTGTTGAGTAGACCCCTCTTGGTATTCCATAGGTCTTGGGTGATGATATATTTTATATGTATTAGTATATGTTTGTTAACCCAATATCCGAATTTATGCATTCGTCACACCTTTTCACTGGCTTAACCATAAGTTTGCCTTCTCAATCTGAGACTGTCTTTCTCTATGGAAATATGTTCATTTTTATGAATTTTCAGATAACATAAGTGATATCATGGGACATTTGTCTTTCGCATTTTGACTTACTTCACGTTGTGTGATTATCTGTAGGCTCGTCTGTGGTGCTGCAAACGGCACTGTTTGATTTTTTTCGTGGCTAACATTCCATTCTGTACATATACCACATCTTCTTTGTCCATTCATCGGTTTATGGACCTTTTTTTTTTGCGTCCATGTCTTGGCTATTTAAATATTGCTGCAGTGCACATTTGCCTGCCTCTGTCTTTCCGATTCTGGTGGTCTTAGGTTATAGGCCCAGAAGGGGCCCTGCCGGATCATATGGTAGCTCAATTTTTACCTTTTAAAGCAGCTCCATTCAGTTTTCATTAGTACTGTTACCACTTTCCATCCCACCAGCAGCTAGAAGGTACACAGTTCTCTAAAACCCCTTCAGCATTTATAGTTTGTACACTTTTTGCTGATGGTCATTTGACTGGTGTGCGGTGAAACCTTTTCGGAGGTTGGATTTGCATGAGCCTAATAATTCCTTATACTGAGCTTTACACATGTCCTTGTTTTTCTTTTTTCCTTTTTTTGAAAGAGTGAGTACAACTTCCCTCTTCATATTGACTTCTTGAAAAATTTGTCAGGTGTTGAATTTTCTTGGCTATTCCCTAACCCAGGGCATTTTTTGAGGGCAGGTGTCATTTACAGCCCTGCAGTCCTTGTGAATGTTAAGTGACCATTAGCACCGTGTTGAAAGCTGCTGCTGTGGGAAACAGCCACAAAGCGGCAGCATTATTACGTTCTCAACTCTTGTTACTAGGGCAACAGAGTCTTCCTGGACGTCGTGTTTCTGGGTTGTAAATTAGAGTAGAATGTGCTCAGACAAACCCCCAGTTTATTTCTCCTTACTTATGTTGGTTTTTTACATTGAATTTATATTTCTGACTGGAGTAATTTTGATTAGAGTCTTGTGATTGTCTGGCAGTACAGAACCTGGTCAATTATTCATACATATATCTGTTCATCTTCGGATCCTGTTACCATGTATGTTATTACAGAGTGTTGAGTAGACCTCCCTTGGTATTTGGTAGGTGTTTGGTCATTATATACTTTATATATATTGGAGATTATATAATTCATATAGTTTATATGTTTATAGACATTTAACATACGTCAATGTATGTATGTTAACATATATTAGTATATGTATGTTACCCCCATAATCCTAATTTATCGATCCTCCCACCTTTCATTTTGGTTAACCATTAGTTTGTTTATAAGTCTGTGAGTGTCTTTCTCTGTGGAAATATGTTCATTGGTAGCAATCTTAGGATAACATCTATAAATGATATCATGGGATATTTGTGATTGCCTTTTCACTTACTTGACCTAATATGATTATTTCTAGGCTCATCTGTAGTCATGAAAATGGCATTGTTCATTTTATTCCGAGGCTAATATTCAAATCGGTACATACACTACTTCTTTGTCCATTTGTCTGTTGATGGACATTTGTTTGCTTGTATGTCTAGGCTATTGTAAATATTGCTGCAGTGCATGTTTGCCTGTCTGTGTCTTTCCGATTCTGGTCTTCTTAAGGTATAGGCCCATTAGGGGATCGGCCGCATCATATGGTAGCTCAATTTTTACCTTATAAATGCAGCTCCATTCTGTTCTCCTAATTAGCTGTTACCAGTTTACTTCCAACCAACAGCATAGCGGGTATGAATTTCTCCACACACCCGTCAGCATTCATAGTTTGTAGACTTTTTACTGATGGCATTTTGAATATTGGGTGGCGACATCTTTTTGTAGTTTGGATTTGCATCCAACCAATAATGCCTGATATTGAGCTTTTATCCATGTTCCTCTTTTTTTTGGAAATAAAAGAGTGAGTAAAACTTACCTCTTCAAATTGTTTTCTTGAAAAATTCTCTGTGTTGTGAACTTTTTTGGCCATTACCTACCCAGGACATTTTTTGAGGACACGTGTCATTGACAGCCCTACAATTCCTGTGAATCTTAAGTGATCGTTAGCCCTGTGTTTAAAGCTGCTTTTGTGGGAAACGGCCACCAGGCCGCAGCATTTCTCCATTCCCAAATCTGGTTATTAGGGCAGAAGAGCCTTCCTGAAAGTGGTTTTCCTAGGTTGTAAATTAGAATGGAATGTGCCAGGGATAACCTCAATAAGTTTATGTCTCATTAATTGTTGTTCGTGGTTTTAATTTTTTAAATTGGGGTAATGATTAGAATAGTGTTTGTTCCAGGTGTGCACAATCAGGTTCAATTGAACATTATATATATATCTATTCATGTGCAGATCCTCTTCCCATGTAAATTACTATTATTTTTTTAATAAATTTATTTAATTTAATTATTTATTTTTGGCTGAGTTGGATCTTCGCTGCTGCATGTGGGCTTTTTCTAGTTGCGGCGAGCGGGGGCTACTCTCCATTGCGCTGCACGGGCTTCTCCCTGCAGTGGCTTGTCTTGTTGCAGAGCACGGTCTCTAGGCATGCGGGCTTCAGTAGTTGTGGCACGTGGGCTCAGTAGTTGTGGCTCCTGGGCTCTAGAGCGCAGGCTCAGTAGTTGTGGTGCACGGGCTTATTTGCTCTGCAGCACGTGGGATCTTCCTGGACGAGGGATCGAACCCATGTCCCCTGCACTGGCAGGCGGATTCTTAACCACGGCGCCACCAGGGAAGCCCCCGTATAAATTATTACAGCGTGTTCAGTAGACCTTCCTTGGTATATGGTTGGTCTTTTTGATATATGTATTTAATATGTATTTGTATACGTATGGTAACCCTAATCTTCATTTATCCATTGCTCCCAGCTTTCCTTTTACATAACCATAGTTTGTTTTCCAAGTCCGTGAGTGTCTTTCTCTGTGGAAATATGTTCATTTGTGTCAGTTGTTAGGTAACGCCTATAAGTGATATCACAGGATATTTGTCGTCTGCTTTCCGACTTACCTCATGTTCTGTGATTATATCTAGGCTCACCTATGGTGCTGCAAAGAGCAGTGTTTCATTCTTTTCCATGCTGAATATTCCATTGTGTACATGGACCAGTTCTTCTTTGGGCATTCATCTGTTGATGGACATTTTGGTTTCTTCCCACTCTTGGCTATGCTAAATATTGATGCAGTGCAGGATTGCCAGCCTGTGTCTTTTGGATTCTGGTCTTCTCCGGGGATAGGCCCAGCAGTGGGCCTACCAGATCATATGGTAGTCTAATTTTTACCTTTAAACGCACCTCCATTCTGTTCTCACTACTGGCTGTTACCAGTTGACATCCCACCAGCAGCTAGAGGGTACACAGTCCTCTAAAACCCCTTCAGCATTTATTGTTTGTAGACTTTTTACTGATGGCATTTGGAGTGTTGGGTGGTGATACCTTTGTGTAGTTTAGATTTGCATGCATCTAATACTTCCTGATATTGAGCTTTTAATCCACGTCCGTTTTCTTTTCTTTTTTTTTAAAAGTTCAACAGAAAAACTTACCTCTTCAAATTGTTTCCTTGAAAAATTTGCCGTGTTCTGAATTCCTGTGGCCATTACCTACACCTGGATATTTTTTGAGGGCAGGTGTCATTTACAACTCTGTAGTAATTGTGACTATTAAGTACCCATTAGCACTGGGTTTAAAGCTGCTGTTACAGGAAACGGCCACAAGGCGGCCGCATGTCTATACTCCCAACTCTGGTTACTAGGGCAACAGAGCCTTCCTGGAAGTCCTGTTTGTAGGTTGTAAATTAGAGTGGAATGTGCCAGGACAAACCCCCCAAAACTTATGGCTACTTATTTGTTGTTGGTATTCTTAGTTTAATTTTCATTTTTATCAGAGCAAATTTGATTGCAATGTTGTGTTTGTTCTAGGTGTACAGAATCTGTTTCATTGATACATACATCTTTTCATGTTTGGATCCTGTCCCATATAGGTAATGACAGAATGTTGTGTAGACCTCTCTTGGTATTCGGTATGTTTTTGGTGATTCTATATTTTATAAGTATTAGCATATGTCTGTTAAAACCCAATATCCTGCGTTATACATTCGTCACACCTTTCCGCTTGGTTAACCACAAGTTTGTGTTCTGAATACGTGAGTGTCCTTCTCTGTGGAAATAAGTTCATTAATATCAATTTTTAGATAACACCTATACGTGATATCATAGGATATGTGTCTCTCGCTTTCTGACTTACTTCAAGATGTGTGATTATCTCTAGCCTCATCTATGGTGCTGCAAACAGCATTGTTTCATTCTTTTCCCTGTCTAATATTGCATTGTGTACGTGGACCTCTTTTTCGTCCATTCATCTGATGATGGACATTTTTGTTGCTTCCATGTCTTGGCTATTGTAAATACTGATGCACTACACGATTTTCCATCCTGTGTCTTTTTGATTCTGGCCTTCACAGGTTACAGGCCCAATAGTGGGCCTTCTGGATCATATGGTAACTCAATTTTTACCTTCAAACGCACTGCCATTCTATTCCTTTTATTGGCTCTTACCAGTTTACATCCCACTTAGACCTAGAGGTTATGCTATTCTCCACAACTTCTTCAACATCTACTGTTTGTAGACTTTTTGCTGATGGTCATTCTGACCGGTGTGAGGTGATACCTTTGGGTAGGTTGGATTTGCATGTGTCTAATAATTCCTGATGTCGAGCTTTTATCAACATCCTTCAAATTGCCTTGTTGAAAAATTTGCTGTGTTTGAATTTTTTGGCCATTCCGTACCCCAGGACATTTTTGGAGGGCATGTCTCGTTTACACCCCTGCAGTCCTTGGCAATATTAGTGACCATTAGCAGTGGATTTAAAGCTGCTGTTTGAGGAAACGGCCTTAGGGTGGCAGCATTTCTGCGTTACCAACTCTGCTTGCTAGGGAAACAGAACCTTCCTGCAAGTTGTGCTTTTAGGTTGCAGATTAGAGTGGAATGTGCCAGGACAAGCCCCCATAAGTTTCAGCCTCCTTAATTCTTGTTTATGTCTTTAATTTTTAGTATTGATCAGAGCAAATTGGATTTTAAAATGTCGTTTGTTCTAGGTGTGCAGAATCTTGTTCATTTACACCTACACATATATATATATATCTTGATCTTTGTGTCCTTTTCCATGTAGGTTATTACAGAGTGTTGAGTAGACCACTCTTGGTATTCCATAGGTCTTGGGTGATGATATATTTTATATGTATTAGTATATGTTTGTTAACCCAATATCCGAATTTATGCATTCGTCACACCTTTTCACTGGCTTAACCATAAGTTTGCCTTCTCAATCTGAGACTGTCTTTCTCTATGGAAATATGTTCATTTTTATGAATTTTCAGATAACATAAGTGATATCATGGGACATTTGTCTTTCGCATTTTGACTTACTTCACGTTGTGTGATTATCTGTAGGCTCGTCTGTGGTGCTGCAAACGGCACTGTTTGATTTTTTTCGTGGCTAACATTCCATTCTGTACATATACCACATCTTCTTTGTCCATTCATCGGTTTATGGACCTTTTTTTTTTGCGTCCATGTCTTGGCTATTTAAATATTGCTGCAGTGCACATTTGCCTGCCTCTGTCTTTCCGATTCTGGTGGTCTTAGGTTATAGGCCCAGAAGGGGCCCTGCCGGATCATATGGTAGCTCAATTTTTACCTTTTAAAGCAGCTCCATTCAGTTTTCATTAGTGCTGTTACCACTTTCCATCCCACCAGCAGCTAGAAGGTACACAGTTCTCTAAAACCCCTTCAGCATTTATAGTTTGTAGACTTTTTGCTGATGGTCATTTGACTGGTGTGCGGTGAAACCTTTTCGGAGGTTGGATTTGCATGAGCCTAATAATTCCTTATACTGAGCTTTACACATGTCCTTGTTTTTCTTTTTTCCTTTTTTTGAAAGAGTGAGTACAACTTCCCTCTTCATATTGACTTCTTGAAAAATTTGTCAGGTGTTGAATTTTCTTGGCTATTCCCTAACCCAGGGCATTTTTTGAGGGCAGGTGTCATTTACAGCCCTGCAGTCCTTGTGAATGTTAAGTGACCATTAGCACCGTGTTGAAAGCTGCTGCTGTGGGAAACAGCCACAAAGCGGCAGCATTATTACGTTCTCAACTCTTGTTAGTAGGGCAACAGAGTCTTCCTGGACGTCGTGTTTCTCGGTTGTAAATTAGAGTAGAATGTGCTCAGACAAACCCCCAGTTTATTTCTCCTTACTTATGTTGGTTTTTTACATTGAATTTATATTTCTGACTGGAGTAATTTTGATTAGAGTCTTGTGATTGTCTGGCAGTACAGAATCTGGTCAATTATTCATACATATATCTGTTCATCTTCGGATCCTGTTACCATGTATGTTATTACAGAGTGTTGAGTAGACCTCCCTTGGTATTTGGTAGGTGTTTGGTCATTATATACTTTATATATATTGGAGATTCTATAATTCATATAGTTTATATGTTTATAGACATTTAACATACGTTAATGTATGTATGTTAACATATATTAGTATATGTATGTTACCCCCATAATCCTAATTTATCGATCCTCCCACCTTTCATTTTGGTTAACCATTAGTTTGTTTATAAGTCTGTGAGTGTCTTTCTCTGTGGAAATATGTTCATTGGTAGCAATCTTAGGATAACATCTATAAATGATATCATGGGATATTTGTGATTGCCTTTTCACTTACTTGACCTAATATGATTATTTCTAGGCTCATCTGTAGTCATGAAAATGGCATTGTTCATTTTATTCCGAGGCTAATATTCAAATCGGTACATACACTACTTCTTCTTTGTCCATTTGTCTGTTGATGGACATCTTGTTTGCTTGCATGTCTAGGCTATTGTAAATATTGCTGCAGTGCATGTTTGCCTGTCTGTGTCTTTCCGATTCTGGTCTTCTTAAGGTATAGGCCCATTAGGGGATCGGCCGCATCATATGGTAGCTCAATTTTTACCTTATAAATGCAGCTCCATTCTGTTCTCCTAATTAGCTGTTACCAGTTTACTTCCAACCAACAGCATAGCGGGTATGCATTTCTCCACACACCCGTCAGCATTCATAGTTTGTAGACTTTTTACTGATGGCATTTTGAATATTGGGTGGCGACATCTTTTTGTAGTTTGGATTTGCATCCAACCAATAATGCCTGATATTGAGCTTTTATCCATGTTCCTCTTTTTTTTGGAAATAAAAGAGTGAGTAAAACTTACCTCTTCAAATTGTTTTCTTGAAAAATTCTCTGTGTTGTGAACTTTTTTGGCCATTACCTACCCAGGACATTTTTTGAGGACACGTGTCATTGACAGCCCTACAATTCCTGTGAATCTTAAGTGATCGTTAGCCCTGTGTTTAAAGCTGCTTTTGTGGGAAACGGCCACCAGGCCGCAGCATTTCTCCATTCCCAAATCTGGTTATTAGGGCAGAAGAGCCTTCCTGAAAGTGGTTTTCCTAGGTTGTAAATTAGAATGGAATGTGCCAGGGATAACCTCAATAAGTTTATGTCTCATTAATTGTTGTTCGTGGTTTTAATTTTTTAAATTGGGGTAATGATTAGAATAGTGTTTGTTCCAGGTGTGCACAATCAGGTTCAATTGAACATTATATATATATCTATTCATGTGCAGATCCTCTTCCCATGTAAATTACTATTATTTTTTTAATAAATTTATTTAATTTAATTATTTATTTTTGGCTGAGTTGGATCTTCGCTGCTGCATGTGGGCTTTTTCTAGTTGCGGCGAGCGGGGGCTACTCTCCATTGCGCTGCACGGGCTTCTCCCTGCAGTGGCTTGTCTTGTTGCAGAGCACGGTCTCTAGGCATGCGGGCTTCAGTAGTTGTGGCACGTGGGCTCAGTAGTTGTGGCTCCTGGGCTCTAGAGCGCAGGCTCAGTAGTTGTGGTGCACGGGCTTATTTGCTCTGCAGCACGTGGGATCTTCCTGGACGAGGGATCGAACCCATGTCCCCTGCACTGGCAGGCGGATTCTTAACCACGGCGCCACCAGGGAAGCCCCCGTATAAATTATTACAGCGTGTTCAGTAGACCTTCCTTGGTATATGGTTGGTCTTTTTGATATATGTATTTAATATGTATTTGTATACGTATGGTAACCCTAATCTTCATTTATCCATTGCTCCCAGCTTTCCTTTTACATAACCATAGTTTGTTTTCCAAGTCCGTGAGTGTCTTTCTCTGTGGAAATATGTTCATTTGTGTCAGTTGTTAGGTAACGCCTATAAGTGATATCACAGGATATTTGTCGTCTGCTTTCCGACTTACCTCATGTTCTGTGATTATATCTAGGCTCACCTATGGTGCTGCAAAGAGCAGTGTTTCATTCTTTTCCATGCTGAATATTCCATTGTGTACATGGACCAGTTCTTCTTTGGGCATTCATCTGTTGATGGACATTTTGGTTTCTTCCCACTCTTGGCTATGCTAAATATTGATGCAGTGCAGGATTGCCAGCCTGTGTCTTTTGGATTCTGGTCTTCTCCGGGGATAGGCCCAGCAGTGGGCCTACCAGATCATATGGTAGTCTAATTTTTACCTTTAAACGCACCTCCATTCTGTTCTCACTACTGGCTGTTACCAGTTGACATCCCACCAGCAGCTAGAGGGTACACAGTCCTCTAAAACCCCTTCAGCATTTATTGTTTGTAGACTTTTTACTGATGGCATTTGGAGTGTTGGGTGGTGATACCTTTGTGTAGTTTAGATTTGCATGCATCTAATACTTCCTGATATTGAGCTTTTAATCCACGTCCGTTTTCTTTTCTTTTTTTTTAAAAGTTCAACAGAAAAACTTACCTCTTCAAATTGTTTCCTTGAAAAATTTGCCGTGTTCTGAATTCCTGTGGCCATTACCTACACCTGGATATTTTTTGAGGGCAGGTGTCATTTACAACTCTGTAGTAATTGTGACTATTAAGTACCCATTAGCACTGGGTTTAAAGCTGCTGTTACAGGAAACGGCCACAAGGCGGCCGCATGTCTATACTCCCAACTCTGGTTACTAGGGCAACAGAGCCTTCCTGGAAGTCCTGTTTGTAGGTTGTAAATTAGAGTGGAATGTGCCAGGACAAACCCCCCAAAACTTATGGCTACTTATTTGTTGTTGGTATTCTTAGTTTAATTTTCATTTTTATCAGAGCAAATTTGATTGCAATGTTGTGTTTGTTCTAGGTGTACAGAATCTGTTTCATTGATACATACATCTTTTCATGTTTGGATCCTGTCCCATATAGGTAATGACAGAATGTTGTGTAGACCTCTCTTGGTATTCGGTATGTTTTTGGTGATTCTATATTTTATAAGTATTAGCATATGTCTGTTAAAACCCAATATCCTGCGTTATACATTCGTCACACCTTTCCGCTTGGTTAACCACAAGTTTGTGTTCTGAATACGTGAGTGTCCTTCTCTGTGGAAATAAGTTCATTAATATCAATTTTTAGATAACACCTATACGTGATATCATAGGATATGTGTCTCTCGCTTTCTGACTTACTTCAAGATGTGTGATTATCTCTAGCCTCATCTATGGTGCTGCAAACAGCATTGTTTCATTCTTTTCCCTGTCTAATATTGCATTGTGTACGTGGACCTCTTTTTCGTCCATTCATCTGATGATGGACATTTTTGTTGCTTCCATGTCTTGGCTATTGTAAATACTGATGCACTACACGATTTTCCATCCTGTGTCTTTTTGATTCTGGCCTTCACAGGTTACAGGCCCAATAGTGGGCCTTCTGGATCATATGGTAACTCAATTTTTACCTTCAAACGCACTGCCATTCTATTCCTTTTATTGGCTCTTACCAGTTTACATCCCACTTAGACCTAGAGGTTATGCTATTCTCCACAACTTCTTCAACATCTACTGTTTGTAGACTTTTTGCTGATGGTCATTCTGACCGGTGTGAGGTGATACCTTTGGGTAGGTTGGATTTGCATGTGTCTAATAATTCCTGATGTCGAGCTTTTATCAACATCCTTCAAATTGCCTTGTTGAAAAATTTGCTGTGTTTGAATTTTTTGGCCATTCCGTACCCCAGGACATTTTTGGAGGGCATGTCTCGTTTACACCCCTGCAGTCCTTGGCAATATTAGTGACCATTAGCAGTGGATTTAAAGCTGCTGTTTGAGGAAACGGCCTTAGGGTGGCAGCATTTCTGCGTTACCAACTCTGCTTGCTAGGGAAACAGAACCTTCCTGCAAGTTGTGCTTTTAGGTTGCAGATTAGAGTGGAATGTGCCAGGACAAGCCCCCATAAGTTTCAGCCTCCTTAATTCTTGTTTATGTCTTTAATTTTTAGTATTGATCAGAGCAAATTGGATTTTAAAATGTCGTTTGTTCTAGGTGTGCAGAATCTTGTTCATTTACACCTACACATATATATATATCTTGATCTTTGTGTCCTTTTCCATGTAGGTTATTACAGAGTGTTGAGTAGACCACTCTTGGTATTCCATAGGTCTTGGGTGATGATATATTTTATATGTATTAGTATATGTTTGTTAACCCAATATCCGAATTTATGCATTCGTCACACCTTTTCACTGGCTTAACCATAAGTTTGCCTTCTCAATCTGAGACTGTCTTTCTCTATGGAAATATGTTCATTTTTATGAATTTTCAGATAACATAAGTGATATCATGGGACATTTGTCTTTCGCATTTTGACTTACTTCACGTTGTGTGATTATCTGTAGGCTCGTCTGTGGTGCTGCAAACGGCACTGTTTGATTTTTTTCGTGGCTAACATTCCATTCTGTACATATACCACGTCTTCTTTGTCCATTCATCGGTTTATGGACCTTTTTTTTTTGCGTCCATGTCTTGGCTATTTAAATATTGCTGCAGTGCACATTTGCCTGCCTCTGTCTTTCCGATTCTGGTGGTCTTAGGTTATAGGCCCAGAAGGTGCCCTGCCGGATCATATGGTAGCTCAATTTTTACCTTTTAAAGCAGCTCCATTCAGTTTTCATTAGTGCTGTTACCACTTTCCATCCCACCAGCAGCTAGAAGGTACACAGTTCTCTAAAACCCCTTCAGCATTTATAGTTTGTACACTTTTTGCTGATGGTCATTTGACTGGTGTGCGGTGAAACCTTTTCGGAGGTTGGATTTGCATGAGCCTAATAATTCCTTATACTGAGCTTTACACATGTCCTTGTTTTTCTTTTTTCCTTTTTTTGAAAGAGTGAGTACAACTTCCCTCTTCATATTGACTTCTTGAAAAATTTGTCAGGTGTTGAATTTTCTTGGCTATTCCCTAACCCAGGGCATTTTTTGAGGGCAGGTGTCATTTACAGCCCTGCAGTCCTTGTGAATGTTAAGTGACCATTAGCACCGTGTTGAAAGCTGCTGCTGTGGGAAACAGCCACAAAGCGGCAGCATTATTACGTTCTCAACTCTTGTTACTAGGGCAACAGAGTCTTCCTGGACGTCGTGTTTCTGGGTTGTAAATTAGAGTAGAATGTGCTCAGACAAACCCCCAGTTTATTTCTCATTACTTATGTTGGTTTTTTACATTGAATTTATATTTCTGACTGGAGTAATTTTGATTAGAGTCTTGTGATTGTCTGGCAGTACAGAACCTGGTCAATTATTCATACATATATCTGTTCATCTTCGGATCCTGTTACCATGTATGTTATTACAGAGTGTTGAGTAGACCTCCCTTGGTATTTGGTAGGTGTTTGGTCATTATATACTTTATATATATTGGAGATTCTATAATTCATATAGTTTATATGTTTATAGACATTTAACATACGTTAATGTATGTATGTTAACATATATTAGTATATGTATGTTACCCCCATAATCCTAATTTATCGATCCTCCCACCTTTCATTTTGGTTAACCATTAGTTTGTTTATAAGTCTGTGAGTGTCTTTCTCTGTGGAAATATGTTCATTGGTAGCAATCTTAGGATAACATCTATAAATGATATCATGGGATATTTGTGATTGCCTTTTCACTTACTTGACCTAATATGATTATTTCTAGGCTCATCTGTAGTCATGAAAATGGCATTGTTCATTTTATTCCGAGGCTAATATTCAAATCGGTACATACACTACTTCTTCTTTGTCCATTTGTCTGTTGATGGACATCTTGTTTGCTTGCATGTCTAGGCTATTGTAAATATTGCTGCAGTGCATGTTTGCCTGTCTGTGTCTTTCCGATTCTGGTCTTCTTAAGGTATAGGCCCATTAGGGGATCGGCCGCATCATATGGTAGCTCAATTTTTACCTTATAAATGCAGCTCCATTCTCTTCTCCTAATTAGCTGTTACCAGTTTACTTCCAACCAACAGCATAGCGGGTATGCATTTCTCCACACACCCGTCAGCATTCATAGTTTGTAGACTTTTTACTGATGGCATTTTGAATATTGGGTGGCGACATCTTTTTGTAGTTTGGATTTGCATCCAACCAATAATGCCTGATATTGAGCTTTTATCCATGTTCCTCTTTTTTTTGGAAATAAAAGAGTGAGTAAAACTTACCTCTTCAAATTGTTTTCTTGAAAAATTCTCTGTGTTGTGAACTTTTTTGGCCATTACCTACCCAGGACATTTTTTGAGGACACGTGTCATTGACAGCCCTACAATTCCTGTGAATCTTAAGTGACCGTTAGCCCTGTGTTTAAAGCTGCTTTTGTGGGAAACGGCCACCAGGCCGCAGCATTTCTCCATTCCCAAATCTGGTTATTAGGGCAGAAGAGCCTTCCTGAAAGTGGTTTTCCTAGGTTGTAAATTAGAATGGAATGTGCCAGGGATAACCTCAATAAGTTTATGTCTCATTAATTGTTGTTCGTGGTTTTAATTTTTTAAATTGGGGTAATGATTAGAATAGTGTTTGTTCCAGGTGTGCACAATCAGGTTCAATTGAACATTATATATATATCTATTCATGTGCAGATCCTCTTCCCATGTAAATTACTATTATTTTTTTAATAAATTTATTTAATTTAATTATTTATTTTTGGCTGAGTTGGATCTTCGCTGCTGCATGTGGGCTTTTTCTAGCTGCGGCGAGCGGGGGCTACTCTCCATTGCGCTGCACGGGCTTCTCCCTGCAGTGGCTTGTCTTGTTGCAGAGCACGGTCTCTAGGCATGCGGGCTTCAGTAGTTGTGGCACGTGGGCTCAGTAGTTGTGGCTCCTGGGCTCTAGAGCGCAGGCTCAGTAGTTGTGGTGCACGGGCTTATTTGCTCTGCAGCATGTGGGATCTTCCTGGACCAGGGATCGAACCCATGTCCCCTGCACTGGCAGGCGGATTCTTAACCACGGCGCCACCAGGGAAGCCCCCGTATAAATTATTACAGCGTGTTCAGTAGACCTTCCTTGGTATATGGTTGGTCTTTTTGATATATGTATTTAATATGTATTTGTATACGTATGGTAACCCTAATCTTCATTTATCCATTGCTCCCAGCTTTCCTTTTACATAACCATAGTTTGTTTTCCAAGTCCGTGAGTGTCTTTCTCTGTGGAAATATGTTCATTTGTGTCAGTTGTTAGGTAACGCCTATAAGTGATATCACAGGATATTTGTCGTCTGCTTTCCGACTTACCTCATGTTCTGTGATTATATCTAGGTTCACCTATGGTGCTGCAAAGAGCAGTGTTTCATTCTTTTCCATGCTGAATATTCCATTGTGTACATGGACCAGTTCTTCTTTGGGCATTCATCTGTTGATGGACATTTTGGTTTCTTCCCACTCTTGGCTATGCTAAATATTGATGCAGTGCAGGATTGCCAGCCTGTGTCTTTTGGATTCTGGTCTTCTCCGGGGATAGGCCCAGCAGTGGGCCTACCAGATCATATGGTAGTCTAATTTTTACCTTTAAACGCACCTCCATTCTGTTCTCACTACTGGCTGTTACCAGTTGACATCCCACCAGCAACTAGAGGGTACACAGTCCTCTAAAACCCCTTCAGCATTTATTGTTTGTAGACTTTTTACTGATGGCATTTGGAGTGTTGGGTGGTGATACCTTTGTGTAGTTTAGATTTGCATGCATCTAATACTTCCTGATATTGAGCTTTTAATCCACGTCCGTTTTCTTTTCTTTTTTTTTAAAAGTTCAACAGAAAAACTTACCTCTTCAAATTGTTTCCTTGAAAAATGTGCCGTGTTCTGAATTCCTGTGGCCATTACCTACACCTGGATATTTTTTGAGGGCAGGTGTCATTTACAACTCTGTAGTAATTGTGAATATTAAATACCCATTAGCACTGGGTTTAAAGCTGCTGTTACAGGAAACGGCCACAAGGCGGCCGCATGTCTATACTCCCAACTCTGGTTACTAGGGCAACAGAGCCTTCCTGGAAGTCCTGTTTGTAGGTTGTAAATTAGAGTGGAATGTGCCAGGACAAACCCCCCAAAACTTATGGCTACTTATTTGTTGTTGGTATTCTTAGTTTAATTTTCATTTTTATCAGAGCAAATTTGATTGCAATGTTGTGTTTGTTCTAGGTGTACAGAATCTGTTTCATTGATACATACATCTTTTCATGTTTGGATCCTGTCCCATATAGGTAATGACAGAATGTTGTGTAGACCTCTCTTGGTATTCGGTATGTTTTTGGTGATTCTATATTTTATAAGTATTAGCATATGTCTGTTAAAACCCAATATCCTGCGTTATACATTCGTCACACCTTTCCGCTTGGTTAACCACAAGTTTGTGTTCTGAATACGTGAGTGTCCTTCTCTGTGGAAATAAGTTCATTAATATCAATTTTTAGATAACACCTATACGTGATATCATAGGATATGTGTCTCTCGCTTTCTGACTTACTTCAAGATGTGTGATTATCTCTAGCCTCATCTATGGTGCTGCAAACAGCATTGTTTCATTCTTTTCCCTGTCTAATATTGCATTGTGTACGTGGACCTCTTTTTCGTCCATTCATCTGATGATGGACATTTTTGTTGCTTCCATGTCTTGGCTATTGTAAATACTGATGCACTACACGATTTTCCATCCTGTGTCTTTTTGATTCTGGCCTTCACAGGTTACAGGCCCAATAGTGGGCCTTCTGGATCATATGGTAACTCAATTTTTACCTTCAAACGCACTGCCATTCTATTCCTTTTATTGGCTCTTACCAGTTTACATCCCACTTAGACCTAGAGGTTATGCTATTCTCCACAACTTCTTCAACATCTACTGTTTGTAGACTTTTTGCTGATGGTCATTCTGACCGGTGTGAGGTGATACCTTTGGGTAGGTTGGATTTGCATGTGTCTAATAATTCCTGATGTCGAGCTTTTATCAACATCCTTCAAATTGCCTTGTTGAAAAATTTGCTGTGTTTGAATTTTTTGGCCATTCCGTACCCCAGGACATTTTTGGAGGGCATGTCTCGTTTACACCCCTGCAGTCCTTGGCAATATTAGTGACCATTAGCAGTGGATTTAAAGCTGCTGTTTGAGGAAACGGCCTTAGGGTGGCAGCATTTCTGCGTTACCAACTCTGCTTGCTAGGGAAACAGAACCTTCCTGCAAGTTGTGCTTTTAGGTTGCAGATTAGAGTGGAATGTGCCAGGACAAGCCCCCATAAGTTTCAGCCTCCTTAATTCTTGTTTATGTCTTTAATTTTTAGTATTGATCAGAGCAAATTGGATTTTAAAATGTCGTTTGTTCTAGGTGTGCAGAATCTTGTTCATTTACACCTACACATATATATATATCTTGATCTTTGTGTCCTTTTCCATGTAGGTTATTACAGAGTGTTGAGTAGACCCCTCTTGGTATTCCATAGGTCTTGGGTGATGATATATTTTATATGTATTAGTATATGTTTGTTAACCCAATATCCGAATTTATGCATTCGTCACACCTTTTCACTGGCTTAACCATAAGTTTGCCTTCTCAATCTGAGACTGTCTTTCTCTATGGAAATATGTTCATTTTTATGAATTTTCAGATAACATAAGTGATATCATGGGACATTTGTCTTTCGCATTTTGACTTACTTCACGTTGTGTGATTATCTGTAGGCTCGTCTGTGGTGCTGCAAACGGCACTGTTTGATTTTTTTCGTGGCTAACATTCCATTCTGTACATATACCACATCTTCTTTGTCCATTCATCGGTTTATGGACCTTTTTTTTTTGCGTCCATGTCTTGGCTATTTAAATATTGCTGCAGTGCACATTTGCCTGCCTCTGTCTTTCCGATTCTGGTGGTCTTAGGTTATAGGCCCAGAAGGGGCCCTGCCGGATCATATGGTAGCTCAATTTTTACCTTTTAAAGCAGCTCCATTCAGTTTTCATTAGTGCTGTTACCACTTTCCATCCCACCAGCAGCTAGAAGGTACACAGTTCTCTAAAACCCCTTCAGCATTTATAGTTTGTACACTTTTTGCTGATGGTCATTTGACTGGTGTGCGGTGAAACCTTTTCGGAGGTTGGATTTGCATGAGCCTAATAATTCCTTATACTGAGCTTTACACATGTCCTTGTTTTTCTTTTTTCCTTTTTTTGAAAGAGTGAGTACAACTTCCCTCTTCATATTGACTTCTTGAAAAATTTGTCAGGTGTTGAATTTTCTTGGCTATTCCCTAACCCAGGGCATTTTTTGAGGGCAGGTGTCATTTACAGCCCTGCAGTCCTTGTGAATGTTAAGTGACCATTAGCACCGTGTTGAAAGCTGCTGCTGTGGGAAACAGCCACAAAGCGGCAGCATTATTACGTTCTCAACTCTTGTTACTAGGGCAACAGAGTCTTCCTGGACGTCGTGTTTCTCGGTTGTAAATTAGAGTAGAATGTGCTCAGACAAACCCCCAGTTTATTTCTCCTTACTTATGTTGGTTTTTTACATTGAATTTATATTTCTGACTGGAGTAATTTTGATTAGAGTCTTGTGATTGTCTGGCAGTACAGAATCTGGTCAATTATTCATACATATATCTGTTCATCTTCGGATCCTGTTACCATGTATGTTATTACAGAGTGTTGAGTAGACCTCCCTTGGTATTTGGTAGGTGTTTGGTCATTATATACTTTATATATATTGGAGATTCTATAATTCATATAGTTTATATGTTTATAGACATTTAACATACGTTAATGTATGTATGTTAACATATATTAGTATATGTATGTTACCCCCATAATCCTAATTTATCGATCCTCCCACCTTTCATTTTGGTTAACCATTAGTTTGTTTATAAGTCTGTGAGTGTCTTTCTCTGTGGAAATATGTTCATTGGTAGCAATCTTAGGATAACATCTATAAATGATATCATGGGATATTTGTGATTGCCTTTTCACTTACTTGACCTAATATGATTATTTCTAGGCTCATCTGTAGTCATGAAAATGGCATTGTTCATTTTATTCCGAGGCTAATATTCAAATCGGTACATACACTACTTCTTCTTTGTCCATTTGTCTGTTGATGGACATCTTGTTTGCTTGCATGTCTAGGCTATTGTAAATATTGCTGCAGTGCATGTTTGCCTGTCTGTGTCTTTCCGATTCTGGTCTTCTTAAGGTATAGGCCCATTAGGGGATCGGCCGCATCATATGGTAGCTCAATTTTTACCTTATAAATGCAGCTCCATTCTCTTCTCCTAATTAGCTGTTACCAGTTTACTTCCAACCAACAGCATAGCGGGTATGCATTTCTCCACACACCCGTCAGCATTCATAGTTTGTAGACTTTTTACTGATGGCATTTTGAATATTGGGTGGCGACATCTTTTTGTAGTTTGGATTTGCATCCAACCAATAATGCCTGATATTGAGCTTTTATCCATGTTCCTCTTTTTTTTGGAAATAAAAGAGTGAGTAAAACTTACCTCTTCAAATTGTTTTCTTGAAAAATTCTCTGTGTTGTGAACTTTTTTGGCCATTACCTACCCAGGACATTTTTTGAGGACACGTGTCATTGACAGCCCTACAATTCCTGTGAATCTTAAGTGACCGTTAGCCCTGTGTTTAAAGCTGCTTTTGTGGGAAACGGCCACCAGGCCGCAGCATTTCTCCATTCCCAAATCTGGTTATTAGGGCAGAAGAGCCTTCCTGAAAGTGGTTTTCCTAGGTTGTAAATTAGAATGGAATGTGCCAGGGATAACCTCAATAAGTTTATGTCTCATTAATTGTTGTTCGTGGTTTTAATTTTTTAAATTGGGGTAATGATTAGAATAGTGTTTGTTCCAGGTGTGCACAATCAGGTTCAATTGAACATTATATATATATCTATTCATGTGCAGATCCTCTTCCCATGTAAATTACTATTATTTTTTTAATAAATTTATTTAATTTAATTATTTATTTTTGGCTGAGTTGGATCTTCGCTGCTGCATGTGGGCTTTTTCTAGCTGCGGCGAGCGGGGGCTACTCTCCATTGCGCTGCACGGGCTTCTCCCTGCAGTGGCTTGTCTTGTTGCAGAGCACGGTCTCTAGGCATGCGGGCTTCAGTAGTTGTGGCACGTGGGCTCAGTAGTTGTGGCTCCTGGGCTCTAGAGCGCAGGCTCAGTAGTTGTGGTGCACGGGCTTATTTGCTCTGCAGCATGTGGGATCTTCCTGGACCAGGGATCGAACCCATGTCCCCTGCACTGGCAGGCGGATTCTTAACCACGGCGCCACCAGGGAAGCCCCCGTATAAATTATTACAGCGTGTTCAGTAGACCTTCCTTGGTATATGGTTGGTCTTTTTGATATATGTATTTAATATGTATTTGTATACGTATGGTAACCCTAATCTTCATTTATCCATTGCTCCCAGCTTTCCTTTTACATAACCATAGTTTGTTTTCCAAGTCCGTGAGTGTCTTTCTCTGTGGAAATATGTTCATTTGTGTCAGTTGTTAGGTAACGCCTATAAGTGATATCACAGGATATTTGTCGTCTGCTTTCCGACTTACCTCATGTTCTGTGATTATATCTAGGTTCACCTATGGTGCTGCAAAGAGCAGTGTTTCATTCTTTTCCATGCTGAATATTCCACTGTGTACATGGACCAGTTCTTCTTTGGGCATTCATCTGTTGATGGACATTTTGGTTTCTTCCCACTCTTGGCTATGCTAAATATTGATGCAGTGCAGGATTGCCAGCCTGTGTCTTTTGGATTCTGGTCTTCTCCGGGGATAGGCCCAGCAGTGGGCCTACCAGATCATATGGTAGTCTAATTTTTACCTTTAAACGCACCTCCATTCTGTTCTCACTACTGGCTGTTACCAGTTGACATCCCACCAGCAACTAGAGGGTACACAGTCCTCTAAAACCCCTTCAGCATTTATTGTTTGTAGACTTTTTACTGATGGCATTTGGAGTGTTGGGTGGTGATACCTTTGTGTAGTTTAGATTTGCATGCATCTAATACTTCCTGATATTGAGCTTTTAATCCACGTCCGTTTTCTTTTCTTTTTTTTTAAAAGTTCAACAGAAAAACTTACCTCTTCAAATTGTTTCCTTGAAAAATTTGCCGTGTTCTGAATTCCTGTGGCCATTACCTACACCTGGATATTTTTTGAGGGCAGGTGTCATTTACAACTCTGTAGTAATTGTGAATATTAAGTACCCATTAGCACTGGGTTTAAAGCTGCTGTTACAGGAAACGGCCACAAGGCGGCCGCATGTCTATACTCCCAACTCTGGTTACTAGGGCAACAGAGCCTTCCTGGAAGTCCTGTTTGTAGGTTGTAAATTAGAGTGGAATGTGCCAGGACAAACCCCCCAAAACTTATGGCTACTTATTTGTTGTTGGTATTCTTAGTTTAATTTTCATTTTTATCAGAGCAAATTTGATTGCAATGTTGTGTTTGTTCTAGGTGTACAGAATCTGTTTCATTGATACATACATCTTTTCATGTTTGGATTCTGTCCCATATAGGTAATGACAGAATGTTGTGTAGACCTCTCTTGGTATTCGGTATGTTTTTGGTGATTCTATATTTTATAAGTATTAGCATATGTCTGTTAAAACCCAATATCCTGCGTTATACATTCGTCACACCTTTCCGCTTGGTTAACCACAAGTTTGTGTTCTGAATACGTGAGTGTCCTTCTCTGTGGAAATAAGTTCATTAATATCAATTTTTAGATAACACCTATACGTGATATCATAGGATATGTGTCTCTCGCTTTCTGACTTACTTCAAGATGTGTGATTATCTCTAGCCTCATCTATGGTGCTGCAAACAGCATTGTTTCATTCTTTTCCCTGTCTAATATTGCATTGTGTACGTGGACCTCTTTTTCGTCCATTCATCTGATGATGGACATTTTTGTTGCTTCCATGTCTTGGCTATTGTAAATACTGATGCACTACACGATTTTCCATCCTGTGTCTTTTTGATTCTGGCCTTCACAGGTTACAGGCCCAATAGTGGGCCTTCTGGATCATATGGTAACTCAATTTTTACCTTCAAACGCACTGCCATTCTATTCCTTTTATTGGCTCTTACCAGTTTACATCCCACTTAGACCTAGAGGTTATGCTATTCTCCACAACTTCTTCAACATCTACTGTTTGTAGACTTTTTGCTGATGGTCATTCTGACCGGTGTGAGGTGATACCTTTGGGTAGGTTGGATTTGCATGTGTCTAATAATTCCTGATGTCGAGCTTTTATCAACATCCTTCAAATTGCCTTGTTGAAAAATTTGCTGTGTTTGAATTTTTTGGCCATTCCGTACCCCAGGACATTTTTGGAGGGCATGTCTCGTTTACACCCCTGCAGTCCTTGGCAATATTAGTGACCATTAGCAGTGGATTTAAAGCTGCTGTTTGAGGAAACGGCCTTAGGGTGGCAGCATTTCTGCGTTACCAACTCTGCTTGCTAGGGAAACAGAACCTTCCTGCAAGTTGTGCTTTTAGGTTGCAGATTAGAGTGGAATGTGCCAGGACAAGCCCCCATAAGTTTCAGCCTCCTTAATTCTTGTTTATGTCTTTAATTTTTAGTATTGATCAGAGCAAATTGGATTTTAAAATGTCGTTTGTTCTAGGTGTGCAGAATCTTGTTCATTTACACCTACACATATATATATATCTTGATCTTTGTGTCCTTTTCCATGTAGGTTATTACAGAGTGTTGAGTAGACCCCTCTTGGTATTCCATAGGTCTTGGGTGATGATATATTTTATATGTATTAGTATATGTTTGTTAACCCAATATCCGAATTTATGCATTCGTCACATCTTTTCACTGGCTTAACCATAAGTTTGCCTTCTCAATCAGAGACTGTCTTTCTCTATGGAAATATGTTCATTTTTATGAATTTTCAGATAACATAAGTGATATCATGGGACATTTGTCTTTCGCATTTTGACTTACTTCACGTTGTGTGATTATCTGTAGGCTCGTCTGTGGTGCTGCAAACGGCACTGTTTGATTTTTTTCGTGGCTAACATTCCATTCTGTACATATACCACGTCTTCTTTGTCCATTCATCGGTTTATGGACCTTTTTTTTTGCGTCCATGTCTTGGCTATTTAAATATTGCTGCAGTGCACATTTGCCTGCCTCTGTCTTTCCGATTCTGGTGGTCTTAGGTTATAGGCCCAGAAGGGGCCCTGCCGGATCATATGGTAGCTCAATTTTTACCTTTTAAAGCAACTCCATTCAGTTTTCATTAGTGCTGTTACCACTTTCCATCCCACCAGCAGCTAGAAGGTACACAGTTCTCTAAAACCCCTTCAGCATTTATAGTTTGTAGACTTTTTGCTGATGGTCATTTGACTGGTGTGCGGTGAAACCTTTTCGGTGGTTGGATTTGCATGAGCCTAATAATTCCTTATACTGAGCTTTACACATGTCCTTTTTTTCCTTTTTTCCTTTTTTTGAAAGAGTGAGTACAACTTCCCTCTTCATATTGACTTCTTGAAAAATTTGTCAGGTGTTGAATTTTCTTGGCTATTCCCTACCCCAGGGCATTTTTTGAGGGCAGGTGTCATTTACAGCCCTGCAGTCCTTGTGAATGTTAAGTGACCATTAGCACCGTGTTGAAAGCTGCTGCTGTGGGAAACAGCCACAAAGCGGCAGCATTATTACGTTCTCAACTCTTGTTAGTAGGGCAACAGAGTCTTCCTGGACGTCGTGTTTCTCGGTTGTAAATTAGAGTAGAATGTGCTCAGACAAACCCCCAGTTTATTTCTCCTTACTTATGTTGGTTTTTTACATTGAATTTATATTTCTGACTGGAGTAATTTTGATTAGAGTCTTGTGATTGTCTGGCAGTACAGAATCTGGTCAATTATTCATACATATATCTGTTCATCTTCGGATCCTGTTACCATGTATGTTATTACAGAGTGTTGAGTAGACCTCCCTTGGTATTTGGTAGGTGTTTGGTCATTATATACTTTATATATATTGGAGATTCTATAATTCATATAGTTTATATGTTTATAGACATTTAACATACGTTAATGTATGTATGTTAACATATATTAGTATATGTATGTTACCCCCATAATCCTAATTTATCGATCCTCCCACCTTTCATTTTGGTTAACCATTAGTTTGTTTATAAGTCTGTGAGTGTCTTTCTCTGTGGAAATATGTTCATTGGTAGCAATCTTAGGATAACATCTATAAATGATATCATGGGATATTTGTGATTGCCTTTTCACTTACTTGACCTAATATGATTATTTCTAGGCTCATCTGTAGTCATGAAAATGGCATTGTTCATTTTATTCCGAGGCTAATATTCAAATCGGTACATACACTACTTCTTCTTTGTCCATTTGTCTGTTGATGGACATCTTGTTTGCTTGCATGTCTAGGCTATTGTAAATATTGCTGCAGTGCATGTTTGCCTGTCTGTGTCTTTCCGATTCTGGTCTTCTTAAGGTATAGGCCCATTAGGGGATCGGCCGCATCATATGGTAGCTCAATTTTTACCTTATAAATGCAGCTCCATTCTCTTCTCCTAATTAGCTGTTACCAGTTTACTTCCAACCAACAGCATAGCGGGTATGCATTTCTCCACACACCCGTCAGCATTCATAGTTTGTAGACTTTTTACTGATGGCATTTTGAATATTGGGTGGCGACATCTTTTTGTAGTTTGGATTTGCATCCAACCAATAATGCCTGATATTGAGCTTTTATCCATGTTCCTCTTTTTTTTGGAAATAAAAGAGTGAGTAAAACTTACCTCTTCAAATTGTTTTCTTGAAAAATTCTCTGTGTTGTGAACTTTTTTGGCCATTACCTACCCAGGACATTTTTTGAGGACACGTGTCATTGACAGCCCTACAATTCCTGTGAATCTTAAGTGATCGTTAGCCCTGTGTTTAAAGCTGCTTTTGTGGGAAACGGCCACCAGGCCGCAGCATTTCTCCATTCCCAAATCTGGTTATTAGGGCAGAAGAGCCTTCCTGAAAGTGGTTTTCCTAGGTTGTAAATTAGAATGGAATGTGCCAGGGATAACCTCAATAAGTTTATGTCTCATTAATTGTTGTTCGTGGTTTTAATTTTTTAAATTGGGGTAATGATTAGAATAGTGTTTGTTCCAGGTGTGCACAATCAGGTTCAATTGAACATTATATATATATCTATTCATGTGCAGATCCTCTTCCCATGTAAATTACTATTATTTTTTTAATAAATTTATTTAATTTAATTATTTATTTTTGGCTGAGTTGGATCTTCGCTGCTGCATGTGGGCTTTTTCTAGCTGCGGCGAGCGGGGGCTACTCTCCATTGCGCTGCACGGGCTTCTCCCTGCAGTGGCTTGTCTTGTTGCAGAGCACGGTCTCTAGGCATGCGGGCTTCAGTAGTTGTGGCACGTGGGCTCAGTAGTTGTGGCTCCTGGGCTCTAGAGCGCAGGCTCAGTAGTTGTGGTGCACGGGCTTATTTGCTCTGCAGCATGTGGGATCTTCCTGGACCAGGGATCGAACCCATGTCCCCTGCACTGGCAGGCGGATTCTTAACCACGGCGCCACCAGGGAAGCCCCCGTATAAATTATTACAGCGTGTTCAGTAGACCTTCCTTGGTATATGGTTGGTCTTTTTGATATATGTATTTAATATGTATTTGTATACGTATGGTAACCCTAATCTTCATTTATCCATTGCTCCCAGCTTTCCTTTTACATAACCATAGTTTGTTTTCCAAGTCCGTGAGTGTCTTTCTCTGTGGAAATATGTTCATTTGTGTCAGTTGTTAGGTAACGCCTATAAGTGATATCACAGGATATTTGTCGTCTGCTTTCCGACTTACCTCATGTTCTGTGATTATATCTAGGTTCACCTATGGTGCTGCAAAGAGCAGTGTTTCATTCTTTTCCATGCTGAATATTCCATTGTGTACATGGACCAGTTCTTCTTTGGGCATTCATCTGTTGATGGACATTTTGGTTTCTTCCCACTCTTGGCTATGCTAAATATTGATGCAGTGCAGGATTGCCAGCCTGTGTCTTTTGGATTCTGGTCTTCTCCGGGGATAGGCCCAGCAGTGGGCCTACCAGATCATATGGTAGTCTAATTTTTACCTTTAAACGCACCTCCATTCTGTTCTCACTACTGGCTGTTACCAGTTGACATCCCACCAGCAACTAGAGGGTACACAGTCCTCTAAAACCCCTTCAGCATTTATTGTTTGTAGACTTTTTACTGATGGCATTTGGAGTGTTGGGTGGTGATACCTTTGTGTAGTTTAGATTTGCATGCATCTAATACTTCCTGATATTGAGCTTTTAATCCACGTCCGTTTTCTTTTCTTTTTTTTAAAAAGTTCAACAGAAAAACTTACCTCTTCAAATTGTTTCCTTGAAAAATTTGCCGTGTTCTGAATTCCTGTGGCCATTACCTACACCTGGATATTTTTTGAGGGCAGGTGTCATTTACAACTCTGTAGTAATTGTGAATATTAAGTACCCATTAGCACTGGGTTTAAAGCTGCTGTTACAGGAAACGGCCACAAGGCGGCCGCATGTCTATACTCCCAACTCTGGTTACTAGGGCAACAGAGCCTTCCTGGAAGTCCTGTTTGTAGGTTGTAAATTAGAGTGGAATGTGCCAGGACAAACCCCCCAAAACTTATGGCTACTTATTTGTTGTTGGTA
The DNA here is from genome assembly GCF_028023285.1 of Balaenoptera ricei. NCBI lineage: Eukaryota > Metazoa > Chordata > Mammalia > Artiodactyla > Balaenopteridae > Balaenoptera > Balaenoptera ricei. The sequence goes on from NC_082647.1 coordinate 82,217,406, forward strand.
TTCTTAGTTTAATTTTCATTTTTATCAGAGCAAATTTGATTGCAATGTTGTGTTTGTTCTAGGTGTACAGAATCTGTTTCATTGATACATACATCTTTTCATGTTTGGATCCTGTCCCATATAGGTAATGACAGAATGTTGTGTAGACCTCTCTTGGTATTCGGTATGTTTTTGGTGATTCTATATTTTATAAGTATTAGCATATGTCTGTTAAAACCCAATATCCTGCGTTATACATTCGTCACACCTTTCCGCTTGGTTAACCACAAGTTTGTGTTCTGAATACGTGAGTGTCCTTCTCTGTGGAAATAAGTTCATTAATATCAATTTTTAGATAACACCTATACGTGATATCATAGGATATGTGTCTCTCGCTTTCTGACTTACTTCAAGATGTGTGATTATCTCTAGCCTCATCTATGGTGCTGCAAACAGCATTGTTTCATTCTTTTCCCTGTCTAATATTGCATTGTGTACGTGGACCTCTTTTTCGTCCATTCATCTGATGATGGACATTTTTGTTGCTTCCATGTCTTGGCTATTGTAAATACTGATGCACTACACGATTTTCCATCCTGTGTCTTTTTGATTCTGGCCTTCACAGGTTACAGGCCCAATAGTGGGCCTTCTGGATCATATGGTAACTCAATTTTTACCTTCAAACGCACTGCCATTCTATTCCTTTTATTGGCTCTTACCAGTTTACATCCCACTTAGACCTAGAGGTTATGCTATTCTCCACAACTTCTTCAACATCTACTGTTTGTAGACTTTTTGCTGATGGTCATTCTGACCGGTGTGAGGTGATACCTTTGGGTAGGTTGGATTTGCATGTGTCTAATAATTCCTGATGTCGAGCTTTTATCAACATCCTTCAAATTGCCTTGTTGAAAAATTTGCTGTGTTTGAATTTTTTGGCCATTCCGTACCCCAGGACATTTTTGGAGGGCATGTCTCGTTTACACCCCTGCAGTCCTTGGCAATATTAGTGACCATTAGCAGTGGATTTAAAGCTGCTGTTTGAGGAAACGGCCTTAGGGTGGCAGCATTTCTGCGTTACCAACTCTGCTTGCTAGGGAAACAGAACCTTCCTGCAAGTTGTGCTTTTAGGTTGCAGATTAGAGTGGAATGTGCCAGGACAAGCCCCCATAAGTTTCAGCCTCCTTAATTCTTGTTTATGTCTTTAATTTTTAGTATTGATCAGAGCAAATTGGATTTTAAAATGTCGTTTGTTCTAGGTGTGCAGAATCTTGTTCATTTACACCTACACATATATATATATCTTGATCTTTGTGTCCTTTTCCATGTAGGTTATTACAGAGTGTTGAGTAGACCCCTCTTGGTATTCCATAGGTCTTGGGTGATGATATATTTTATATGTATTAGTATATGTTTGTTAACCCAATATCCGAATTTATGCATTCGTCACATCTTTTCACTGGCTTAACCATAAGTTTGCCTTCTCAATCTGAGACTGTCTTTCTCTATGGAAATATGTTCATTTTTATGAATTTTCAGATAACATAAGTGATATCATGGGACATTTGTCTTTCGCATTTTGACTTACTTCACGTTGTGTGATTATCTGTAGGCTCGTCTGTGGTGCTGCAAACGGCACTGTTTGATTTTTTTCGTGGCTAACATTCCATTCTGTACATATACCACGTCTTCTTTGTCCATTCATCGGTTTATGGACCTTTTTTTTTGCGTCCATGTCTTGGCTATTTAAATATTGCTGCAGTGCACATTTGCCTGCCTCTGTCTTTCCGATTCTGGTGGTCTTAGGTTATAGGCCCAGAAGGGGCCCTGCCGGATCATATGGTAGCTCAATTTTTACCTTTTAAAGCAACTCCATTCAGTTTTCATTAGTGCTGTTACCACTTTCCATCCCACCAGCAGCTAGAAGGTACACAGTTCTCTAAAACCCCTTCAGCATTTATAGTTTGTAGACTTTTTGCTGATGGTCATTTGACTGGTGTGCGGTGAAACCTTTTCGGTGGTTGGATTTGCATGAGCCTAATAATTCCTTATACTGAGCTTTACACATGTCCTTTTTTTCCTTTTTTCCTTTTTTTGAAAGAGTGAGTACAACTTCCCTCTTCATATTGACTTCTTGAAAAATTTGTCAGGTGTTGAATTTTCTTGGCTATTCCCTACCCCAGGGCATTTTTTGAGGGCAGGTGTCATTTACAGCCCTGCAGTCCTTGTGAATGTTAAGTGACCATTAGCACCGTGTTGAAAGCTGCTGCTGTGGGAAACAGCCACAAAGCGGCAGCATTATTACGTTCTCAACTCTTGTTAGTAGGGCAACAGAGTCTTCCTGGACGTCGTGTTTCTCGGTTGTAAATTAGAGTAGAATGTGCTCAGACAAACCCCCAGTTTATTTCTCCTTACTTATGTTGGTTTTTTACATTGAATTTATATTTCTGACTGGAGTAATTTTGATTAGAGTCTTGTGATTGTCTGGCAGTACAGAATCTGGTCAATTATTCATACATATATCTGTTCATCTTCGGATCCTGTTACCATGTATGTTATTACAGAGTGTTGAGTAGACCTCCCTTGGTATTTGGTAGGTGTTTGGTCATTATATACTTTATATATATTGGAGATTCTATAATTCATATAGTTTATATGTTTATAGACATTTAACATACGTTAATGTATGTATGTTAACATATATTAGTATATGTATGTTACCCCCATAATCCTAATTTATCGATCCTCCCACCTTTCATTTTGGTTAACCATTAGTTTGTTTATAAGTCTGTGAGTGTCTTTCTCTGTGGAAATATGTTCATTGGTAGCAATCTTAGGATAACATCTATAAATGATATCATGGGATATTTGTGATTGCCTTTTCACTTACTTGACCTAATATGATTATTTCTAGGCTCATCTGTAGTCATGAAAATGGCATTGTTCATTTTATTCCGAGGCTAATATTCAAATCGGTACATACACTACTTCTTCTTTGTCCATTTGTCTGTTGATGGACATCTTGTTTGCTTGCATGTCTAGGCTATTGTAAATATTGCTGCAGTGCATGTTTGCCTGTCTGTGTCTTTCCGATTCTGGTCTTCTTAAGGTATAGGCCCATTAGGGGATCGGCCGCATCATATGGTAGCTCAATTTTTACCTTATAAATGCAGCTCCATTCTCTTCTCCTAATTAGCTGTTACCAGTTTACTTCCAACCAACAGCATAGCGGGTATGCATTTCTCCACACACCCGTCAGCATTCATAGTTTGTAGACTTTTTACTGATGGCATTTTGAATATTGGGTGGCGACATCTTTTTGTAGTTTGGATTTGCATCCAACCAATAATGCCTGATATTGAGCTTTTATCCATGTTCCTCTTTTTTTTGGAAATAAAAGAGTGAGTAAAACTTACCTCTTCAAATTGTTTTCTTGAAAAATTCTCTGTGTTGTGAACTTTTTTGGCCATTACCTACCCAGGACATTTTTTGAGGACACGTGTCATTGACAGCCCTACAATTCCTGTGAATCTTAAGTGATCGTTAGCCCTGTGTTTAAAGCTGCTTTTGTGGGAAACGGCCACCAGGCCGCAGCATTTCTCCATTCCCAAATCTGGTTATTAGGGCAGAAGAGCCTTCCTGAAAGTGGTTTTCCTAGGTTGTAAATTAGAATGGAATGTGCCAGGGATAACCTCAATAAGTTTATGTCTCATTAATTGTTGTTCGTGGTTTTAATTTTTTAAATTGGGGTAATGATTAGAATAGTGTTTGTTCCAGGTGTGCACAATCAGGTTCAATTGAACATTATATATATATCTATTCATGTGCAGATCCTCTTCCCATGTAAATTACTATTATTTTTTTAATAAATTTATTTAATTTAATTATTTATTTTTGGCTGAGTTGGATCTTCGCTGCTGCATGTGGGCTTTTTCTAGCTGCGGCGAGCGGGGGCTACTCTCCATTGCGCTGCACGGGCTTCTCCCTGCAGTGGCTTGTCTTGTTGCAGAGCACGGTCTCTAGGCATGCGGGCTTCAGTAGTTGTGGCACGTGGGCTCAGTAGTTGTGGCTCCTGGGCTCTAGAGCGCAGGCTCAGTAGTTGTGGTGCACGGGCTTATTTGCTCTGCAGCATGTGGGATCTTCCTGGACCAGGGATCGAACCCATGTCCCCTGCACTGGCAGGCGGATTCTTAACCACGGCGCCACCAGGGAAGCCCCCGTATAAATTATTACAGCGTGTTCAGTAGACCTTCCTTGGTATATGGTTGGTCTTTTTGATATATGTATTTAATATGTATTTGTATACGTATGGTAACCCTAATCTTCATTTATCCATTGCTCCCAGCTTTCCTTTTACATAACCATAGTTTGTTTTCCAAGTCCGTGAGTGTCTTTCTCTGTGGAAATATGTTCATTTGTGTCAGTTGTTAGGTAACGCCTATAAGTGATATCACAGGATATTTGTCGTCTGCTTTCCGACTTACCTCATGTTCTGTGATTATATCTAGGTTCACCTATGGTGCTGCAAAGAGCAGTGTTTCATTCTTTTCCATGCTGAATATTCCATTGTGTACATGGACCAGTTCTTCTTTGGGCATTCATCTGTTGATGGACATTTTGGTTTCTTCCCACTCTTGGCTATGCTAAATATTGATGCAGTGCAGGATTGCCAGCCTGTGTCTTTTGGATTCTGGTCTTCTCCGGGGATAGGCCCAGCAGTGGGCCTACCAGATCATATGGTAGTCTAATTTTTACCTTTAAACGCACCTCCATTCTGTTCTCACTACTGGCTGTTACCAGTTGACATCCCACCAGCAACTAGAGGGTACACAGTCCTCTAAAACCCCTTCAGCATTTATTGTTTGTAGACTTTTTACTGATGGCATTTGGAGTGTTGGGTGGTGATACCTTTGTGTAGTTTAGATTTGCATGCATCTAATACTTCCCGATATTGAGCTTTTAATCCACGTCCGTTTTCTTTTCTTTTTTTTTAAAAGTTCAACAGAAAAACTTACCTCTTCAAATTGTTTCCTTGAAAAATTTGCCGTGTTCTGAATTCCTGTGGCCATTACCTACACCTGGATATTTTTTGAGGGCAGGTGTCATTTACAACTCTGTAGTAATTGTGAATATTAAGTAACCATTAGCACTGGGTTTAAAGCTGCTGTTACAGGAAACGGCCACAAGGCGGCCGCATGTCTATACTCCCAACTCTGGTTACTAGGGCAACAGAGCCTTCCTGGAAGTCCTGTTTGTAGGTTGTAAATTAGAGTGGAATGTGCCAGGACAAACCCCCCAAAACTTATGGCTACTTATTTGTTGTTGGTATTCTTAGTTTAATTTTCATTTTTATCAGAGCAAATGTGATTGCAATGTTGTGATTGTTCTAGGTGTACAGAATCTGTTTCATTGATACATACATCTTTTCATGTTTGGATCCTGTCCCATATAGGTAATGACAGAATGTTGTGTAGACCTCTCTTGGTATTCGGTATGTTTTTGGTGATTCTATATTTTATAAGTATTAGCATATGTCTGTTAAAACCCAATATCCTGCGTTATACATTCGTCACACCTTTCCGCTTGGTTAACCACAAGTTTGTTTTCTGAATACGTGAGTGTCCTTCTCTGTGGAAATAAGTTCATTAATATCAATTTTTAGATAACACCTATACGTGATATCATAGGATATGTGTCTCTCGCTTTCTGACTTACTTCAAGATGTGTGATTATCTCTAGCCTCATCTATGGTGCTGCAAACAGCATTGTTTCATTCTTTTCCCTGTCTAATATTGCATTGTGTACGTGGACCTCTTTTTCGTCCATTCATCTGATGATGGACATTTTTGTTGCTTCCATGTCTTGGCTATTGTAAATACTGATGCACTACACGATTTTCCATCCTGTGTCTTTTTGATTCTGGCCTTCACAGGTTACAGGCCCAATAGTGGGCCTTCTGGATCATATGGTAACTCAATTTTTACCTTCAAACGCACTGCCATTCTATTCCTTTTATTGGCTCTTACCAGTTTACATCCCACTTAGACCTAGAGGTTATGCTATTCTCCACAACTTCTTCAACATCTACTGTTTGTAGACTTTTTGCTGATGGTCATTCTGACCGGTGTGAAGTGATACCTTTGGGTAGGTTGGATTTGCATGTGTCTAATAATTCCTGATGTCGAGCTTTTATCAACATCCTTCAAATTGCCTTGTTGAAAAATTTGCTGTGTTTGAATTTTTTGGCCATTCCGTACCCCAGGACATTTTTGGAGGGCATGTCTCGTTTACACCCCTGCAGTCCTTGGCAATATTAGTGACCATTAGCAGTGGATTTAAAGCTGCTGTTTGAGGAAACGGCCTTAGGGTGGCAGCATTTCTGCGTTACCAACTCTGCTTGCTAGGGAAACAGAACCTTCCTGCAAGTTGTGCTTTTAGGTTGCAGATTAGAGTGGAATGTGCCAGGACAAGCCCCCATAAGTTTCAGCCTCCTTAATTCTTGTTTATGTCTTTAATTTTTAGTATTGATCAGAGCAAATTGGATTTTAAAATGTCGTTTGTTCTAGGTGTGCAGAATCTTGTTCATTTACACCTACACATATATATATATCTTGATCTTTGTGTCCTTTTCCATGTAGGTTATTACAGAGTGTTGAGTAGACCACTCTTGGTATTCCATAGGTCTTGGGTGATGATATATTTTATATGTATTAGTATATGTTTGTTAACCCAATATCCGAATTTATGCATTCGTCACACCTTTTCACTGGCTTAACCATAAGTTTGCCTTCTCAATCTGAGACTGTCTTTCTCTATGGAAATATGTTCATTTTTATGAATTTTCAGATAACATAAGTGATATCATGGGACATTTGTCTTTCGCATTTTGACTTACTTCACGTTGTGTGATTATCTGTAGGCTCGTCTGTGGTGCTGCAAACGGCACTGTTTGATTTTTTTCGTGGCTAACATTCCATTCTGTACATATACCACGTCTTCTTTGTCCATTCATCGGTTTATGGACCTTTTTTTTTTGCGTCCATGTCTTGGCTATTTAAATATTGCTGCAGTGCACATTTGCCTGCCTCTGTCTTTCCGATTCTGGTGGTCTTAGGTTATAGGCCCAGAAGGGGCCCTGCCGGATCATATGGTAGCTCAATTTTTACCTTTTAAAGCAGCTCCATTCAGTTTTCATTAGTGCTGTTACCACTTTCCATCCCACCAGCAGCTAGAAGGTACACAGTTCTCTAAAACCCCTTCAGCATTTATAGTTTGTAGACTTTTTGCTGATGGTCATTTGACTGGTGTGCGGTGAAACCTTTTCGGAGGTTGGATTTGCATGAGCCTAATAATTCCTTATACTGAGCTTTACACATGTCCTTGTTTTTCTTTTTTCCTTTTTTTAAAAGAGTGAGTACAACTTCCCTCTTCATATTGACTTCTTGAAAAATTTGTCAGGTGTTGAATTTTCTTGGCTATTCCCTACCCCAGGGCATTTTTTGAGGGCAGGTGTCATTTACAGCCCTGCAGTCCTTGTGAATGTTAAGTGACCATTAGCACCGTGTTGAAAGCTGCTGCTGTGGGAAACAGCCACAAAGCGGCAGCATTATTACGTTCTCAACTCTTGTTACTAGGGCAACAGAGTCTTCCTGGACGTCGTGTTTCTCGGTTGTAAATTAGAGTAGAATGTGCTCAGACAAACCCCCAGTTTATTTCTCCTTACTTATGTTGGTTTTTTACATTGAATTTATATTTCTGACTGGAGTAATTTTGATTAGAGTCTTGTGATTGTCTGGCAGTACAGAATCTGGTCAATTATTCATACATATATCTGTTCATCTTCGGATCCTGTTACCATGTATGTTATTACAGAGTGTTGAGTAGACCTCCCTTGGTATTTGGTAGGTGTTTGGTCATTATATACTTTATATATATTGGAGATTCTATAATTCATATAGTTTATATGTTTATAGACATTTAACATACGTTAATGTATGTATGTTAACATATATTAGTATATGTATGTTACCCCCATAATCCTAATTTATCGATCCTCCCACCTTTCATTTTGGTTAACCATTAGTTTGTTTATAAGTCTGTGAGTGTCTTTCTCTGTGGAAATATGTTCATTGGTAGCAATCTTAGGATAACATCTATAAATGATATCATGGGATATTTGTGATTGCCTTTTCACTTACTTGACCTAATATGATTATTTCTAGGCTCATCTGTAGTCATGAAAATGGCATTGTTCATTTTATTCCGAGGCTAATATTCAAATCGGTACATACACTACTTCTTCTTTGTCCATTTGTCTGTTGATGGACATCTTGTTTGCTTGCATGTCTAGGCTATTGTAAATATTGCTGCAGTGCATGTTTGCCTGTCTGTGTCTTTCCGATTCTGGTCTTCTTAAGGTATAGGCCCATTAGGGGATCGGCCGCATCATATGGTAGCTCAATTTTTACCTTATAAATGCAGCTCCATTCTCTTCTCCTAATTAGCTGTTACCAGTTTACTTCCAACCAACAGCATAGCGGGTATGCATTTCTCCACACACCCGTCAGCATTCATAGTTTGTAGACTTTTTACTGATGGCATTTTGAATATTGGGTGGCGACATCTTTTTGTAGTTTGGATTTGCATCCAACCAATAATGCCTGATATTGAGCTTTTATCCATGTTCCTCTTTTTTTTGGAAATAAAAGAGTGAGTAAAACTTACCTCTTCAAATTGTTTTCTTGAAAAATTCTCTGTGTTGTGAACTGTTTTGGCCATTACCTACCCAGGACATTTTTTGAGGACACGTGTCATTGACAGCCCTACAATTCCTGTGAATCTTAAGTGATCGTTAGCCCTGTGTTTAAAGCTGCTTTTGTGGGAAACGGCCACCAGGCCGCAGCATTTCTCCATTCCCAAATCTGGTTATTAGGGCAGAAGAGCCTTCCTGAAAGTGGTTTTCCTAGGTTGTAAATTAGAATGGAATGTGCCAGGGATAACCTCAATAAGTTTATGTCTCATTAATTGTTGTTCGTGGTTTTAATTTTTTAAATTGGGGTAATGATTAGAATAGTGTTTGTTCCAGGTGTGCACAATCAGGTTCAATTGAACATTATATATATATCTATTCATGTGCAGATCCTCTTCCCATGTAAATTACTATTATTTTTTTAATAAATTTATTTAATTTAATTATTTATTTTTGGCTGAGTTGGATCTTCGCTGCTGCATGTGGGCTTTTTCTAGCTGCGGCGAGCGGGGGCTACTCTCCATTGCGCTGCACGGGCTTCTCCCTGCAGTGGCTTGTCTTGTTGCAGAGCACGGTCTCTAGGCATGCGGGCTTCAGTAGTTGTGGCACGTGGGCTCAGTAGTTGTGGCTCCTGGGCTCTAGAGCGCAGGCTCAGTAGTTGTGGTGCACGGGCTTATTTGCTCTGCAGCATGTGGGATCTTCCTGGACCAGGGATCGAACCCATGTCCCCTGCACTGGCAGGCGGATTCTTAACCACGGCGCCACCAGGGAAGCCCCCGTATAAATTATTACAGCGTGTTCAGTAGACCTTCCTTGGTATATGGTTGGTCTTTTTGATATATGTATTTAATATGTATTTGTATACGTATGGTAACCCTAATCTTCATTTATCCATTGCTCCCAGCTTTCCTTTTACATAACCATAGTTTGTTTTCCAAGTCCGTGAGTGTCTTTCTCTGTGGAAATATGTTCATTTGTGTCAGTTGTTAGGTAACGCCTATAAGTGATATCACAGGATATTTGTCGTCTGCTTTCCGACTTACCTCATGTTCTGTGATTATATCTAGGTTCACCTATGGTGCTGCAAAGAGCAGTGTTTCATTCTTTTCCATGCTGAATATTCCATTGTGTACATGGACCAGTTCTTCTTTGGGCATTCATCTGTTGATGGACATTTTGGTTTCTTCCCACTCTTGGCTATGCTAAATATTGATGCAGTGCAGGATTGCCAGCCTGTGTCTTTTGGATTCTGGTCTTCTCCGGGGATAGGCCCAGCAGTGGGCCTACCAGATCATATGGTAGTCTAATTTTTACCTTTAAACGCACCTCCATTCTGTTCTCACTACTGGCTGTTACCAGTTGACATCCCACCAGCAACTAGAGGGTACACAGTCCTCTAAAACCCCTTCAGCATTTATTGTTTGTAGACTTTTTACTGATGGCATTTGGAGTGTTGGGTGGTGATACCTTTGTGTAGTTTAGATTTGCATGCATCTAATACTTCCCGATATTGAGCTTTTAATCCACGTCCGTTTTCTTTTCTTTTTTTTTAAAAGTTCAACAGAAAAACTTACCTCTTCAAATTGTTTCCTTGAAAAATTTGCCGTGTTCTGAATTCCTGTGGCCATTACCTACACCTGGATATTTTTTGAGGGCAGGTGTCATTTACAACTCTGTAGTAATTGTGAATATTAAGTAACCATTAGCACTGGGTTTAAAGCTGCTGTTACAGGAAACGGCCACAAGGCGGCCGCATGTCTATACTCCCAACTCTGGTTACTAGGGCAACAGAGCCTTCCTGGAAGTCCTGTTTGTAGGTTGTAAATTAGAGTGGAATGTGCCAGGACAAACCCCCCAAAACTTATGGCTACTTATTTGTTGTTGGTATTCTTAGTTTAATTTTCATTTTTATCAGAGCAAATGTGATTGCAATGTTGTGATTGTTCTAGGTGTACAGAATCTGTTTCATTGATACATACATCTTTTCATGTTTGGATCCTGTCCCATATAGGTAATGACAGAATGTTGTGTAGACCTCTCTTGGTATTCGGTATGTTTTTGGTGATTCTATATTTTATAAGTATTAGCATATGTCTGTTAAAACCCAATATCCTGCGTTATACATTCGTCACACCTTTCCGCTTGGTTAACCACAAGTTTGTTTTCTGAATACGTGAGTGTCCTTCTCTGTGGAAATAAGTTCATTAATATCAATTTTTAGATAACACCTATACGTGATATCATAGGATATGTGTCTCTCGCTTTCTGACTTACTTCAAGATGTGTGATTATCTCTAGCCTCATCTATGGTGCTGCAAACAGCATTGTTTCATTCTTTTCCCTGTCTAATATTGCATTGTGTACGTGGACCTCTTTTTCGTCCATTCATCTGATGATGGACATTTTTGTTGCTTCCATGTCTTGGCTATTGTAAATACTGATGCACTACACGATTTTCCATCCTGTGTCTTTTTGATTCTGGCCTTCACAGGTTACAGGCCCAATAGTGGGCCTTCTGGATCATATGGTAACTCAATTTTTACCTTCAAACGCACTGCCATTCTATTCCTTTTATTGGCTCTTACCAGTTTACATCCCACTTAGACCTAGAGGTTATGCTATTCTCCACAACTTCTTCAACATCTACTGTTTGTAGACTTTTTGCTGATGGTCATTCTGACCGGTGTGAGGTGATACCTTTGGGTAGGTTGGATTTGCATGTGTCTAATAATTCCTGATGTCGAGCTTTTATCAACATCCTTCAAATTGCCTTGTTGAAAAATTTGCTGTGTTTGAATTTTTTGGCCATTCCGTACCCCAGGACATTTTTGGAGGGCATGTCTCGTTTACACCCCTGCAGTCCTTGGCAATATTAGTGACCATTAGCAGTGGATTTAAAGCTGCTGTTTGAGGAAACGGCCTTAGGGTGGCAGCATTTCTGCGTTACCAACTCTGCTTGCTAGGGAAACAGAACCTTCCTGCAAGTTGTGCTTTTAGGTTGCAGATTAGAGTGGAATGTGCCAGGACAAGCCCCCATAAGTTTCAGCCTCCTTAATTCTTGTTTATGTCTTTAATTTTTAGTATTGATCAGAGCAAATTGGATTTTAAAATGTCGTTTGTTCTAGGTGTGCAGAATCTTGTTCATTTACACCTACACATATATATATATCTTGATCTTTGTGTCCTTTTCCATGTAGGTTATTACAGAGTGTTGAGTAGACCCCTCTTGGTATTCCATAGGTCTTGGGTGATGATATATTTTATATGTATTAGTATATGTTTGTTAACCCAATATCCGAATTTATGCATTCGTCACACCTTTTCACTGGCTTAACCATAAGTTTGCCTTCTCAATCTGAGACTGTCTTTCTCTATGGAAATATGTTCATTTTTATGAATTTTCAGATAACATAAGTGATATCATGGGACATTTGTCTTTCGCATTTTGACTTACTTCACGTTGTGTGATTATCTGTAGGCTCGTCTGTGGTGCTGCAAACGGCACTGTTTGATTTTTTTCGTGGCTAACATTCCATTCTGTACATATACCACGTCTTCTTTGTCCATTCATCGGTTTATGGACCTTTTTTTTTTGCGTCCATGTCTTGGCTATTTAAAGATTGCTGCAGTGCACATTTGCCTGCCTCTGTCTTTCCGATTCTGGTGGTCTTAGGTTATAGGCCCAGAAGGGGCCCTGCCGGATCATATGGTAGCTCAATTTTTACCTTTTAAAGCAGCTCCATTCAGTTTTCATTAGTGCTGTTACCACTTTCCATCCCACCAGCAGCTAGAAGGTACACAGTTCTCTAAAACCCCTTCAGCATTTATAGTTTGTAGACTTTTTGCTGATGGTCATTTGACTGGTGTGCGGTGAAACCTTTTCGGAGGTTGGATTTGCATGAGCCTAATAATTCCTTATACTGAGCTTTACACATGTCCTTTTTTTTCTTTTTTCCTTTTTTTAAAAGAGTGAGTACAACTTCCCTCTTCATATTGACTTCTTGAAAAATTTGTCAGGTGTTGAATTTTCTTGGCTATTCCCTACCCCAGGGCATTTTTTGAGGGCAGGTGTCATTTACAGCCCTGCAGTCCTTGTGAATGTTAAGTGACCATTAGCACCGTGTTGAAAGCTGCTGCTGTGGGAAACAGCCACAAAGCGGCAGCATTATTACGTTCTCAACTCTTGTTACTAGGGCAACAGAGTCTTCCTGGACGTCGTGTTTCTCGGTTGTAAATTAGAGTAGAATGTGCTCAGACAAACCCCCAGTTTATTTCTCCTTACTTATGTTGGTTTTTTACATTGAATTTATATTTCTGACTGGAGTAATTTTGATTAGAGTCTTGTGATTGTCTGGCAGTACAGAATCTGGTCAATTATTCATACATATATCTGTTCATCTTCGGATCCTGTTACCATGTATGTTATTACAGAGTGTTGAGTAGACCTCCCTTGGTATTTGGTAGGTGTTTGGTCATTATATACTTTATATATATTGGAGATTCTATAATTCATATAGTTTATATGTTTATAGACATTTAACATACGTTAATGTATGTATGTTAACATATATTAGTATATGTATGTTACCCCCATAATCCTAATTTATCGATCCTCCCACCTTTCATTTTGGTTAACCATTAGTTTGTTTATAAGTCTGTGAGTGTCTTTCTCTGTGGAAATATGTTCATTGGTAGCAATCTTAGGATAACATCTATAAATGATATCATGGGATATTTGTGATTGCCTTTTCACTTACTTGACCTAATATGATTATTTCTAGGCTCATCTGTAGTCATGAAAATGGCATTGTTCATTTTATTCCGAGGCTAATATTCAAATCGGTACATACACTACTTCTTCTTTGTCCATTTGTCTGTTGATGGACATCTTGTTTGCTTGCATGTCTAGGCTATTGTAAATATTGCTGCAGTGCATGTTTGCCTGTCTGTGTCTTTCCGATTCTGGTCTTCTTAAGGTATAGGCCCATTAGGGGATCGGCCGCATCATATGGTAGCTCAATTTTTACCTTTTAAATGCAGCTCCATTCTGTTCTCCTAATTAGCTGTTACCAGTTTACTTCCAACCAACAGCATAGCGGGTATGCATTTCTCCACACACCGGTCAGCATTCATAGTTTGTAGACTTTTTACTGATGGCATTTTGAATATTGGGTGGCGACATCTTTTTGTAGTTTGGATTTGCATCCAACCAATAATGCCTGATATTGAGCTTTTATCCATGTTCCTCTTTTTTTGGAAATAAAAGAGTGAGTAAAACTTACCTCTTCAAATTGTTTTCTTGAAAAATTCTCTGTGTTGTGAACTGTTTTGGCCATTACCTGCCCAGGACATTTTTTGAGGACACGTGTCATTTACAGCTCTACCATTGCTGAGAATCTTAAGTGACCGTTAGCCCTGTGTTTAAAGGTGCTGTTGTGGGAAAAGGCCACCAGGCGGCAGCCTTTCTCCATTCCCAAATCTGGTTACGAGGGCAGAAGAGCCTTCCTGAAAGTGGTTTTCCTAGGTTGTAAATTAGAGTGGAATGCGCCAGGACAAACCCCCCAAAACTTATGGCTACTTATTTGTTGTTGGTATTCTTAGTTTAATTTTCATTTTTATCAGAGCAAATTTGATTGCAATATTGTGTTTGTTCTAGGTGTACAGAATCTGTTTCATTTATACATATATCTTTTCATGTTTGGATCCTGTTCCATATAGGCTTTACAGAATGTTGTGTAGACCTCTCTTGGTATTTGGTATGTGTTTGGTGATTCTATATTTTATAAATATTACCATATGTCTATTAAAACCCAATATCCTGCGTTATACATTCGTCACACCTTTCCGCTTGGTTAACCACAAGTTTGTGTTCTGAATACGTGACTGTCCTCCTCTGTGGAAATAAGTTCATTAATATCAATTTTCCGGAATCACCTATACGTGATATCATAGGATATGTGTCTCTTGCTTTCTGACTTATTTCAAGTTGTGTGATTATCTCTAGCCTCATCTGTGGTGCTGCAAATGGCATTGTTTTATTTTTTTCATGGCTAATATTCCATTCGTACATATACCACTTGTTCTTTGTCCATTTATCAGTTCATTGACCTTTTTTTGCTTCCATGTCTTGGCTATTTAAATATTGCTGCAGTGCACATTTGCCTACTTCTGTCTTTCCGATTCTGGTGGTCTTAAGTTATAGGCCCAGAAGGTGCCCTGCCGGATCATATGGTAGCTCAATTTTTACCTTTTAAAGCACCTCCATTCTATTTTCATTAGTGCTGTTACCACATTCCATCCCACCAGCAGCTAGAAGGTACACAGTTCTCTAAAACCCCTTCAGCATTTATAGTTTGTAGACTTTTTGCTGATGGTCATTTGACTGGTGTGCGGTGAAACCTTTTCGGAGGTTGATTTGCATGCGTCTAATAATTCCTTATACTGCTCTTTAGGCATGTCCTTTTCTTTCTATTTTTCTTGTTTTTTAAAGAGTGAGTACAACTTCCCTCTTCATATTGACTTCTTGAAAAATTTGTCATGTGTTGTATTTTCTTGGCTATTCCCTACCCAAGGACATTTTTTGAGGGAAGGTGATATTTACAGCCCTGCAGTCCTTGTGAATATTAAGTGACATTTGGCGGTGTTGAAAGCTGCTGTTGTGAGAAACAGCCACAAGGCGGCAGCATTATTACGTTCTCAACTGTTGATACTAGGGCAACAGAGTCTTCCTGGACGTCGTGTTTCTCGGTTGTAAATTAGAGTAGAATGTGCTCAGACAAACCCCCAGTTTATTTCTCCTTACTTATGTTGGTTTTTTACATTGAATTTATGTTTCTGACTGGAGTAATTTTGATTAGAGTCTTGTGATTGTCTGGCAGTACAGAATCTGGTCAATTATTCATACATATATCTGTTCATCTTCGGATCCTGTTACCATGTATGTTATTACAGAGTGTTGAGTAGACCTCCCTTGGTATTTGGTAGGTGTTTGGTCATTATATACTTTATATATATTGGAGATTATATAATTCATATAGTTTATATGTTTATAGACATTTAACATACGTCAATGTATGTATGTTAACATATATTAGTATATGTATGTTACCCCCATAATCCTAATTTATCGATCCTCCCACCTTTCATTTTGGTTAACCATTAGTTTGTTTATAAGTCTGTGAGTGTCTTTCTCTGTGGAAATATGTTCATTGGTAGCAATCTTAGGATAACATCTATAAATGATATCATGGGATATTTGTGATTGCCTTTTCACTTACTTGACCTAATATGATTATTTCTAGGCTCATCTGTAGTCATGAAAATGGCATTGTTCATTTTATTCCGAGGCTAATATTCAAATCGGTACATACACTACTTCTTTGTCCATTTGTCTGTTGATGGACATCTTGTTTGCTTGTATGTCTAGGCTATTGTAAATATTGCTGCAGTGCATGTTTGCCTGTCTGTGTCTTTCCGATTCTGGTCTTCTTAAGGTATAGGCCCATTAGGGGATCGGCCGCATCATATGGTAGCTCAATTTTTACCTTATAAATGCAGCTCCATTCTGTTCTCCTAATTAGCTGTTACCAGTTTACTTCCAACCAACAACATAGCGGGTATGCATTTCTCCACACACCCGTCAGCATTCATAGTTTGTAGACTTTTACTGATGGCATTTTGAATATTGGGTGGCGACATCTTTTTGTAGTTTGGATTTGCATCCAACCAATAATGCCTGATATTGACCTTCTATCCATGTTCCTCTTTTTTTTGGAAATAAAAGAGTGAGTAAAACTTACCTCTTCAAATTGTTTTCTTGAAAAATTCTCTGTGTTGTGAACTTTTTTGGCCATTACCTACCCAGGACATTTTTTGACGACACGTGTCATTGACAGCCCTACAATTCCTGTGAATCTTAAGTGACCGTTAGCCCTGTGTTTAAAGCTGCTTTTGTAGGAAACGGCCACCAGGCGGCAGCATTTCTCCATTCCCAAATCTGGTTATTAGGGCAGAAGAGCCTTCCTGAAAGTGGTTTTCCTAGGTTGTAAATTAGAATGGAATGTGCCAGGGATAACCTCAATAAGTTTATGTCTCATTAATTGTTGTTCGTGGTTTTAATTTTTTAAATTGGGGTAATGATTAGAATAGTGTTTGTTCCAGGTGTGCACAATCAGGTTCAATTGAACATTATATATATCTATTCATGTGCAGATCCTCTTCCCATGTAAATTACTATTATTTTTTTAATAAATTTATTTAATTTAATTATTTATTTTTGGCTGAGTTGGATCTTCGCTGCTGCATGTGGGCTTTTTCTAGTTGCGGTGAGCGGGGGCTACTCTCCATTGCGCTGCACGGGCTTCTCCCTGCAGTGGCTTGTCTGTGTTGCAGAGCACGGTCTCTAGGCATGCGGGCTTCAGTAGTTGTGGCACGTGGGCTCAGTAGTTGTGGCTCCTGGGCTCTAGAGCGCAGGCTCAGTAGTTGTGGTGCACGGGCTTATTTGCTCTGCAGCATGTGGGATCTTCCTGGACCAGGGATCGAACCCATGTCCCCTGCACTGGCAGGCGGATTCTTAACCACGGCGCCACCAGGGAAGCCCCCGTATAAATTATTACAGCGCGTTCAGTAGACCTTCCTTGGTATATGGTTGGTCTTTTTGAGATATGTATTTAATATGTATTTGTATACGTATGGTAACCCTAATCTTCATTTATCCATTGCTCCCAGCTTTCCTTTTACATAACCATAGTTTGTTTTCCAAGTCCGTGAGTGTCTTTCTCTGTGGAAATATGTTCATTTGTGTCAGTTGTTAGGTAACGCCTATAAGTGATATCACAGGATATTTGTCGTCTGCTTTCCGACTTACCTCATGTTCTGTGATTATATCTAGGCTCACCTATGGTGCTGCAAAGAGCAGTGTTTCATTCTTTTCCATGCTGAATATTCCATTGTGTACATGGACCAGTTCTTCTTTGGGCATTCATCTGTTGATGGACATTTTGGTTTCTTCCCACTCTTGGCTATGCTAAATATTGATGCAGTGCAGGATTGCCAGCCTGTGTCTTTTGGATTCTGGTCTTCTCCGGGGATAGGCCCAGCAGTGGGCCTACCAGATCATATGGTAGTCTAATTTTTACCTTTAAACGCACCTCCATTCTGTTCTCACTACTGGCTGTTACCAGTTGACATCCCACCAGCAACTAGAGGGTACACAGTCCTCTAAAACCCCTTCAGCATTTATTGTTTGTAGACTTTTTACTGATGGCATTTGGAGTGTTGGGTGGTGATACCTTTGTGTAGTTTAGATTTGCATGCATCTAATACTTCCTGATATTGAGCTTTTAATCCACGTCCGTTTTCTTTTCTTTTTTTTTTAAAGTTCAACAGAAAAACTTACCTCTTCAAATTGTTTCCTTGAAAAATTTGCCGTGTTCTGAATTCCTGTGGCCATTACCTACACCTGGATATTTTTTGAGGGCAGGTGTCATTTACAGCTCTGTAGTAATTGTGAATATTAAGTACCCATTAGCACTGGGTTTAAAGCTGCTGTTACAGGAAACGGCCACAAGGCGGCCGCATGTCTATACTCCCAACTCTGGTTACTAGGGCAACAGAGCCTTCCTGGAAGTCCTGTTTGTAGGTTGTAAATTAGAGTGGAATGTGCCAGGACAAACCCCCCAAAACTTATGGCTACTTATTTGTTGTTGGTATTCTTAGTTTAATTTTCATTTTTATCAGAGCAAATTTGATTGCAATGTTGTGTTTGTTCTAGGTGTACAGAATCTGTTTCATTGATACATACATCTTTTCATGTTTGGATCCTGTCCCATATAGGTAATGACAGAATGTTGTGTAGACCTCTCTTGGTATTCGGTATGTTTTTGGTGATTCTATATTTTATAAGTATTAGCATATGTCTGTTAAAACCCAATATCCTGCGTTATACATTCGTCACACCTTTCCGCTTGGTTAACCACAAGTTTGTGTTCTGAATACGTGAGTGTCCTTCTCTGTGGAAATAAGTTCATTAATATCAATTTTTAGATAACACCTATACGTGATATCATAGGATATGTGTCTCTCGCTTTCTGACTTACTTCAAGATGTGTGATTATCTCTAGCCTCATCTATGGTGCTGCAAACAGCATTGTTTCATTCTTTTCCCTGTCTAATATTGCATTGTGTACGTGGACCTCTTTTTCGTCCATTCATCTGATGATGGACATTTTTGTTGCTTCCATGTCTTGGCTATTGTAAATACTGATGCACTACACGATTTTCCATCCTGTGTCTTTTTGATTCTGGCCTTCACAGGTTACAGGCCCAATAGTGGGCCTTCTGGATCATATGGTAACTCAATTTTTACCTTCAAACGCACTGCCATTCTATTCCTTTTATTGGCTCTTACCAGTTTACATCCCACTTAGACCTAGAGGTTATGCTATTCTCCACAACTTCTTCAACATCTACTGTTTGTAGACTTTTTGCTGATGGTCATTCTGACCGGTGTGAGGTGATACCTTTGGGTAGGTTGGATTTGCATGTGTCTAATAATTCCTGATGTCGAGCTTTTATCAACATCCTTCAAATTGCCTTGTTGAAAAATTTGCTGTGTTTGAATTTTTTGGCCATTCCGTACCCCAGGACATTTTTGGAGGGCATGTCTCGTTTACACCCCTGCAGTCCTTGGCAATATTAGTGACCATTAGCAGTGGATTTAAAGCTGCTGTTTGAGGAAACGGCCTTAGGGTGGCAGCATTTCTGCGTTACCAACTCTGCTTGCTAGGGAAACAGAACCTTCCTGCAAGTTGTGCTTTTAGGTTGCAGATTAGAGTGGAATGTGCCAGGACAAGCCCCCATAAGTTTCCGCCTCCTTAATTCTTGTTTATGTCTTTAATTTTTAGTATTGATCAGAGCAAATTGGATTTTAAAATGTCGTTTGTTCTAGGTGTGCAGAATCTTGTTCATTTACACCTACACATATATATATATCTTGATCTTTGTGTCCTTTTCCATGTAGGTTATTACAGAGTGTTGAGTAGACCCCTCTTGGTATTCCATAGGTCTTGGGTGATGATATATTTTATATGTATTAGTATATGTTTGTTAACCCAATATCCGAATTTATGCATTCGTCACACCTTTTCACTGGCTTAACCATAAGTTTGCCTTCTCAATCTGAGACTGTCTTTCTCTATGGAAATATGTTCATTTTTATGAATTTTCAGATAACATAAGTGATATCATGGGACATTTGTCTTTCGCATTTTGACTTACTTCACGTTGTGTGATTATCTGTAGGCTCGTCTGTGGTGCTGCAAACGGCACTGTTTGATTTTTTTCGTGGCTAACATTCCATTCTGTACATATACCACGTCTTCTTTGTCCATTCATCAGTTTATGGACCTTTTTTTTTTGCGTCCATGTCTTGGCTATTTAAATATTGCTGCAGTGCACATTTGCCTGCCTCTGTCTTTCCGATTCTGGTGGTCTTAGGTTATAGGCCCAGAAGGGGCCCTGCCGGATCATATGGTAGCTCAATTTTTACCTTTTAAAGCAGCTCCATTCAGTTTTCATTAGTGCTGTTACCACTTTCCATCCCACCAGCAGCTAGGAGGTACACAGTTCTCTAAAACCCCTTCAGCATTTATAGTTTGTAGACTTTTTGCTGATGGTCATTTGACTGGTGTGCGGTGAAACCTTTTCGGAGGTTGGATTTGCATGAGCCTAATAATTCCTTATACTGAGCTTTACACATGTCCTCTTTTTTCTTTTTTCCTTTTTTTAAAAGAGTGAGTACAACTTCCCTCTTCATATTGACTTCTTGAAAAATTTGTCAGGTGTTGAATTTTCTTGGCTATTCCCTACCCCAGGGCATTTTTTGAGGGCAGGTGTCATTTACAGCCCTGCAGTCCTTGTGAATGTTAAGTGACCATTAGCACCGTGTTGAAAGCTGCTGCTGTGGGAAACAGCCACAAAGCGGCAGCATTATTACGTTCTCAACTCTTGTTACTAGGGCAACAGAGTCTTCCTGGACGTCGTGTTTCTCGGTTGTAAATTAGAGTAGAATGTGCTCAGACAAACCCCCAGTTTATTTCTCCTTACTTATGTTGGTTTTTTACATTGAATTTATATTTCTGACTGGAGTAATTTTGATTAGAGTCTTGTGATTGTCTGGCAGTACAGAATCTGGTCAATTATTCATGCATATATCTGTTCATCTTCGGATCCTGTTACCATGTATGTTATTACAGAGTGTTGAGTCGACCTCCCTTGGTATTTGGTAGGTGTTTGGTCATTATATACTTTATATATATTGGAGATTATAGAATTCATATAGTTTATATGTTTATAGACATTTAACATACGTTAATGTATGTATGTTAACATATATTAGTATATGTATGTTACCCCCATAATCCTAATTTATCGATCCTCCCACCTTTCATTTTGGTTAACCATTAGTTTGTTTATAAGTCTGTGAGTGTCTTTCTCTGTGGAAATATGTTCATTGGTAGCAATCTTAGGATAACATCTATAAATGATATCATGGGATATTTGCGATTGCCTTTTCACTTACTTGACCTAATATGATTATTTCTAGGCTCATCTGTAGTCATGAAAATGGCATTGTTCATTTTATTCCGAGGCTAATATTCAAATCGGTACATACACTACTTCTTCTTTGTCCATTTGTCTGTTGATGGACATCTTGTTTGCTTGCATGTCTAGGCTATTGTAAATATTGCTGCAGTGCATGTTTGCCTGTCTGTGTCTTTCCGATTCTGGTCTTCTTAAGGTATAGGCCCATTAGGGGATCGGCCGCATCATATGGTAGCTCAATTTTTACCTTATAAATGCAGCTCCATTCTCTTCTCCTAATTAGCTGTTACCAGTTTACTTCCAACCAACAGCATAGCGGGTATGCATTTCTCCACACACCCGTCAGCATTCATAGTTTGTAGACATTTTACTGATGGCATTTTGAATATTGGGTGGCGACATCTTTTTGTAGTTTGGATTTGCATCCAACCAATAATGCCTGATATTGAGCTTTTATCCATGTTCCTCTTTGTTTTTGGAAATGAAAGAATGAGTAAAACTTACCTCTTCAAATTGTTTTCTTGAAAAATTCTCTGTGTTGTGAACTTTTTTGGCCATAACCTACCCAGGACATTTTTTGACGACACGTGTCATTGACAGCCCTACAATTCCTGTGAATCTTAAGTGATCGTTAGCCCTGTGTTTAAAGCTGCTTTTGTGGGAAACGGCCACCAGGCCGCAGCATTTCTCCATTCCCAAATCTGGTTATTAGGGCAGAAGAGCCTTCCTGAAAGTGGTTTTCCTAGGTTGTAAATTAGAATGGAATGTGCCAGGGATAACCTCAATAAGTTTATGTCTCATTAAATGTTGTTCGTGGTTTTAATTTTTTAAATTGAGGTAATGATTAGAATAGTGTTTGTTCCAGGTGTGCACAATCAGGTTCAATTGAACATTATATATATCTATTCATGTGCAGATCCTCTTCCCATGTAAATTACTATTATTTTTTTAATAAATTTATTTAATTTAATTATTTATTTTTGGCTGAGTTGGATCTTCGCTGCTGCATGTGGGCTTTTTCTAGTTGCGGTGAGCGGGGGCTACTCTCCATTGCGCTGCACGGGCTTCTCCCTGCAGTGGCTTGTCTGTGTTGCAGAGCACGGTCTCTAGGCATGCGGGCTTCAGTAGTTGTGGCACGTGGGCTCAGTAGTTGTGGCTCCTGGGCTCTAGAGCGCAGGCTCAGTAGTTGTGGTGCACGGGCTTATTTGCTCTGCAGCATGTGGGATCTTCCTGGACCAGGGATCGAACCCATGTCCCCTGCACTGGCAGGCGGATTCTTAACCACGGCACCACCAGGGAAGCCCCTGTATAAATTATTACAGCGTGTTCAGTAGACCTTCCTTGGTATATGGTTGGTCTTTTTGAGATATGTATTTAATATGTATTTGTATACGTATGGTAACCCTAATCTTCATTTATCCATTGCTCCCAGCTTTCCTTTTACATAACCATAGTTTGTTTTCCAAGTCCGTGAGTGTCTTTCTCTGTGGAAATATGTTCATTTGTGTCAGTTGTTAGGTAACGCCTATAAGTGATATCACAGGATATTTGTCGTCTGCTTTCCGACTTACCTCATGTTCTGTGATTATATCTAGGCTCACCTATGGTGCTGCAAAGAGCAGTGTTTCATTCTTTTCCATGCTGAATATTCCATTGTGTACATGGACCAGTTCTTCTTTGGGCATTCATCTGTTGATGGACATTTTGGTTTCTTCCCACTCTTGGCTATGCTAAATATTGATGCAGTGCAGGATTGCCAGCCTGTGTCTTTTGGATTCTGGTCTTCTCCGGGGATAGGCCCAGCAGTGGGCCTACCAGATCATATGGTAGTCTAATTTTTACCTTTAAACGCACCTCCATTCTGTTCTCACTACTGGCTGTTACCAGTTGACATCCCACCAGCAACTAGAGGGTACACAGTCCTCTAAAACCCCTTCAGCATTTATTGTTTGTAGACTTTTTACTGATGGCATTTGGAGTGTTGGGTGGTGATACCTTTGTGTAGTTTAGATTTGCATGCATCTAATACTTCCTGATATTGAGCTTTTAATCCACGTCCGTTTTCTTTTCTTTTTTTTTAAAGTTGAACAGAAAAACTTACCTCTTCAAATTGTTTCCTTGAAAAATTTGCCGTGTTCTGAATTCCTGTGGCCATTACCTACACCTGGATATTTTTTGAGGGCAGGTGTCATTTACAACTCTGTAGTAATTGTGAATATTAAGTACCCATTAGCACTGGGTTTAAAGCTGCTGTTACAGGAAACGGCCACAAGGCGGCCGCATGTCTATACTCCCAACTCTGGTTACTAGGGCAACAGAGCCTTCCTGGAAGTCCTGTTTGTAGGTTGTAAATTAGAGTGGAATGTGCCAGGACAAACCCCCCAAAACTTATGGCTACTTATTTGTTGTTGGTATTCTTAGTTTAATTTTCATTTTTATCAGAGCAAATTTGATTGCAATGTTGTGTTTGTTCTAGGTGTACAGAATCTGTTTCATTGATACATACATCTTTTCATGTTTGGATCCTGTCCCATATAGGTAATGACAGAATGTTGTGTAGACCTCTCTTGGTATTCGGTATGTTTTTGGTGATTCTATATTTTATAAGTATTAGCATATGTCTGTTAAAACCCAATATCCTCCGTTATACATTCGTCACACCTTTCCGCTTGGTTAACCACAAGTTTGTGTTCTGAATACGTGAGTGTCCTTCTCTGTGGAAATAAGTTCATTAATATCAATTTTTAGATAACACCTATACGTGATATCATAGGATATGTGTCTCTCGCTTTCTGACTTACTTCAAGATGTGTGATTATCTCTAGCCTCATCTATGGTGCTGCAAACAGCATTGTTTCATTCTTTTCCCTGTCTAATATTGCATTGTGTACGTGGACCTCTTTTTCGTCCATTCATCTGATGATGGACATTTTTGTTGCTTCCATGTCTTGGCTATTGTAAATACTGATGCACTACACGATTTTCCATCCTGTGTCTTTTTGATTCTGGCCTTCACAGGTTACAGGCCCAATAGTGGGCCTTCTGGATCATATGGTAACTCAATTTTTACCTTCAAACGCACTGCCATTCTATTCCTTTTATTGGCTCTTACCAGTTTACATCCCACTTAGACCTAGAGGTTATGCTATTCTCCACAACTTCTTCAACATCTACTGTTTGTAGACTTTTTGCTGATGGTCATTCTGACCGGTGTGAGGTGATACCTTTGGGTAGGTTGGATTTGCATGTGTCTAATAATTCCTGATGTCGAGCTTTTATCAACATCCTTCAAATTGCCTTGTTGAAAAATTTGCTGTGTTTGAATTTTTTGGCCATTCCGTACCCCAGGACATTTTTGGAGGGCATGTCTCGTTTACACCCCTGCAGTCCTTGGCAATATTAGTGACCATTAGCAGTGGATTTAAAGCTGCTGTTTGAGGAAACGGCCTTAGGGTGGCAGCATTTCTGCGTTACCAACTCTGCTTGCTAGGGAAACAGAACCTTCCTGCAAGTTGTGCTTTTAGGTTGCAGATTAGAGTGGAATGTGCCAGGACAAGCCCCCATAAGTTTCAGCCTCCTTAATTCTTGTTTATGTCTTTAATTTTTAGTATTGATCAGAGCAAATTGGATTTCAAAATGTCGTTTGTTCTAGGTGTGCAGAATCTTGTTCATTTACACCTACACATATATATATATCTTGATCTTTGTGTCCTTTTCCATGTAGGTTATTACAGAGTGTTGAGTAGACCCCTCTTGGTATTCCATAGGTCTTGGGTGATGATATATTTTATATGTATTAGTATATGTTTGTTAACCCAATATCCGAATTTATGCATTCGTCACACCTTTTCACTGGCTTAACCATAAGTTTGCCTTCTCAATCTGAGACTGTCTTTCTCTATGGAAATATGTTCATTTTTATGAATTTTCAGATAACATAAGTGATATCATGGGACATTTGTCTTTCGCATTTTGACTTACTTCACGTTGTGTGATTATCTGTAGGCTCGTCTGTGGTGCTGCAAACGGCACTGTTTGATTTTTTTCGTGGCTAACATTCCATTCTGTACATATACCACGTCTTCTTTGTCCATTCATCGGTTTATGGACCTTTTTTTTTGCGTCCATGTCTTGGCTATTTAAATATTGCTGCAGTGCACATTTGCCTGCCTCTGTCTTTCCGATTCTGGTGGTCTTAGGTTATAGGCCCAGAAGGGGCCCTGCCGGATCATATGGTAGCTCAATTTTTACCTTTTAAAGCAGCTCCATTCAGTTTTCATTAGTGCTGTTACCACTTTCCATCCCACCAGCAGCTAGAAGGTACACAGTTCTCTAAAACCCTTTCAGCATTTATAGTTTGTAGACTTTTTGCTGATGGTCATTTGACTGGTGTGCGGTGAAACCTTTTCGGAGGTTGGATTTGCATGAGCCTAATAATTCCTTATACTGAGCTTTACACATGTCCTTTTTTTTCTTTTTTCCTTTTTTTGAAAGAGTGAGTACAACTTCCCTCTTCATATTGACTTCTTGAAAAATTTGTCAGGTGTTGAATTTTCTTGGCTATTCCCTACCCCAGGGCATTTTTTGAGGGCAGGTGTCATTTACAGCCCTGCAGTCCTTGTGAATGTTAAGTGACCATTAGCACCGTGTTGAAAGCTGCTGCTGTGGGAAACAGCCACAAAGCGGCAGCATTATTACGTTCTCAACTCTTGTTACTAGGGCAACAGAGTCTTCCTGGACGTCGTGTTTCTCGGTTGTAAATTAGAGTAGAATGTGCTCAGACAAACCCCCAGTTTATTTCTCCTTACTTATGTTGGTTTTTTACATTGAATTTATATTTCTGACTGGAGTAATTTTGATTAGAGTCTTGTGATTGTCTGGCAGTACAGAATCTGGTCAATTATTCATGCATATATCTGTTCATCTTCGGATCCTGTTACCATGTATGTTATTACAGAGTGTTGAGTAGACCTCCCTTGGTATTTGGTAGGTGTTTGGTCATTATATACTTTATATATATTGGAGATTATAGAATTCATATAGTTTATATGTTTATAGACATTTAACATACGTTAATGTATGTATGTTAACATATATTAGTATATGTATGTTACCCCCATAATCCTAATTTATCGATCCTCCCACCTTTCATTTTGGTTAACCATTAGTTTGTTTATAAGTCTGTGAGTGTCTTTCTCTGTGGAAATATGTTCATTGGTAGCAATCTTAGGATAACATCTATAAATGATATCATGGGATATTTGCGATTGCCTTTTCACTTACTTGACCTAATATGATTATTTCTAGGCTCATCTGTAGTCATGAAAATGGCATTGTTCATTTTATTCCGAGGCTAATATTCAAATCGGTACATACACTACTTCTTCTTTGTCCATTTGTCTGTTGATGGACATCTTGTTTGCTTGCATGTCTAGGCTATTGTAAATATTGCTGCAGTGCATGTTTGCCTGTCTGTGTCTTTCCGATTCTGGTCTTCTTAAGGTATAGGCCCATTAGGGGATCGGCCGCATCATATGGTAGCTCAATTTTTACCTTATAAATGCAGCTCCATTCTCTTCTCCTAATTAGCTGTTACCAGTTTACTTCCAACCAACAGCATAGCGGGTATGCATTTCTCCACACACCCGTCAGCATTCATAGTTTGTAGACTTTTTACTGATGGCATTTTGAATATTGGGTGGCGACATCTTTTTGTAGTTTGGATTTGCATCCAACCAATAATGCCTGATATTGAGCTTTTATCCATGTTCCTCTTTTTTTTAAAATAAAAGAGTGAGTAAAACTTACCTCTTCAAATTGTTTTCTTGAAAAATTCTCTGTGTTGTGAACTTTTTTGGCCATTACCTACCCAGGACATTTTTTGAGGACACGTGTCATTGACAGCCCTACAATTCCTGTGAATCTTAAGTGATCGTTAGCCCTGTGTTTAAAGCTGCTTTTGTGGGAAACGGCCACCAGGCCGCAGCATTTCTCCATTCCCAAATCTGGTTATTAGGGCAGAAGAGCCTTCCTGAAAGTGGTTTTCCTAGGTTGTAAATTAGAATGGAATGTGCCAGGGATAACCTCAATAAGTTTATGTCTCATTAATTGTTGTTCGTGGTTTTAATTTTTTAAATTGGGGTAATGATTAGAATAGTGTTTGTTCCAGGTGTGCACAATCAGGTTCAATTGAACATTATATATATATCTATTCATGTGCAGATCCTCTTCCCATGTAAATTACTATTATTTTTTTAATAAATTTATTTAATTTAATTATTTATTTTTGGCTGAGTTGGATCTTCGCTGCTGCATGTGGGCTTTTTCTAGCTGCGGTGAGCGGGGGCTACTCTCCATTGCGCTGCACGGGCTTCTCCCTGCAGTGGCTTGTCTTGTTGCAGAGCACGGTCTCTAGGCATGCGGACTTCAGTAGTTGTGGCACGTGGGCTCAGTAGTTGTGGCTCCTGGGCTCTAGAGCGCAGGCTCAGTAGTTGTGGTGCACGGGCTTATTTGCTCTGCAGCATGTGGGATCTTCCTGGACCAGGGATCGAACCCATGTCCCCTGCACTGGCAGGCGGATTCTTAACCACGGCGCCACCAGGGAAGCCCCCGTATAAATTATTACAGCGTGTTCAGTAGACCTTCCTTGGTATATGGTTGGTCTTTTTGAGATATGTATTTAATATGTATTTGTATACGTATGGTAACCCTAATCTTCATTTATCCATTGCTCCCAGCTTTCCTTTTACATAACCATAGTTTGTTTTCCAAGTCCGTGAGTGTCTTTCTCTGTGGAAATATGTTCATTTGTGTCAGTTGTTAGGTAACGCCTATAAGTGATATCACAGGATATTTGTCGTCTGCTTTCCGACTTACCTCATGTTCTGTGATTATATCTAGGCTCACCTATGGTGCTGCAAAGAGCAGTGTTTCATTCTTTTCCATGCTGAATATTCCATTGTGTACATGGACCAGTTCTTCTTTGGGCATTCATCTGTTGATGGACATTTTGGTTTCTTCCCACTCTTGGCTATGCTAAATATTGATGCAGTGCAGGATTGCCAGCCTGTGTCTTTTGGATCCTGGTCTTCTCCGGGGATAGGCCCAGCAGTGGGCCTACCAGATCATATGGTAGTCTAATTTTTACCTTTAAACGTACCTCCATTCTGTTCTCACTACTGGCTGTTACCAGTTGACATCCCACCAGCAACTAGAGGGTACACAGTCCTCTAAAACCCCTTCAGCATTTATTGTTTGTAGACTTTTTACTGATGGCATTTGGAGTGTTGGGTGGTGATACCTTTGTGTAGTTTAGATTTGCATGCATCTAATACTTCCTGATATTGAGCTTTTAATCCACGTCCGTTTTCTTTTCTTTTTTTTTTAAAGTTCAACAGAAAAACTTACCTCTTCAAATTGTTTCCTTGAAAAATTTGCCGTGTTCTGAATTCCTGTGGCCATTACCTACACCTGGATATTTTTTGAGGGCAGGTGTCATTTACAACTCTGTAGTAATTGTGAATATTAAGTAACCATTAGCACTGGGTTTAAAGCTGCTGTTACAGGAAACGGCCACAAGGCGGCCGCATGTCTATACTCCCAACTCTGGTTACTAGGGCAACAGAGCCTTCCTGGAAGTCCTGTTTGTAGGTTGTAAATTAGAGTGGAATGTGCCAGGACAAACCCCCCAAAACTTATGGCTACTTATTTGTTGTTGGTATTCTTAGTTTAATTTTCATTTTTATCAGAGCAAATGTGATTGCAATGTTGTGTTTGTTCTAGGTGTACAGAATCTGTTTCATTGATACATACATCTTTTCATGTTTGGATCCTGTCCCATATAGGTAATGACAGAATGTTGTGTAGACCTCTCTTGGTATTCGGTATGTTTTTGGTGATTCTATATTTTATAAGTATTAGCATATGTCTGTTAAAACCCAATATCCTGCGTTATACATTCGTCACACCTTTCCGCTTGGTTAACCACAAGTTTGTGTTCTGAATACGTGAGTGTCCTTCTCTGTGGAAATAAGTTCATTAATATCAATTTTTAGATAACACCTATACGTGATATCATAGGATATGTGTCTCTCGCTTTCTGACTTACTTCAAGATGTGTGATTATCTCTAGCCTCATCTATGGTGCTGCAAACAGCATTGTTTCATTCTTTTCCCTGTCTAATATTGCATTGTGTACGTGGACCTCTTTTTCGTCCATTCATCTGATGATGGACATTTTTGTTGCTTCCATGTCTTGGCTATTGTAAATACTGATGCACTACACGATTTTCCATCCTGTGTCTTTTTGATTCTGGCCTTCACAGGTTACAGGCCCAATAGTGGGCCTTCTGGATCATATGGTAACTCAATTTTTACCTTCAAACGCACTGCCATTCTATTCCTTTTATTGGCTCTTACCAGTTTACATCCCACTTAGACCTAGAGGTTATGCTATTCTCCACAACTTCTTCAACATCTACTGTTTGTAGACTTTTTGCTGATGGTCATTCTGACCGGTGTGAGGTGATACCTTTGGGTAGGTTGGATTTGCATGTGTCTAATAATTCCTGATGTCGAGCTTTTATCAACATCCTTCAAATTGCCTTGTTGAAAAATTTGCTGTGTTTGAATTTTTTGGCCATTCCGTACCCCAGGACATTTTTGGAGGGCATGTCTCGTTTACACCCCTGCAGTCCTTGGCAATATTAGTGACCATTAGCAGTGGATTTAAAGCTGCTGTTTGAGGAAACGGCCTTAGGGTGGCAGCATTTCTGCGTTACCAACTCTGCTTGCTAGGGAAACAGAACCTTCCTGCAAGTTGTGCTTTTAGGTTGCAGATTAGAGTGGAATGTGCCAGGACAAGCCCCCATAAGTTTCCGCCTCCTTAATTCTTGTTTATGTCTTTAATTTTTAGTATTGATCAGAGCAAATTGGATTTTAAAATGTCGTTTGTTCTAGGTGTGCAGAATCTTGTTCATTTACACCTACACATATATATATATCTTGATCTTTGTGTCCTTTTCCATGTAGGTTATTACAGAGTGTTGAGTAGACCACTCTTGGTATTCCATAGGTCTTGGGTGATGATATATTTTATATGTATTAGTATATGTTTGTTAACCCAATATCCGAATTTATGCATTCGTCACACCTTTTCACTGGCTTAACCATAAGTTTGCCTTCTCAATCTGAGACTGTCTTTCTCTATGGAAATATGTTCATTTTTATGAATTTTCAGATAACATAAGTGATATCATGGGACATTTGTCTTTCGCATTTTGACTTACTTCACGTTGTGTGATTATCTGTAGGCTCGTCTGTGGTGCTGCAAACGGCACTGTTTGATTTTTTTCGTGGCTAACATTCCATTCTGTACATATACCACGTCTTCTTTGTCCATTCATCAGTTTATGGACCTTTTTTTTTTGCGTCCATGTCTTGGCTATTTAAATATTGCTGCAGTGCACATTTGCCTGCCTCTGTCTTTCCGATTCTGGTGGTCTTAGGTTATAGGCCCAGAAGGGGCCCTGCCGGATCATATGGTAGCTCAATTTTTACCTTTTAAAGCAGCTCCATTCAGTTTTCATTAGTGCTGTTACCACTTTCCATCCCACCAGCAGCTAGAAGGTACACAGTTCTCTAAAACCCCTTCAGCATTTATAGTTTGTAGACTTTTTGCTGATGGTCATTTGACTGGTGTGCGGTGAAACCTTTTCGGAGGTTGGATTTGCATGAGCCTAGTAATTCCTTATACTGAGCTTTACACATGTCCTTTTTTTTCTTTTTTCCTTTTTTTAAAAGAGTGAGTACAACTTCCCTCTTCATATTGACTTCTTGAAAAATTTGTCAGGTGTTGAATTTTCTTGGCTATTCCCTACCCCAGGGCATTTTTTGAGGGCAGGTGTCATTTACAGCCCTGCAGTCCTTGTGAATGTTAAGTGACCATTAGCACCGTGTTGAAAGCTGCTGCTGTGGGAAACAGCCACAAAGCGGCAGCATTATTACGTTCTCAACTCTTGTTACTAGGGCAACAGAGTCTTCCTGGACGTCGTGTTTCTCGGTTGTAAATTAGAGTAGAATGTGCTCAGACAAACCCCCAGTTTATTTCTCCTTACTTATGTTGGTTTTTTACATTGAATTTATATTTCTGACTGGAGTAATTTTGATTAGAGTCTTGTGATTGTCTGGCAGTACAGAATCTGGTCAATTATTCATGCATATATCTGTTCATCTTCGGATCCTGTTACCATGTATGTTATTACAGAGTGTTGAGTAGACCTCCCTTGGTATTTGGTAGGTGTTTGGTCATTATATACTTTATATATATTGGAGATTATAGAATTCATATAGTTTATATGTTTATAGACATTTAACATACGTTAATGTATGTATGTTAACATATATTAGTATATGTATGTTACCCCCATAATCCTAATTTATCGATCCTCCCACCTTTCATTTTGGTTAACCATTAGTTTGTTTATAAGTCTGTGAGTGTCTTTCTCTGTGGAAATATGTTCATTGGTAGCAATCTTAGGATAACATCTATAAATGATATCATGGGATATTTGCGATTGCCTTTTCACTTACTTGACCTAATATGATTATTTCTAGGCTCATCTGTAGTCATGAAAATGGCATTGTTCATTTTATTCCGAGGCTAATATTCAAATCGGTACATACACTACTTCTTCTTTGTCCATTTGTCTGTTGATGGACATCTTGTTTGCTTGCATGTCTAGGCTATTGTAAATATTGCTGCAGTGCATGTTTGCCTGTCTGTGTCTTTCCGATTCTGGTCTTCTTAAGGTATAGGCCCATTAGGGGATCGGCCGCATCATATGGTAGCTCAATTTTTACCTTATAAATGCAGCTCCATTCTCTTCTCCTAATTAGCTGTTACCAGTTTACTTCCAACCAACAGCATAGCGGGTATGCATTTCTCCACACACCCGTCAGCATTCATAGTTTGTAGACTTTTTACTGATGGCATTTTGAATATTGGGTGGCGACATCTTTTTGTAGTTTGGATTTGCATCCAACCAATAATGCCTGATATTGAGCTTTTATCCATGTTCCTCTTTTTTTTAAAATAAAAGAGTGAGTAAAACTTACCTCTTCAAATTGTTTTCTTGAAAAATTCTCTGTGTTGTGAACTTTTTTGGCCATTACCTACCCAGGACATTTTTTGAGGACACGTGTCATTGACAGCCCTACAATTCCTGTGAATCTTAAGTGATCGTTAGCCCTGTGTTTAAAGCTGCTTTTGTGGGAAACGGCCACCAGGCCGCAGCATTTCTCCATTCCCAAATCTGGTTATTAGGGCAGAAGAGCCTTCCTGAAAGTGGTTTTCCTAGGTTGTAAATTAGAATGGAATGTGCCAGGGATAACCTCAATAAGTTTATGTCTCATTAATTGTTGTTCGTGGTTTTAATTTTTTAAATTGGGGTAATGATTAGAATAGTGTTTGTTCCAGGTGTGCACAATCAGGTTCAATTGAACATTATATATATATCTATTCATGTGCAGATCCTCTTCCCATGTAAATTACTATTATTTTTTTAATAAATTTATTTAATTTAATTATTTATTTTTGGCTGAGTTGGATCTTCGCTGCTGCATGTGGGCTTTTTCTAGCTGCGGTGAGCGGGGGCTACTCTCCATTGCGCTGCACGGGCTTCTCCCTGCAGTGGCTTGTCTTGTTGCAGAGCACGGTCTCTAGGCATGCGGGCTTCAGTAGTTGTGGCACGTGGGCTCAGTAGTTGTGGCTCCTGGGCTCTAGAGCGCAGGCTCAGTAGTTGTGGTGCACGGGCTTATTTGCTCTGCAGCATGTGGGATCTTCCTGGACCAGGGATCGAACCCATGTCCCCTGCACTGGCAGGCGGATTCTTAACCACGGCGCCACCAGGGAAGCCCCCGTATAAATTATTACAGCGTGTTCAGTAGACCTTCCTTGGTATATGGTTGGTCTTTTTGAGATATGTATTTAATATGTATTTGTATACGTATGGTAACCCTAATCTTCATTTATCCATTGCTCCCAGCTTTCCTTTTACATAACCATAGTTTGTTTTCCAAGTCCGTGAGTGTCTTTCTCTGTGGAAATATGTTCATTTGTGTCAGTTGTTAGGTAACGCCTATAAGTGATATCACAGGATATTTGTCGTCTGCTTTCCGACTTACCTCATGTTCTGTGATTATATCTAGGCTCACCTATGGTGCTGCAAAGAGCAGTGTTTCATTCTTTTCCATGCTGAATATTCCATTGTGTACATGGACCAGTTCTTCTTTGGGCATTCATCTGTTGATGGACATTTTGGTTTCTTCCCACTCTTGGCTATGCTAAATATTGATGCAGTGCAGGATTGCCAGCCTGTGTCTTTTGGATCCTGGTCTTCTCCGGGGATAGGCCCAGCAGTGGGCCTACCAGATCATATGGTAGTCTAATTTTTACCTTTAAACGTACCTCCATTCTGTTCTCACTACTGGCTGTTACCAGTTGACATCCCACCAGCAACTAGAGGGTACACAGTCCTCTAAAACCCCTTCAGCATTTATTGTTTGTAGACTTTTTACTGATGGCATTTGGAGTGTTGGGTGGTGATACCTTTGTGTAGTTTAGATTTGCATGCATCTAATACTTCCTGATATTGAGCTTTTAATCCACGTCCGTTTTCTTTTCTTTTTTTTTTAAAGTTCAACAGAAAAACTTACCTCTTCAAATTGTTTCCTTGAAAAATTTGCCGTGTTCTGAATTCCTGTGGCCATTACCTACACCTGGATATTTTTTGAGGGCAGGTGTCATTTACAACTCTGTAGTAATTGTGAATATTAAGTAACCATTAGCACTGGGTTTAAAGCTGCTGTTACAGGAAACGGCCACAAGGCGGCCGCATGTCTATACTCCCAACTCTGGTTACTAGGGCAACAGAGCCTTCCTGGAAGTCCTGTTTGTAGGTTGTAAATTAGAGTGGAATGTGCCAGGACAAACCCCCCAAAACTTATGGCTACTTATTTGTTGTTGGTATTCTTAGTTTAATTTTCATTTTTATCAGAGCAAATGTGATTGCAATGTTGTGTTTGTTCTAGGTGTACAGAATCTGTTTCATTGATACATACATCTTTTCATGTTTGGATCCTGTCCCATATAGGTAATGACAGAATGTTGTGTAGACCTCTCTTGGTATTCGGTATGTTTTTGGTGATTCTATATTTTATAAGTATTAGCATATGTCTGTTAAAACCCAATATCCTGCGTTATACATTCGTCACACCTTTCCGCTTGGTTAACCACAAGTTTGTGTTCTGAATACGTGAGTGTCCTTCTCTGTGGAAATAAGTTCATTAATATCAATTTTTAGATAACACCTATACGTGATATCATAGGATATGTGTCTCTCGCTTTCTGACTTACTTCAAGATGTGTGATTATCTCTAGCCTCATCTATGGTGCTGCAAACAGCATTGTTTCATTCTTTTCCCTGTCTAATATTGCATTGTGTACGTGGACCTCTTTTTCGTCCATTCATCTGATGATGGACATTTTTGTTGCTTCCATGTCTTGGCTATTGTAAATACTGATGCACTACACGATTTTCCATCCTGTGTCTTTTTGATTCTGGCCTTCACAGGTTACAGGCCCAATAGTGGGCCTTCTGGATCATATGGTAACTCAATTTTTACCTTCAAACGCACTGCCATTCTATTCCTTTTATTGGCTCTTACCAGTTTACATCCCACTTAGACCTAGAGGTTATGCTATTCTCCACAACTTCTTCAACATCTACTGTTTGTAGACTTTTTGCTGATGGTCATTCTGACCGGTGTGAGGTGATACCTTTGGGTAGGTTGGATTTGCATGTGTCTAATAATTCCTGATGTCGAGCTTTTATCAACATCCTTCAAATTGCCTTGTTGAAAAATTTGCTGTGTTTGAATTTTTTGGCCATTCCGTACCCCAGGACATTTTTGGAGGGCATGTCTCGTTTACACCCCTGCAGTCCTTGGCAATATTAGTGACCATTAGCAGTGGATTTAAAGCTGCTGTTTGAGGAAACGGCCTTAGGGTGGCAGCATTTCTGCGTTACCAACTCTGCTTGCTAGGGAAACAGAACCTTCCTGCAAGTTGTGCTTTTAGGTTGCAGATTAGAGTGGAATGTGCCAGGACAAGCCCCCATAAGTTTCCGCCTCCTTAATTCTTGTTTATGTCTTTAATTTTTAGTATTGATCAGAGCAAATTGGATTTTAAAATGTCGTTTGTTCTAGGTGTGCAGAATCTTGTTCATTTACACCTACACATATATATATATCTTGATCTTTGTGTCCTTTTCCATGTAGGTTATTACAGAGTGTTGAGTAGACCCCTCTTGGTATTCCATAGGTCTTGGGTGATGATATATTTTATATGTATTAGTATATGTTTGTTAACCCAATATCCGAATTTATGCATTCGTCACACCTTTTCACTGGCTTAACCATAAGTTTGCCTTCTCAATCTGAGACTGTCTTTCTCTATGGAAATATGTTCATTTTTATGAATTTTCAGATAACATAAGTGATATCATGGGACATTTGTCTTTCGCATTTTGACTTACTTCACGTTGTGTGATTATCTGTAGGCTCGTCTGTGGTGCTGCAAACGGCACTGTTTGATTTTTTTCGTGGCTAACATTCCATTCTGTACATATACCACGTCTTCTTTGTCCATTCATCAGTTTATGGACCTTTTTTTTTTGCGTCCATGTCTTGGCTATTTAAATATTGCTGCAGTGCACATTTGCCTGCCTCTGTCTTTCCGATTCTGGTGGTCTTAGGTTATAGGCCCAGAAGGGGCCCTGCCGGATCATATGGTAGCTCAATTTTTACCTTTTAAAGCAGCTCCATTCAGTTTTCATTAGTGCTGTTACCACTTTCCATCCCACCAGCAGCTAGAAGGTACACAGTTCTCTAAAACCCCTTCAGCATTTATAGTTTGTAGACTTTTTGCTGATGGTCATTTGACTGGTGTGCGGTGAAACCTTTTCGGAGGTTGGATTTGCATGAGCCTAATAATTCCTTATACTGAGCTTTACACATGTCCTTTTTTTTCTTTTTTCCTTTTTTTAAAAGAGTGAGTACAACTTCCCTCTTCATATTGACTTCTTGAAAAATTTGTCAGGTGTTGAATTTTCTTGGCTATTCCCTACCCCAGGGCATTTTTTGAGGGCAGGTGTCATTTACAGCCCTGCAGTCCTTGTGAATGTTAAGTGACCATTAGCACCGTGTTGAAAGCTGCTGCTGTGGGAAACAGCCACAAAGCGGCAGCATTATTACGTTCTCAACTCTTGTTACTAGGGCAACAGAGTCTTCCTGGACGTCGTGTTTCTCGGTTGTAAATTAGAGTAGAATGTGCTCAGACAAACCCCCAGTTTATTTCTCCTTACTTATGTTGGTTTTTTACATTGAATTTATATTTCTGACTGGAGTAATTTTGATTAGAGTCTTGTGATTGTCTGGCAGTACAGAATCTGGTCAATTATTCATGCATATATCTGTTCATCTTCGGATCCTGTTACCATGTATGTTATTACAGAGTGTTGAGTCGACCTCCCTTGGTATTTGGTAGGTGTTTGGTCATTATATACTTTATATATATTGGAGATTATAGAATTCATATAGTTTATATGTTTATAGACATTTAACATACGTTAATGTATGTATGTTAACATATATTAGTATATGTATGTTACCCCCATAATCCTAATTTATCGATCCTCCCACCTTTCATTTTGGTTAACCATTAGTTTGTTTATAAGTCTGTGAGTGTCTTTCTCTGTGGAAATATGTTCATTGGTAGCAATCTTAGGATAACATCTATAAATGATATCATGGGATATTTGCGATTGCCTTTTCACTTACTTGACCTAATATGATTATTTCTAGGCTCATCTGTAGTCATGAAAATGGCATTGTTCATTTTATTCCGAGGCTAATATTCAAATCGGTACATACACTACTTCTTCTTTGTCCATTTGTCTGTTGATGGACATCTTGTTTGCTTGCATGTCTAGGCTATTGTAAATATTGCTGCAGTGCATGTTTGCCTGTCTGTGTCTTTCCGATTCTGGTCTTCTTAAGGTATAGGCCCATTAGGGGATCGGCCGCATCATATGGTAGCTCAATTTTTACCTTATAAATGCAGCTCCATTCTCTTCTCCTAATTAGCTGTTACCAGTTTACTTCCAACCAACAGCATAGCGGGTATGCATTTCTCCACACACCCGTCAGCATTCATAGTTTGTAGACATTTTACTGATGGCATTTTGAATATTGGGTGGCGACATCTTTTTGTAGTTTGGATTTGCATCCAACCAATAATGCCTGATATTGAGCTTTTATCCATGTTCCTCTTTGTTTTTGGAAATGAAAGAATGAGTAAAACTTACCTCTTCAAATTGTTTTCTTGAAAAATTCTCTGTGTTGTGAACTTTTTTGGCCATAACCTACCCAGGACATTTTTTGACGACACGTGTCATTGACAGCCCTACAATTCCTGTGAATCTTAAGTGATCGTTAGCCCTGTGTTTAAAGCTGCTTTTGTGGGAAACGGCCACCAGGCCGCAGCATTTCTCCATTCCCAAATCTGGTTATTAGGGCAGAAGAGCCTTCCTGAAAGTGGTTTTCCTAGGTTGTAAATTAGAATGGAATGTGCCAGGGATAACCTCAATAAGTTTATGTCTCATTAAATGTTGTTCGTGGTTTTAATTTTTTAAATTGAGGTAATGATTAGAATAGTGTTTGTTCCAGGTGTGCACAATCAGGTTCAATTGAACATTATATATATCTATTCATGTGCAGATCCTCTTCCCATGTAAATTACTATTATTTTTTTAATAAATTTATTTAATTTAATTATTTATTTTTGGCTGAGTTGGATCTTCGCTGCTGCATGTGGGCTTTTTCTAGTTGCGGTGAGCGGGGGCTACTCTCCATTGCGCTGCACGGGCTTCTCCCTGCAGTGGCTTGTCTGTGTTGCAGAGCACGGTCTCTAGGCATGCGGGCTTCAGTAGTTGTGGCACGTGGGCTCAGTAGTTGTGGCTCCTGGGCTCTAGAGCGCAGGCTCAGTAGTTGTGGTGCACGGGCTTATTTGCTCTGCAGCATGTGGGATCTTCCTGGACCAGGGATCGAACCCATGTCCCCTGCACTGGCAGGCGGATTCTTAACCACGGCACCACCAGGGAAGCCCCTGTATAAATTATTACAGCGTGTTCAGTAGACCTTCCTTGGTATATGGTTGGTCTTTTTGAGATATGTATTTAATATGTATTTGTATACGTATGGTAACCCTAATCTTCATTTATCCATTGCTCCCAGCTTTCCTTTTACATAACCATAGTTTGTTTTCCAAGTCCGTGAGTGTCTTTCTCTGTGGAAATATGTTCATTTGTGTCAGTTGTTAGGTAACGCCTATAAGTGATATCACAGGATATTTGTCGTCTGCTTTCCGACTTACCTCATGTTCTGTGATTATATCTAGGCTCACCTATGGTGCTGCAAAGAGCAGTGTTTCATTCTTTTCCATGCTGAATATTCCATTGTGTACATGGACCAGTTCTTCTTTGGGCATTCATCTGTTGATGGACATTTTGGTTTCTTCCCACTCTTGGCTATGCTAAATATTGATGCAGTGCAGGATTGCCAGCCTGTGTCTTTTGGATTCTGGTCTTCTCCGGGGATAGGCCCAGCAGTGGGCCTACCAGATCATATGGTAGTCTAATTTTTACCTTTAAACGCACCTCCATTCTGTTCTCACTACTGGCTGTTACCAGTTGACATCCCACCAGCAACTAGAGGGTACACAGTCCTCTAAAACCCCTTCAGCATTTATTGTTTGTAGACTTTTTACTGATGGCATTTGGAGTGTTGGGTGGTGATACCTTTGTGTAGTTTAGATTTGCATGCATCTAATACTTCCTGATATTGAGCTTTTAATCCACGTCCGTTTTCTTTTCTTTTTTTTTAAAGTTGAACAGAAAAACTTACCTCTTCAAATTGTTTCCTTGAAAAATTTGCCGTGTTCTGAATTCCTGTGGCCATTACCTACACCTGGATATTTTTTGAGGGCAGGTGTCATTTACAACTCTGTAGTAATTGTGAATATTAAGTACCCATTAGCACTGGGTTTAAAGCTGCTGTTACAGGAAACGGCCACAAGGCGGCCGCATGTCTATACTCCCAACTCTGGTTACTAGGGCAACAGAGCCTTCCTGGAAGTCCTGTTTGTAGGTTGTAAATTAGAGTGGAATGTGCCAGGACAAACCCCCCAAAACTTATGGCTACTTATTTGTTGTTGGTATTCTTAGTTTAATTTTCATTTTTATCAGAGCAAATTTGATTGCAATGTTGTGTTTGTTCTAGGTGTACAGAATCTGTTTCATTGATACATACATCTTTTCATGTTTGGATCCTGTCCCATATAGGTAATGACAGAATGTTGTGTAGACCTCTCTTGGTATTCGGTATGTTTTTGGTGATTCTATATTTTATAAGTATTAGCATATGTCTGTTAAAACCCAATATCCTCCGTTATACATTCGTCACACCTTTCCGCTTGGTTAACCACAAGTTTGTGTTCTGAATACGTGAGTGTCCTTCTCTGTGGAAATAAGTTCATTAATATCAATTTTTAGATAACACCTATACGTGATATCATAGGATATGTGTCTCTCGCTTTCTGACTTACTTCAAGATGTGTGATTATCTCTAGCCTCATCTATGGTGCTGCAAACAGCATTGTTTCATTCTTTTCCCTGTCTAATATTGCATTGTGTACGTGGACCTCTTTTTCGTCCATTCATCTGATGATGGACATTTTTGTTGCTTCCATGTCTTGGCTATTGTAAATACTGATGCACTACACGATTTTCCATCCTGTGTCTTTTTGATTCTGGCCTTCACAGGTTACAGGCCCAATAGTGGGCCTTCTGGATCATATGGTAACTCAATTTTTACCTTCAAACGCACTGCCATTCTATTCCTTTTATTGGCTCTTACCAGTTTACATCCCACTTAGACCTAGAGGTTATGCTATTCTCCACAACTTCTTCAACATCTACTGTTTGTAGACTTTTTGCTGATGGTCATTCTGACCGGTGTGAGGTGATACCTTTGGGTAGGTTGGATTTGCATGTGTCTAATAATTCCTGATGTCGAGCTTTTATCAACATCCTTCAAATTGCCTTGTTGAAAAATTTGCTGTGTTTGAATTTTTTGGCCATTCCGTACCCCAGGACATTTTTGGAGGGCATGTCTCGTTTACACCCCTGCAGTCCTTGGCAATATTAGTGACCATTAGCAGTGGATTTAAAGCTGCTGTTTGAGGAAACGGCCTTAGGGTGGCAGCATTTCTGCGTTACCAACTCTGCTTGCTAGGGAAACAGAACCTTCCTGCAAGTTGTGCTTTTAGGTTGCAGATTAGAGTGGAATGTGCCAGGACAAGCCCCCATAAGTTTCAGCCTCCTTAATTCTTGTTTATGTCTTTAATTTTTAGTATTGATCAGAGCAAATTGGATTTTAAAATGTCGTTTGTTCTAGGTGTGCAGAATCTTGTTCATTTACACCTACACATATATATATATCTTGATCTTTGTGTCCTTTTCCATGTAGGTTATTACAGAGTGTTGAGTAGACCCCTCTTGGTATTCCATAGGTCTTGGGTGATGATATATTTTATATGTATTAGTATATGTTTGTTAACCCAATATCCGAATTTATGCATTCGTCACACCTTTTCACTGGCTTAACCATAAGTTTGCCTTCTCAATCTGAGACTGTCTTTCTCTATGGAAATATGTTCATTTTTATGAATTTTCAGATAACATAAGTGATATCATGGGACATTTGTCTTTCGCATTTTGACTTACTTCACGTTGTGTGATTATCTGTAGGCTCGTCTGTGGTGCTGCAAACGGCACTGTTTGATTTTTTTCGTGGCTAACATTCCATTCTGTACATATACCACGTCTTCTTTGTCCATTCATCGGTTTATGGACCTTTTTTTTTGCGTCCATGTCTTGGCTATTTAAATATTGCTGCAGTGCACATTTGCCTGCCTCTGTCTTTCCGATTCTGGTGGTCTTAGGTTATAGGCCCAGAAGGGGCCCTGCCGGATCATATGGTAGCTCAATTTTTACCTTTTAAAGCAGCTCCATTCAGTTTTCATTAGTGCTGTTACCACTTTCCATCCCACCAGCAGCTAGAAGGTACACAGTTCTCTAAAACCCTTTCAGCATTTATAGTTTGTAGACTTTTTGCTGATGGTCATTTGACTGGTGTGCGGTGAAACCTTTTCGGAGGTTGGATTTGCATGAGCCTAATAATTCCTTATACTGAGCTTTACACATGTCCTTTTTTTTCTTTTTTCCTTTTTTTGAAAGAGTGAGTACAACTTCCCTCTTCATATTGACTTCTTGAAAAATTTGTCAGGTGTTGAATTTTCTTGGCTATTCCCTACCCCAGGGCATTTTTTGAGGGCAGGTGTCATTTACAGCCCTGCAGTCCTTGTGAATGTTAAGTGACCATTAGCACCGTGTTGAAAGCTGCTGCTGTGGGAAACAGCCACAAAGCGGCAGCATTATTACGTTCTCAACTCTTGTTACTAGGGCAACAGAGTCTTCCTGGACGTCGTGTTTCTCGGTTGTAAATTAGAGTAGAATGTGCTCAGACAAACCCCCAGTTTATTTCTCCTTACTTATGTTGGTTTTTTACATTGAATTTATATTTCTGACTGGAGTAATTTTGATTAGAGTCTTGTGATTGTCTGGCAGTACAGAATCTGGTCAATTATTCATGCATATATCTGTTCATCTTCGGATCCTGTTACCATGTATGTTATTACAGAGTGTTGAGTAGACCTCCCTTGGTATTTGGTAGGTGTTTGGTCATTATATACTTTATATATATTGGAGATTATAGAATTCATATAGTTTATATGTTTATAGACATTTAACATACGTTAATGTATGTATGTTAACATATATTAGTATATGTATGTTACCCCCATAATCCTAATTTATCGATCCTCCCACCTTTCATTTTGGTTAACCATTAGTTTGTTTATAAGTCTGTGAGTGTCTTTCTCTGTGGAAATATGTTCATTGGTAGCAATCTTAGGATAACATCTATAAATGATATCATGGGATATTTGCGATTGCCTTTTCACTTACTTGACCTAATATGATTATTTCTAGGCTCATCTGTAGTCATGAAAATGGCATTGTTCATTTTATTCCGAGGCTAATATTCAAATCGGTACATACACTACTTCTTCTTTGTCCATTTGTCTGTTGATGGACATCTTGTTTGCTTGCATGTCTAGGCTATTGTAAATATTGCTGCAGTGCATGTTTGCCTGTCTGTGTCTTTCCGATTCTGGTCTTCTTAAGGTATAGGCCCATTAGGGGATCGGCCGCATCATATGGTAGCTCAATTTTTACCTTATAAATGCAGCTCCATTCTCTTCTCCTAATTAGCTGTTACCAGTTTACTTCCAACCAACAGCATAGCGGGTATGCATTTCTCCACACACCCGTCAGCATTCATAGTTTGTAGACTTTTTACTGATGGCATTTTGAATATTGGGTGGCGACATCTTTTTGTAGTTTGGATTTGCATCCAACCAATAATGCCTGATATTGAGCTTTTATCCATGTTCCTCTTTTTTTTAAAATAAAAGAGTGAGTAAAACTTACCTCTTCAAATTGTTTTCTTGAAAAATTCTCTGTGTTGTGAACTTTTTTGGCCATTACCTACCCAGGACATTTTTTGAGGACACGTGTCATTGACAGCCCTACAATTCCTGTGAATCTTAAGTGATCGTTAGCCCTGTGTTTAAAGCTGCTTTTGTGGGAAACGGCCACCAGGCCGCAGCATTTCTCCATTCCCAAATCTGGTTATTAGGGCAGAAGAGCCTTCCTGAAAGTGGTTTTCCTAGGTTGTAAATTAGAATGGAATGTGCCAGGGATAACCTCAATAAGTTTATGTCTCATTAATTGTTGTTCGTGGTTTTAATTTTTTAAATTGGGGTAATGATTAGAATAGTGTTTGTTCCAGGTGTGCACAATCAGGTTCAATTGAACATTATATATATATCTATTCATGTGCAGATCCTCTTCCCATGTAAATTACTATTATTTTTTTAATAAATTTATTTAATTTAATTATTTATTTTTGGCTGAGTTGGATCTTCGCTGCTGCATGTGGGCTTTTTCTAGCTGCGGTGAGCGGGGGCTACTCTCCATTGCGCTGCACGGGCTTCTCCCTGCAGTGGCTTGTCTTGTTGCAGAGCACGGTCTCTAGGCATGCGGACTTCAGTAGTTGTGGCACGTGGGCTCAGTAGTTGTGGCTCCTGGGCTCTAGAGCGCAGGCTCAGTAGTTGTGGTGCACGGGCTTATTTGCTCTGCAGCATGTGGGATCTTCCTGGACCAGGGATCGAACCCATGTCCCCTGCACTGGCAGGCGGATTCTTAACCACGGCGCCACCAGGGAAGCCCCCGTATAAATTATTACAGCGTGTTCAGTAGACCTTCCTTGGTATATGGTTGGTCTTTTTGAGATATGTATTTAATATGTATTTGTATACGTATGGTAACCCTAATCTTCATTTATCCATTGCTCCCAGCTTTCCTTTTACATAACCATAGTTTGTTTTCCAAGTCCGTGAGTGTCTTTCTCTGTGGAAATATGTTCATTTGTGTCAGTTGTTAGGTAACGCCTATAAGTGATATCACAGGATATTTGTCGTCTGCTTTCCGACTTACCTCATGTTCTGTGATTATATCTAGGCTCACCTATGGTGCTGCAAAGAGCAGTGTTTCATTCTTTTCCATGCTGAATATTCCATTGTGTACATGGACCAGTTCTTCTTTGGGCATTCATCTGTTGATGGACATTTTGGTTTCTTCCCACTCTTGGCTATGCTAAATATTGATGCAGTGCAGGATTGCCAGCCTGTGTCTTTTGGATCCTGGTCTTCTCCGGGGATAGGCCCAGCAGTGGGCCTACCAGATCATATGGTAGTCTAATTTTTACCTTTAAA
Organism: Balaenoptera ricei; assembly: GCF_028023285.1. Taxonomy (NCBI): domain Eukaryota; kingdom Metazoa; phylum Chordata; class Mammalia; order Artiodactyla; family Balaenopteridae; genus Balaenoptera; species Balaenoptera ricei. The sequence goes on from NC_082647.1 coordinate 82,261,811, forward strand.
CGTACCTCCATTCTGTTCTCACTACTGGCTGTTACCAGTTGACATCCCACCAGCAACTAGAGGGTACACAGTCCTCTAAAACCCCTTCAGCATTTATTGTTTGTAGACTTTTTACTGATGGCATTTGGAGTGTTGGGTGGTGATACCTTTGTGTAGTTTAGATTTGCATGCATCTAATACTTCCTGATATTGAGCTTTTAATCCACGTCCGTTTTCTTTTCTTTTTTTTTTAAAGTTCAACAGAAAAACTTACCTCTTCAAATTGTTTCCTTGAAAAATTTGCCGTGTTCTGAATTCCTGTGGCCATTACCTACACCTGGATATTTTTTGAGGGCAGGTGTCATTTACAACTCTGTAGTAATTGTGAATATTAAGTAACCATTAGCACTGGGTTTAAAGCTGCTGTTACAGGAAACGGCCACAAGGCGGCCGCATGTCTATACTCCCAACTCTGGTTACTAGGGCAACAGAGCCTTCCTGGAAGTCCTGTTTGTAGGTTGTAAATTAGAGTGGAATGTGCCAGGACAAACCCCCCAAAACTTATGGCTACTTATTTGTTGTTGGTATTCTTAGTTTAATTTTCATTTTTATCAGAGCAAATGTGATTGCAATGTTGTGTTTGTTCTAGGTGTACAGAATCTGTTTCATTGATACATACATCTTTTCATGTTTGGATCCTGTCCCATATAGGTAATGACAGAATGTTGTGTAGACCTCTCTTGGTATTCGGTATGTTTTTGGTGATTCTATATTTTATAAGTATTAGCATATGTCTGTTAAAACCCAATATCCTGCGTTATACATTCGTCACACCTTTCCGCTTGGTTAACCACAAGTTTGTGTTCTGAATACGTGAGTGTCCTTCTCTGTGGAAATAAGTTCATTAATATCAATTTTTAGATAACACCTATACGTGATATCATAGGATATGTGTCTCTCGCTTTCTGACTTACTTCAAGATGTGTGATTATCTCTAGCCTCATCTATGGTGCTGCAAACAGCATTGTTTCATTCTTTTCCCTGTCTAATATTGCATTGTGTACGTGGACCTCTTTTTCGTCCATTCATCTGATGATGGACATTTTTGTTGCTTCCATGTCTTGGCTATTGTAAATACTGATGCACTACACGATTTTCCATCCTGTGTCTTTTTGATTCTGGCCTTCACAGGTTACAGGCCCAATAGTGGGCCTTCTGGATCATATGGTAACTCAATTTTTACCTTCAAACGCACTGCCATTCTATTCCTTTTATTGGCTCTTACCAGTTTACATCCCACTTAGACCTAGAGGTTATGCTATTCTCCACAACTTCTTCAACATCTACTGTTTGTAGACTTTTTGCTGATGGTCATTCTGACCGGTGTGAGGTGATACCTTTGGGTAGGTTGGATTTGCATGTGTCTAATAATTCCTGATGTCGAGCTTTTATCAACATCCTTCAAATTGCCTTGTTGAAAAATTTGCTGTGTTTGAATTTTTTGGCCATTCCGTACCCCAGGACATTTTTGGAGGGCATGTCTCGTTTACACCCCTGCAGTCCTTGGCAATATTAGTGACCATTAGCAGTGGATTTAAAGCTGCTGTTTGAGGAAACGGCCTTAGGGTGGCAGCATTTCTGCGTTACCAACTCTGCTTGCTAGGGAAACAGAACCTTCCTGCAAGTTGTGCTTTTAGGTTGCAGATTAGAGTGGAATGTGCCAGGACAAGCCCCCATAAGTTTCCGCCTCCTTAATTCTTGTTTATGTCTTTAATTTTTAGTATTGATCAGAGCAAATTGGATTTTAAAATGTCGTTTGTTCTAGGTGTGCAGAATCTTGTTCATTTACACCTACACATATATATATATCTTGATCTTTGTGTCCTTTTCCATGTAGGTTATTACAGAGTGTTGAGTAGACCACTCTTGGTATTCCATAGGTCTTGGGTGATGATATATTTTATATGTATTAGTATATGTTTGTTAACCCAATATCCGAATTTATGCATTCGTCACACCTTTTCACTGGCTTAACCATAAGTTTGCCTTCTCAATCTGAGACTGTCTTTCTCTATGGAAATATGTTCATTTTTATGAATTTTCAGATAACATAAGTGATATCATGGGACATTTGTCTTTCGCATTTTGACTTACTTCACGTTGTGTGATTATCTGTAGGCTCGTCTGTGGTGCTGCAAACGGCACTGTTTGATTTTTTTCGTGGCTAACATTCCATTCTGTACATATACCACGTCTTCTTTGTCCATTCATCAGTTTATGGACCTTTTTTTTTTGCGTCCATGTCTTGGCTATTTAAATATTGCTGCAGTGCACATTTGCCTGCCTCTGTCTTTCCGATTCTGGTGGTCTTAGGTTATAGGCCCAGAAGGGGCCCTGCCGGATCATATGGTAGCTCAATTTTTACCTTTTAAAGCAGCTCCATTCAGTTTTCATTAGTGCTGTTACCACTTTCCATCCCACCAGCAGCTAGAAGGTACACAGTTCTCTAAAACCCCTTCAGCATTTATAGTTTGTAGACTTTTTGCTGATGGTCATTTGACTGGTGTGCGGTGAAACCTTTTCGGAGGTTGGATTTGCATGAGCCTAATAATTCCTTATACTGAGCTTTACACATGTCCTTTTTTTTCTTTTTTCCTTTTTTTAAAAGAGTGAGTACAACTTCCCTCTTCATATTGACTTCTTGAAAAATTTGTCAGGTGTTGAATTTTCTTGGCTATTCCCTACCCCAGGGCATTTTTTGAGGGCAGGTGTCATTTACAGCCCTGCAGTCCTTGTGAATGTTAAGTGACCATTAGCACCGTGTTGAAAGCTGCTGCTGTGGGAAACAGCCACAAAGCGGCAGCATTATTACGTTCTCAACTCTTGTTACTAGGGCAACAGAGTCTTCCTGGACGTCGTGTTTCTCGGTTGTAAATTAGAGTAGAATGTGCTCAGACAAACCCCCAGTTTATTTCTCCTTACTTATGTTGGTTTTTTACATTGAATTTATATTTCTGACTGGAGTAATTTTGATTAGAGTCTTGTGATTGTCTGGCAGTACAGAATCTGGTCAATTATTCATGCATATATCTGTTCATCTTCGGATCCTGTTACCATGTATGTTATTACAGAGTGTTGAGTAGACCTCCCTTGGTATTTGGTAGGTGTTTGGTCATTATATACTTTATATATATTGGAGATTATAGAATTCATATAGTTTATATGTTTATAGACATTTAACATACGTTAATGTATGTATGTTAACATATATTAGTATATGTATGTTACCCCCATAATCCTAATTTATCGATCCTCCCACCTTTCATTTTGGTTAACCATTAGTTTGTTTATAAGTCTGTGAGTGTCTTTCTCTGTGGAAATATGTTCATTGGTAGCAATCTTAGGATAACATCTATAAATGATATCATGGGATATTTGCGATTGCCTTTTCACTTACTTGACCTAATATGATTATTTCTAGGCTCATCTGTAGTCATGAAAATGGCATTGTTCATTTTATTCCGAGGCTAATATTCAAATCGGTACATACACTACTTCTTCTTTGTCCATTTGTCTGTTGATGGACATCTTGTTTGCTTGCATGTCTAGGCTATTGTAAATATTGCTGCAGTGCATGTTTGCCTGTCTGTGTCTTTCCGATTCTGGTCTTCTTAAGGTATAGGCCCATTAGGGGATCGGCCGCATCATATGGTAGCTCAATTTTTACCTTATAAATGCAGCTCCATTCTCTTCTCCTAATTAGCTGTTACCAGTTTACTTCCAACCAACAGCATAGCGGGTATGCATTTCTCCACACACCCGTCAGCATTCATAGTTTGTAGACTTTTTACTGATGGCATTTTGAATATTGGGTGGCGACATCTTTTTGTAGTTTGGATTTGCATCCAACCAATAATGCCTGATATTGAGCTTTTATCCATGTTCCTCTTTTTTTTAAAATAAAAGAGTGAGTAAAACTTACCTCTTCAAATTGTTTTCTTGAAAAATTCTCTGTGTTGTGAACTTTTTTGGCCATTACCTACCCAGGACATTTTTTGAGGACACGTGTCATTGACAGCCCTACAATTCCTGTGAATCTTAAGTGATCGTTAGCCCTGTGTTTAAAGCTGCTTTTGTGGGAAACGGCCACCAGGCCGCAGCATTTCTCCATTCCCAAATCTGGTTATTAGGGCAGAAGAGCCTTCCTGAAAGTGGTTTTCCTAGGTTGTAAATTAGAATGGAATGTGCCAGGGATAACCTCAATAAGTTTATGTCTCATTAATTGTTGTTCGTGGTTTTAATTTTTTAAATTGGGGTAATGATTAGAATAGTGTTTGTTCCAGGTGTGCACAATCAGGTTCAATTGAACATTATATATATATCTATTCATGTGCAGATCCTCTTCCCATGTAAATTACTATTATTTTTTTAATAAATTTATTTAATTTAATTATTTATTTTTGGCTGAGTTGGATCTTCGCTGCTGCATGTGGGCTTTTTCTAGCTGCGGTGAGCGGGGGCTACTCTCCATTGCGCTGCACGGGCTTCTCCCTGCAGTGGCTTGTCTTGTTGCAGAGCACGGTCTCTAGGCATGCGGGCTTCAGTAGTTGTGGCACGTGGGCTCAGTAGTTGTGGCTCCTGGGCTCTAGAGCGCAGGCTCAGTAGTTGTGGTGCACGGGCTTATTTGCTCTGCAGCATGTGGGATCTTCCTGGACCAGGGATCGAACCCATGTCCCCTGCACTGGCAGGCGGATTCTTAACCACGGCGCCACCAGGGAAGCCCCCGTATAAATTATTACAGCGTGTTCAGTAGACCTTCCTTGGTATATGGTTGGTCTTTTTGAGATATGTATTTAATATGTATTTGTATACGTATGGTAACCCTAATCTTCATTTATCCATTGCTCCCAGCTTTCCTTTTACATAACCATAGTTTGTTTTCCAAGTCCGTGAGTGTCTTTCTCTGTGGAAATATGTTCATTTGTGTCAGTTGTTAGGTAACGCCTATAAGTGATATCACAGGATATTTGTCGTCTGCTTTCCGACTTACCTCATGTTCTGTGATTATATCTAGGCTCACCTATGGTGCTGCAAAGAGCAGTGTTTCATTCTTTTCCATGCTGAATATTCCATTGTGTACATGGACCAGTTCTTCTTTGGGCATTCATCTGTTGATGGACATTTTGGTTTCTTCCCACTCTTGGCTATGCTAAATATTGATGCAGTGCAGGATTGCCAGCCTGTGTCTTTTGGATCCTGGTCTTCTCCGGGGATAGGCCCAGCAGTGGGCCTACCAGATCATATGGTAGTCTAATTTTTACCTTTAAACGTACCTCCATTCTGTTCTCACTACTGGCTGTTACCAGTTGACATCCCACCAGCAACTAGAGGGTACACAGTCCTCTAAAACCCCTTCAGCATTTATTGTTTGTAGACTTTTTACTGATGGCATTTGGAGTGTTGGGTGGTGATACCTTTGTGTAGTTTAGATTTGCATGCATCTAATACTTCCTGATATTGAGCTTTTAATCCACGTCCGTTTTCTTTTCTTTTTTTTTTAAAGTTCAACAGAAAAACTTACCTCTTCAAATTGTTTCCTTGAAAAATTTGCCGTGTTCTGAATTCCTGTGGCCATTACCTACACCTGGATATTTTTTGAGGGCAGGTGTCATTTACAACTCTGTAGTAATTGTGAATATTAAGTACCCATTAGCACTGGGTTTAAAGCTGCTGTTACAGGAAACGGCCACAAGGCGGCCGCATGTCTATACTCCCAACTCTGGTTACTAGGGCAACAGAGCCTTCCTGGAAGTCCTGTTTGTAGGTTGTAAATTAGAGTGGAATGTGCCAGGACAAACCCCCCAAAACTTATGGCTACTTATTTGTTGTTGGTATTCTTAGTTTAATTTTCATTTTTATCAGAGCAAATGTGATTGCAATGTTGTGTTTGTTCTAGGTGTACAGAATCTGTTTCATTGATACATACATCTTTTCATGTTTGGATCCTGTCCCATATAGGTAATGACAGAATGTTGTGTAGACCTCTCTTGGTATTCGGTATGTTTTTGGTGATTCTATATTTTATAAGTATTAGCATATGTCTGTTAAAACCCAATATCCTGCGTTATACATTCGTCACACCTTTCCGCTTGGTTAACCACAAGTTTGTGTTCTGAATACGTGAGTGTCCTTCTCTGTGGAAATAAGTTCATTAATATCAATTTTTAGATAACACCTATACGTGATATCATAGGATATGTGTCTCTCGCTTTCTGACTTACTTCAAGATGTGTGATTATCTCTAGCCTCATCTATGGTGCTGCAAACAGCATTGTTTCATTCTTTTCCCTGTCTAATATTGCATTGTGTACGTGGACCTCTTTTTCGTCCATTCATCTGATGATGGACATTTTTGTTGCTTCCATGTCTTGGCTATTGTAAATACTGATGCACTACACGATTTTCCATCCTGTGTCTTTTTGATTCTGGCCTTCACAGGTTACAGGCCCAATAGTGGGCCTTCTGGATCATATGGTAACTCAATTTTTACCTTCAAACGCACTGCCATTCTATTCCTTTTATTGGCTCTTACCAGTTTACATCCCACTTAGACCTAGAGGTTATGCTATTCTCCACAACTTCTTCAACATCTACTGTTTGTAGACTTTTTGCTGATGGTCATTCTGACCGGTGTGAGGTGATACCTTTGGGTAGGTTGGATTTGCATGTGTCTAATAATTCCTGATGTCGAGCTTTTATCAACATCCTTCAAATTGCCTTGTTGAAAAATTTGCTGTGTTTGAATTTTTTGGCCATTCCGTACCCCAGGACATTTTTGGAGGGCATGTCTCGTTTACACCCCTGCAGTCCTTGGCAATATTAGTGACCATTAGCAGTGGATTTAAAGCTGCTGTTTGAGGAAACGGCCTTAGGGTGGCAGCATTTCTGCGTTACCAACTCTGCTTGCTAGGGAAACAGAACCTTCCTGCAAGTTGTGCTTTTAGGTTGCAGATTAGAGTGGAATGTGCCAGGACAAGCCCCCATAAGTTTCCGCCTCCTTAATTCTTGTTTATGTCTTTAATTTTTAGTATTGATCAGAGCAAATTGGATTTTAAAATGTCGTTTGTTCTAGGTGTGCAGAATCTTGTTCATTTACACCTACACATATATATATATCTTGATCTTTGTGTCCTTTTCCATGTAGGTTATTACAGAGTGTTGAGTAGACCCCTCTTGGTATTCCATAGGTCTTGGGTGATGATATATTTTATATGTATTAGTATATGTTTGTTAACCCAATATCCGAATTTATGCATTCGTCACACCTTTTCACTGGCTTAACCATAAGTTTGCCTTCTCAATCTGAGACTGTCTTTCTCTATGGAAATATGTTCATTTTTATGAATTTTCAGATAACATAAGTGATATCATGGGACATTTGTCTTTCGCATTTTGACTTACTTCACGTTGTGTGATTATCTGTAGGCTCGTCTGTGGTGCTGCAAACGGCACTGTTTGATTTTTTTCGTGGCTAACATTCCATTCTGTACATATACCACGTCTTCTTTGTCCATTCATCAGTTTATGGACCTTTTTTTTTTGCGTCCATGTCTTGGCTATTTAAATATTGCTGCAGTGCACATTTGCCTGCCTCTGTCTTTCCGATTCTGGTGGTCTTAGGTTATAGGCCCAGAAGGGGCCCTGCCGGATCATATGGTAGCTCAATTTTTACCTTTTAAAGCAGCTCCATTCAGTTTTCATTAGTGCTGTTACCACTTTCCATCCCACCAGCAGCTAGAAGGTACACAGTTCTCTAAAACCCCTTCAGCATTTATAGTTTGTAGACTTTTTGCTGATGGTCATTTGACTGGTGTGCGGTGAAACCTTTTCGGAGGTTGGATTTGCATGAGCCTAATAATTCCTTATACTGAGCTTTACACATGTCCTTTTTTTTCTTTTTTCCTTTTTTTGAAAGAGTGAGTACAACTTCCCTCTTCATATTGACTTCTTGAAAAATTTGTCAGGTGTTGAATTTTCTTGGCTATTCCCTACCCCAGGGCATTTTTTGAGGGCAGGTGTCATTTACAGCCCTGCAGTCCTTGTGAATGTTAAGTGACCATTAGCACCGTGTTGAAAGCTGCTGCTGTGGGAAACAGCCACAAAGCGGCAGCATTATTACGTTCTCAACTCTTGTTACTAGGGCAACAGAGTCTTCCTGGACGTCGTGTTTCTCGGTTGTAAATTAGAGTAGAATGTGCTCAGACAAACCCCCAGTTTATTTCTCCTTACTTATGTTGGTTTTTTACATTGAATTTATATTTCTGACTGGAGTAATTTTGATTAGAGTCTTGTGATTGTCTGGCAGTACAGAATCTGGTCAATTATTCATACATATATCTGTTCATCTTCGGATCCTGTTACCATGTATGTTATTACAGAGTGTTGAGTCGACCTCCCTTGGTATTTGGTAGGTGTTTGGTCATTATATACTTTATATATATTGGAGATTATAGAATTCATATAGTTTATATGTTTATAGACATTTAACATACGTTAATGTATGTATGTTAACATATATTAGTATATGTATGTTACCCCCATAATCCTAATTTATCGATCCTCCCACCTTTCATTTTGGTTAACCATTAGTTTGTTTATAAGTCTGTGAGTGTCTTTCTCTGTGGAAATATGTTCATTGGTAGCAATCTTAGGATAACATCTATAAATGATATCATGGGATATTTGCGATTCCCTTTTCACTTACTTGACATAATATGATTATTTCTAGGCTCATCTGTAGTCATGAAAATGGCATTGTTCATTTTATTCCGAGGCTAATATTCAAATCGGTACATACACTACTTCTTCTTTGTCCATTTGTCTGTTGATGGACATCTTGTTTGCTTGCATGTCTAGGCTATTGTAAATATTGCTGCAGTGCATGTTTGCCTGTCTGTGTCTTTCCGATTCTGGTCTTCTTAAGGTATAGGCCCATTAGGGGATCGGCCGCATCATATGATAGCTCAATTTTTACCTTATAAATGCAGCTCCATTCTCTTCTCCTAATTAGCTGTTACCAGTTTACTTCCAACCAACAGCATAGCGGGTATGCATTTCTCCACACACCCGTCAGCATTCATAGTTTGTAGACATTTTACTGATGGCATTTTGAATATTGGGTGGCGACATCTTTTTGTAGTTTGGATTTGCATCCAACCAATAATGCCTGATATTGAGCTTTTATCCATGTTCCTCTTTGCTTTTGGAAATGAAAGAATGAGTAAAACTTACCTCTTCAAATTGTTTTCTTGAAAAATTCTCTGTGTTGTGAACTTTTTTGGCCATAACCTACCCAGGACATTTTTTGACGACACGTGTCATTGACAGCCCTACAATTCCTGTGAATCTTAAGTGACCGTTAGCCCTGTGTTTAAAGCTGCTTTTGTGGGAAACGGCCACCAGGCCGCAGCATTTCTCCATTCCCAAATCTGGTTATTAGGGCAGAAGAGCCTTCCTGAAAGTGGTTTTCCTAGGTTGTAAATTAGAATGGAATGTGCCAGGGATAACCTCAATAAGTTTATGTCTCATTAAATGTTGTTCGTGGTTTTAATTTTTTAAATTGAGGTAATGATTAGAATAGTGTTTGTTCCAGGTGTGCACAATCAGGTTCAATTGAACATTATATATATCTATTCATGTGCAGATCCTCTTCCCATGTAAATTACTATTATTTTTTTAATAAATTTATTTAATTTAATTATTTATTTTTGGCTGAGTTGGATCTTCGCTGCTGCATGTGGGCTTTTTCTAGTTGCGGTGAGCGGGGGCTACTCTCCATTGCGCTGCACGGGCTTCTCCCTGCAGTGGCTTGTCTGTGTTGCAGAGCACGGTCTCTAGGCATGCGGGCTTCAGTAGTTGTGGCACGTGGGCTCAGTAGTTGTGGCTCCTGGGCTCTAGAGCGCAGGCTCAGTAGTTGTGGTGCACGGGCTTATTTGCTCTGCAGCATGTGGGATCTTCCTGGACCAGGGATCGAACCCATGTCCCCTGCACTGGCAGGCGGATTCTTAACCACGGCGCCACCAGGGAAGCCCCTGTATAAATTATTACAGCGTGTTCAGTAGACCTTCCTTGGTATATGGTTGGTCTTTTTGAGATATGTATTTAATATGTATTTGTATACGTATGGTAACCCTAATCTTCATTTATCCATTGCTCCCAGCTTTCCTTTTACATAACCATAGTTTGTTTTCCAAGTCCGTGAGTGTCTTTCTCTGTGGAAATATGTTCATTTGTGTCAGTTGTTAGGTAACGCCTATAAGTGATATCACAGGATATTTGTCGTCTGCTTTCCGACTTACCTCATGTTCTGTGATTATATCTAGGCTCACCTATGGTGCTGCAAAGAGCAGTGTTTCATTCTTTTCCATGCTGAATATTCCATTGTGTACATGGACCAGTTCTTCTTTGGGCATTCATCTGTTGATGGACATTTTGGTTTCTTCCCACTCTTGGCTATGCTAAATATTGATGCAGTGCAGGATTGCCAGCCTGTGTCTTTTGGATTCTGGTCTTCTCCGGGGATAGGCCCAGCAGTGGGCCTACCAGATCATATGGTAGTCTAATTTTTACCTTTAAACGCACCTCCATTCTGTTCTCACTACTGGCTGTTACCAGTTGACATCCCACCAGCAACTAGAGGGTACACAGTCCTCTAAAACCCCTTCAGCATTTATTGTTTGTAGACTTTTTACTGATGGCATTTGGAGTGTTGGGTGGTGATACCTTTGTGTAGTTTAGATTTGCATGCATCTAATACTTCCTGATATTGAGCTTTTAATCCACGTCCGTTTTCTTTTCTTTTTTTTTAAAGTTGAACAGAAAAACTTACCTCTTCAAATTGTTTCCTTGAAAAATTTGCCGTGTTCTGAATTCCTGTGGCCATTACCTACACCTGGATATTTTTTGAGGGCAGGTGTCATTTACAACTCTGTAGTAATTGTGAATATTAAGTACCCATTAGCACTGGGTTTAAAGCTGCTGTTACAGGAAACGGCCACAAGGCGGCCGCATGTCTATACTCCCAACTCTGGTTACTAGGGCAACAGAGCCTTCCTGGAAGTCCTGTTTGTAGGTTGTAAATTAGAGTGGAATGTGCCAGGACAAACCCCCCAAAACTTATGGCTACTTATTTGTTGTTGGTATTCTTAGTTTAATTTTCATTTTTATCAGAGCAAATTTGATTGCAATGTTGTGTTTGTTCTAGGTGTACAGAATCTGTTTCATTGATACATACATCTTTTCATGTTTGGATCCTGTCCCATATAGGTAATGACAGAATGTTGTGTAGACCTCTCTTGGTATTCGGTATGTTTTTGGTGATTCTATATTTTATAAGTATTAGCATATGTCTGTTAAAACCCAATATCCTGCGTTATACATTCGTCACACCTTTCCGCTTGGTTAACCACAAGTTTGTGTTCTGAATACGTGAGTGTCCTTCTCTGTGGAAATAAGTTCATTAATATCAATTTTTAGATAACACCTATACGTGATATCATAGGATATGTGTCTCTCGCTTTCTGACTTACTTCAAGATGTGTGATTATCTCTAGCCTCATCTATGGTGCTGCAAACAGCATTGTTTCATTCTTTTCCCTGTCTAATATTGCATTGTGTACCTGGACCTCTTTTTCGTCCATTCATCTGATGATGGACATTTTTGTTGCTTCCATGTCTTGGCTATTGTAAATACTGATGCACTACACGATTTTCCATCCTGTGTCTTTTTGATTCTGGCCTTCACAGGTTACAGGCCCAATAGTGGGCCTTCTGGATCATATGGTAACTCAATTTTTACCTTCAAACGCACTGCCATTCTATTCCTTTTATTGGCTCTTACCAGTTTACATCCCACTTAGACCTAGAGGTTATGCTATTCTCCACAACTTCTTCAACATCTACTGTTTGTAGACTTTTTGCTGATGGTCATTCTGACCGGTGTGAGGTGATACCTTTGGGTAGGTTGGATTTGCATGTGTCTAATAATTCCTGATGTCGAGCTTTTATCAACATCCTTCAAATTGCCTTGTTGAAAAATTTGCTGTGTTTGAATTTTTTGGCCATTCCGTACCCCAGGACATTTTTGGAGGGCATGTCTCGTTTACACCCCTGCAGTCCTTGGCAATATTAGTGACCATTAGCAGTGGATTTAAAGCTGCTGTTTGAGGAAACGGCCTTAGGGTGGCAGCATTTCTGCGTTACCAACTCTGCTTGCTAGGGAAACAGAACCTTCCTGCAAGTTGTGCTTTTAGGTTGCAGATTAGAGTGGAATGTGCCAGGACAAGCCCCCATAAGTTTCAGCCTCCTTAATTCTTGTTTATGTCTTTAATTTTTAGTATTGATCAGAGCAAATTGGATTTTAAAATGTCGTTTGTTCTAGGTGTGCAGAATCTTGTTCATTTACACCTACACATATATATATATCTTGATCTTTGTGTCCTTTTCCATGTAGGTTATTACAGAGTGTTGAGTAGACCCCTCTTGGTATTCCATAGGTCTTGGGTGATGATATATTTTATATGTATTAGTATATGTTTGTTAACCCAATATCCGAATTTATGCATTCGTCACACCTTTTCACTGGCTTAACCATAAGTTTGCCTTCTCAATCTGAGACTGTCTTTCTCTATGGAAATATGTTCATTTTTATGAATTTTCAGATAACATAAGTGATATCATGGGACATTTGTCTTTCGCATTTTGACTTACTTCACGTTGTGTGATTATCTGTAGGCTCGTCTGTGGTGCTGCAAACGGCACTGTTTGATTTTTTTCGTGGCTAACATTCCATTCTGTACATATACCACGTCTTCTTTGTCCATTCATCGGTTTATGGACCTTTTTTTTTGCGTCCATGTCTTGGCTATTTAAATATTGCTGCAGTGCACATTTGCCTGCCTCTGTCTTTCCGATTCTGGTGGTCTTAGGTTATAGGCCCAGAAGGGGCCCTGCCGGATCATATGGTAGCTCAATTTTTACCTTTTAAAGCAGCTCCATTCAGTTTTCATTAGTGCTGTTACCACTTTCCATCCCACCAGCAGCTAGAAGGTACACAGTTCTCTAAAACCCCTTCAGCATTTATAGTTTGTAGACTTTTTGCTGATGGTCATTTGACTGGTGTGCGGTGAAACCTTTTCGGAGGTTGGATTTGCATGAGCCTAATAATTCCTTATACTGAGCTTTACACATGTCCTTTTTTTTCTTTTTTCCTTTTTTTGAAAGAGTGAGTACAACTTCCCTCTTCATATTGACTTCTTGAAAAATTTGTCAGGTGTTGAATTTTCTTGGCTATTCCCTACCCCAGGGCATTTTTTGAGGGCAGGTGTCATTTACAGCCCTGCAGTCCTTGTGAATGTTAAGTGACCATTAGCACCGTGTTGAAAGCTGCTGCTGTGGGAAACAGCCACAAAGCGGCAGCATTATTACGTTCTCAACTCTTGTTACTAGGGCAACAGAGTCTTCCTGGACGTCGTGTTTCTCGGTTGTAAATTAGAGTAGAATGTGCTCAGACAAACCCCCAGTTTATTTCTCCTTACTTATGTTGGTTTTTTACATTGAATTTATATTTCTGACTGGAGTAATTTTGATTAGAGTCTTGTGATTGTCTGGCAGTACAGAATCTGGTCAATTATTCATGCATATATCTGTTCATCTTCGGATTCTGTTACCATGTATGTTATTACAGAGTGTTGAGTCGACCTCCCTTGGTATTTGGTAGGTGTTTGGTCATTATATACTTTATATATATTGGAGATTATAGAATTCATATAGTTTATATGTTTATAGACATTTAACATACGTTAATGTATGTATGTTAACATATATTAGTATATGTATGTTACCCCCATAATCCTAATTTATCGATCCTCCCACCTTTCATTTTGGTTAACCATTAGTTTGTTTATAAGTCTGTGAGTGTCTTTCTCTGTGGAAATATGTTCATTGGTAGCAATCTTAGGATAACATCTATAAATGATATCATGGGATATTTGTGATTGCCTTTTCACTTACTTGACCTAATATGATGATTTCTAGGCTCATCTGTAGTCATGAAAATGGCATTGTTCATTTTATTCCGAGGCTAATATTCAAATCGGTACATACACTACTTCTTCTTTGTCCATTTGTCTGTTGATGGACATCTTGTTTGCTTGCATGTCTAGGATATTCATAAAAGCTTGACATCAGGAATTATTAGACACATGCAAATCCATCCTACCTAAAGGTATCACCTCACATCGGTCAGAATGACCATTCAGCAAAAAGTCTACAAACAGTAGATGTTGAAGAAGTTGTGGAGAATAGCATAACCTCTAGGTCTAAGTGGGATGTAAACTGGTAAGAGCCAATAAAAGGAATAGAATGGCAGTGCGTTTGAAGGTAAAAATTGAGTTACCATATGATCCAGAAGGCCCACTATTGGGCCTGTAACCTGTGAAGGCCAGAATCAAAAAGACACAGGATGGAAAATCGTGTAGTGCATCAGTATTTACAATAGCCAAGACATGGAAGCAACAAAAATGTCCATCATCAGATGAATGGACGAAAAAGAGGTCCACGTACACAATGCAATATTAGACAGGGAAAAGAATGAAACAATGCTGTTTGCAGCACCATAGATGAGGCTAGAGATAATCACACATCTTGAAGTAAGTCAGAAAGCGAGAGACACATATCCTATGATATCACGTATAGGTGTTATCTAAAAATTGATATTAATGAACTTATTTCCACAGAGAAGGACACTCACGTATTCAGAACACAAACTTGTGGTTAACCAAGCGGAAAGGTGTGACGAATGTATAACGGAGGATATTGGGTTTTAACAGACATATGCTAATACTTATAAAATATAGAATCACCAAAAACATACCGAATACCAAGAGAGGTCTACACAACATTCTGTCATTACCTATATGGGACAGGATCCAAACATGAAAAGATGTATGTATCAATGAAACAGATTCTGTACACCTAGAACAAACACAACATTGCAATCAAATTTGCTCTGATAAAAATGAAAATTAAACTAAGAATACCAACAACAAATAAGTAGCCATAAGTTTTGGGGGGTTTGTCCTGGCACATTCCACTCTAATTTACAACCTACAAACAGGACTTCCAGGAAGGCTCTGTTGCCCTAGTAACCAGAGTTGGGAGTATAGACATGCGGCCGCCTTGTGGCCGTTTCCTGTAACAGCAGCTTTAAACCCAGTGCTAATGGGTACTTAATAGTCACAATTACTACAGAGTTGTAAATGACACCTGCCCTCAAAAAATATCCAGGTGTAGGTAATGGCCACAGGAATTCAGAACACGGCAAATTTTTCAAGGAAACAATTTGAAGAGGTAAGTTTTTCTGTTCAACTTTAAAAAAAAAGAAAAGAAAACGGACGTGGATTAAAAGCTCAATATCAGGAAGTATTAGATGCATGCAAATCTAAACTACACAAAGGTATCACCACCCAACACTCCAAATGCCATCAGTAAAAAGTCTACAAACAATAAATGCTGAAGGGGTTTTAGAGGACTGTGTACCCTCTAGTTGCTGGTGGGATGTCAACTGGTAACAGCCAGTAGTGAGAACAGAATGGAGGTGCGTTTAAAGGTAAAAATTAGACTACCATATGATCTGGTAGGCCCACTGCTGGGCCTATCCCCGGAGAAGACCAGAATCCAAAAGACACAGGCTGGCAATCCTGCACTGCATCAATATTTAGCATAGCCAAGAGTGGGAAGAAACCAAAATGTCCATCAACAGATGAATGCCCAAAGAAGAACTGGTCCATGTATACAATGGAATATTCAGCATGGAAAAGAATGAAACACTGCTCTTTGCAGCACCATAGGTGAGCCTAGATATAATCACAGAACATGAGGTAAGTCGGAAAGCAGACGACAAATATCCTGTGATATCACTTATAGGCGTTACCTAACAACTGACACAAATGAACATATTTCCACAGAGAAAGACACTCACGGACTTGGAAAACAAACTATGGTTATGTAAAAGGAAAGCTGGGAGCAATGGATAAATGAAGATTAGGGTTACCATACGTATACAAATACATATTAAATACATATCTCAAAAAGACCAACCATATACCAAGGAAGGTCTACTGAACACGCTGTAATAATTTATACGGGGGCTTCCCTGGTGGCGCCGTGGTTAAGAATCCGCCTGCCAGTGCAGGGGACATGGGTTCGATCCCTGGTCCAGGAAGATCCCACATGCTGCAGAGCAAATAAGCCCGTGCACCACAACTACTGAGCCTGTGCTCTAGAGCCCAGGAGCCACAACTACTGAGCCCACGTGCCACAACTACTGAAGCCCGCATGCCTAGAGACCGTGCTCTGCAACAAGACAAGCCACTGCAGGGAGAAGCCCGTGCAGCGCAATGGAGAGTAGCCCCCGCTCACCGCAACTAGAAAAAGCCCACATGCAGCAGCGAAGATCCAACTCAGCCAAAAATAAATAATTAAATTAAATAAATTTATTAAAAAAATAATAGTAATTTACATGGGAAGAGGATCTGCACATGAATAGATATATATAATGTTCAATTGAACCTGATTGTGCACACCTGGAACAAACACTATTCTAATCATTACCTCAATTTAAAAAATTAAAACCACGAACAACATTTAATGAGACATAAACTTATTGAGGTTATCCCTGGCACATTCCATTCTAATTTACAACCTAGGAAAACCACTTTCAGGAAGGCTCTTCTGCCCTAATAACCAGATTTGGGAATGGAGAAATGCTGCGGCCTGGTGGCCGTTTCCCACAAAAGCAGCTTTAAACACAGGGCTAACGGTCACTTAAGATTCACAGGAATTGTAGGGCTGTCAATGACACGTGTCGTCAAAAAATGTCCTGGGTAGGTTATGGCCAAAAAAGTTCACAACACAGAGAATTTTTCAAGAAAACAATTTGAAGAGGTAAGTTTTACTCACTCTTTCATTTCCAAAAACAAAGAGGAACATGGATAAAAGCTCAATATCAGGCATTATTGGTTGGATGCAAATCCAAACTACAAAAAGATGTCGCCACCCAATATTCAAAATGCCATCAGTAAAATGTCTACAAACTATGAATGCTGACGGGTGTGTGGAGAAATGCATACCCGCTATGCTGTTGGTTGGAAGTAAACTGGTAACAGCTAATTAGGAGAAGAGAATGGAGCTGCATTTATAAGGTAAAAATTGAGCTATCATATGATGCGGCCGATCCCCTAATGGGCCTATACCTTAAGAAGACCAGAATCGGAAAGACACAGACAGGCAAACATGCACTGCAGCAATATTTACAATAGCCTAGACATGCAAGCAAACAGGATGTCCATCAACAGACAAATGGACAAAGAAGAAGTAGTGTATGTACCGATTTGAATATTAGCCTCGGAATAAAATGAACAATGCCATTTTCATGACTACAGATGAGCCTAGAAATAATCATATTAGGTCAAGTAAGTGAAAAGGGAATCGCAAATATCCCATGATATCATTTATAGATGTTATCCTAAGATTGCTACCAATGAACATATTTCCACAGAGAAAGACACTCACAGACTTATAAACAAACTAATGGTTAACCAAAATGAAAGGTGGGAGGATCGATAAATTAGGATTATGGGGGTAACATACATATACTAATATATGTTAACATACATACATTAACGTATGTTAAATGTCTATAAACATATAAACTATATGAATTCTATAATCTCCAATATATATAAAGTATATAATGACCAAACACCTACCAAATACCAAGGGAGGTCTACTCAACACTCTGTAATAACATACATGGTAACAGGATCCGAAGATGAACAGATATATGTATGAATAATTGACCAGATTCTGTACTGCCAGACAATCACAAGACTCTAATCAAAATTACTCCAGTCAGAAATATAAATTCAATGTAAAAAACCAACATAAGTAAGGAGAAATAAACTGGGGGTTTGTCTGAGCACATTCTACTCTAATTTAAAACCGAGAAACACGACGTCCAGGAAGACTCTGTTGCCCTAGTAACAAGAGTTGAGAACGTAATAATGCTGCCGCTTTGTGGCTGTTTCCCACAGCAGCAGCTTTCAACACGGTGCTAATGGTCACTTAACATTCACAAGGACTGCAGGGCTGTAAATGACACCTGCCCTCAAAAAATGCCCTGGGGTAGGGAATAGCCAAGAAAATTCAACACCTGACAAATTTTTCAAGAAGTCAATATGAAGAGGGAAGTTGTACTCACTCTTTTAAAAAAAGGAAAAAAGAAAAAAAAGGACATGTGTAAAGCTCAGTATAAGGAATTATTAGGCTCATGCAAATCCAACCTCCGAAAAGGTTTCACCGCACACCAGTCAAATGACCATCAGCAAAAAGTCTACAAACTATAAATGCTGAAGGGGTTTTAGAGAACTGTGTACCTTCTAGCTGCTGGTGGGATGGAAAGTGGTAACAGCACTAATGAAAACTGAATGGAGCTGCTTTAAAAGGTAAAAATTGAGCTACCATATGATCCGGCAGGGCCCCTTCTGGGCCTATAACCTAAGACCACCAGAATCGGAAAGACAGAGGCAGGCAAATGTGCACTGCAGCAATATTTAAATAGCGAAGACATGGACGCAAAAAAAAAAGGTCCATAAACCGATGAATGGACAAAGAAGACGTGGTATATGTACAGAATGGAATGTTAGCCACGAAAAAAATCAAACAGTGCCGTTTGCAGCACCACAGACGAGCCTACAGATAATCACACAACGTGAAGTAAGTCAAAATGCGAAAGACAAATGTCCCATGATATCACTTATGTTATCTGAAAATTCATAAAAATGAACATATTTCCATAGAGAAAGACAGTCTCAGATTGAGAAGGCAAACTTATGGTTAAGCCAGTGAAAAGGTGTGACGAATGCATAAATTCGGATATTGGGTTAACAAACATATACTAATACATATAAAATATATCATCACCCAAGACCTATGGAATACCAAGAGGGGTCTACTCAACACTCTGTAATAACCTACATGGAAAAGGACACAAAGATCAAGATATATATATATGTGTAGGTGTAAATGAACAAGATTCTGCACACCTAGAACAAACGACATTTTGAAATCCAATTTGCTCTGATCAATACTAAAAATTAAAGACATAAACAAGAATTAAGGAGGCTGAAACTTATGGGGGCTTGTCCTGGCACATTCCACTCTAATCTGCAACCTAAAAGCACAACTTGCAGGAAGGTTCTGTTTCCCTAGCAAGCAGAGTTGGTAACGCAGAAATGCTGCCACCCTAAGGCCGTTTCCTCAAACAGCAGCTTTAAATCCACTGCTAATGGTCACTAATATTGCCAAGGACTGCAGGGGTGTAAACGAGACATGCCCTCCAAAAATGTCCTGGGGTACGGAATGGCCAAAAAATTCAAACACAGCAAATTTTTCAACAAGGCAATTTGAAGGATGTTGATAAAAGCTCGACATCAGGAATTATTAGACACATGCAAATCCAACCTACCCAAAGGTATCACCTCACACCGGTCAGAATGACCATCAGCAAAAAGTCTACAAACAGTAGATGTTGAAGCAGTTGTGGAGAATAGCATAACCTCTAGGTCTAAGTGGGATGTAAACTGGTAAGAGCCAATAAAAGGAATAGAATGGCAGTGCGTTTGAAGGTAAAAATTGAGTTACCATATGATCCAGAAGGCCCACTATTGGGCCTGTAACCTGTGAAGGCCAGAATCAAAAAGACACAGGATGGAAAATCGTGTAGTGCATCAGTATTTACAATAGCCAAGACATGGAAGCAACAAAAATGTCCATCATCAGATGAATGGACGAAAAAGAGGTCCACGTACACAATGCAATATTAGACAGGGAAAAGAATGAAACAATGCTGTTTGCAGCACCATAGATGAGGCTAGAGATAATCACACATCTTGAAGTAAGTCAGAAAGCGAGAGACACATATCCTATGATATCACGTATAGGTGTTATCTAAAAATTGATATTAATGAACTTATTTCCACAGAGAAGGACACTCACGTATTCAGAACACAAACTTGTGGTTAACCAAGCGGAAAGGTGTGACGAATGTATAACGCAGGATATTGGGTTTTAACAGACATATGCTAATACTTATAAAATATAGAATCACCAAAAACATACCGAATACCAAGAGAGGTCTACACAACATTCTGTCATTACCTATATGGGACAGGATCCAAACATGAAAAGATGTATGTATCAATGAAACAGATTCTGTACACCTAGAACAAACACAACATTGCAATCAAATTTGCTCTGATAAAAATGAAAATTAAACTAAGAATACCAACAACAAATAAGTAGCCATAAGTTTTGGGGGGTTTGTCCTGGCACATTCCACTCTAATTTACAACCTACAAACAGGACTTCCAGGAAGGCTCTGTTGCCCTAGTAACCAGAGTTGGGAGTATAGACATGCGGCCGCCTTGTGGCCGTTTCCTGTAACAGCAGCTTTAAACCCAGTGCTAATGGGTACTTAATAGTCACAATTACTACAGAGTTGTAAATGACACCTGCCCTCAAAAAATATCCAGGTGTAGGTAATGGCCACAGGAATTCAGAACACGGCAAATTTTTCAAGGAAACAATTTGAAGAGGTAAGTTTTTCTGTTCAACTTTAAAAAAAAAGAAAAGAAAACGGACGTGGATTAAAAGCTCAATATCAGGAAGTATTAGATGCATGCAAATCTAAACTACACAAAGGTATCACCACCCAACACTCCAAATGCCATCAGTAAAAAGTCTACAAACAATAAATGCTGAAGGGGTTTTAGAGGACTGTGTACCCTCTAGTTGCTGGTGGGATGTCAACTGGTAACAGCCAGTAGTGAGAACAGAATGGAGGTGCGTTTAAAGGTAAAAATTAGACTACCATATGATCTGGTAGGCCCACTGCTGGGCCTATCCCCGGAGAAGACCAGAATCCAAAAGACACAGGCTGGCAATCCTGCACTGCATCAATATTTAGCATAGCCAAGAGTGGGAAGAAACCAAAATGTCCATCAACAGATGAATGCCCAAAGAAGAACTGGTCCATGTACACAATGGAATATTCAGCATGGAAAAGAATGAAACACTGCTCTTTGCAGCACCATAGGTGAGCCTAGATATAATCACAGAACATGAGGTAAGTCGGAAAGCAGACGACAAATATCCTGTGATATCACTTATAGGCGTTACCTAACAACTGACACAAATGAACATATTTCCACAGAGAAAGACACTCACGGACTTGGAAAACAAACTATGGTTATGTAAAAGGAAAGCTGGGAGCAATGGATAAATGAAGATTAGGGTTACCATACGTATACAAATACATATTAAATACATATATCAAAAAGACCAACCATATACCAAGGAAGGTCTACTGAACTCGCTGTAATAATTTATACGGGGGCTTCCCTGGTGGCGCCGTGGTTAAGAATCCGCCTGCCAGTGCAGGGGACATGGGTTCGATCCCTGGTCCAGGAAGATCCCACATGCTGCAGAGCAAATAAGCCCGTGCACCACAACTACTGAGCCTGTGCTCTAGAGCCCAGGAGCCACAACTACTGAGCCCACGTGCCACAACTACTGAAGCCCGCATGCCTAGAGACCGTGCTCTGCAACAAGACAAGCCACTGCAGGGAGAAGCCCGTGCAGCGCAATGGAGAGTAGCCCCCGCTCACCGCAGCTAGAAAAAGCCCACATGCAGCAGCGAAGATCCAACTCAGCCAAAAATAAATAATTAAATTAAATAAATTTATTAAAAAAATAATAGTAATTTACATGGGAAGAGGATCTGCACATGAATAGATATATATAATGTTCAATTGAACCTGATTGTGCACACCTGGAACAAACACTATTCTAATCATTACCTCAATTTAAAAAATTAAAACCACGAACAACATTTAATGAGACATAAACTTATTGAGGTTATCCCTGGCACATTCCATTCTAATTTACAACCTAGGAAAACCACTTTCAGGAAGGCTCTTCTGCCCTAATAACCAGATTTGGGAATGGAGAAATGCTGCGGCCTGGTGGCCGTTTCCCACAAAAGCAGCTTTAAACACAGGGCTAACGGTCACTTAAGATTCACAGGAATTGTAGGGCTGTCAATGACACGTGTCGTCAAAAAATGTCCTGGGTAGGTTATGGCCAAAAAAGTTCACAACACAGAGAATTTTTCAAGAAAACAATTTGAAGAGGTAAGTTTTACTCACTCTTTCATTTCCAAAAACAAAGAGGAACATGGATAAAAGCTCAATATCAGGCATTATTGGTTGGATGCAAATCCAAACTACAAAAAGATGTCGCCACCCAATATTCAAAATGCCATCAGTAAAATGTCTACAAACTATGAATGCTGACGGGTGTGTGGAGAAATGCATACCCGCTATGCTGTTGGTTGGAAGTAAACTGGTAACAGCTAATTAGGAGAAGAGAATGGAGCTGCATTTATAAGGTAAAAATTGAGCTATCATATGATGCGGCCAATCCCCTAATGGGCCTATACCTTAAGAAGACCAGAATCGGAAAGACACAGACAGGCAAACATGCACTGCAGCAATATTTACAATAGCCTAGACATGCAAGCAAACAGGATGTCCATCAACAGACAAATGGACAAAGAAGAAGTAGTGTATGTACCGATTTGAATATTAGCCTCGGAATAAAATGAACAATGCCATTTTCATGACTACAGATGAGCCTAGAAATAATCATATTAGGTCAAGTAAGTGAAAAGGCAATCGCAAATATCCCATGATATCATTTATAGATGTTATCCTAAGATTGCTACCAATGAACATATTTCCACAGAGAAAGACACTCACAGACTTATAAACAAACTAATGGTTAACCAAAATGAAAGGTGGGAGGATCGATAAATTAGGATTATGGGGGTAACATACATATACTAATATATGTTAACATACATACATTAACGTATGTTAAATGTCTATAAACATATAAACTATATGAATTCTATAATCTCCAATATATATAAAGTATATAATGACCAAACACCTACCAAATACCAAGGGAGGGCTACTCAACACTCTGTAATAACATACATGGTAACAGGATCCGAAGATGAACAGATATATGTATGAATAATTGACCAGATTCTGTACTGCCAGACAATCACAAGACTCTAATCAAAATTACTCCAGTCAGAAATATAAATTCAATGTAAAAAACCAACATAAGTAAGGAGAAATAAACTGGGGGTTTGTCTGAGCACATTCTACTCTAATTTACAACCGAGAAACACGACGTCCAGGAAGACTCTGTTGCCCTAGTAACAAGAGTTGAGAACGTAATAATGCTGCCGCCTTGTGGCTGTTTCTCACAACAGCAGCTTTCAACACCGCCAAATGTCACTTAACATTCACAAGGACTGCAGGGCTGTAAATATCACCTGCCCTCAAAAAATGTCCTTGGGTAAGGAATAGCCAAGAAAATACAACACATGACAAATTTTTCAAGAAGTCAATATGAAGAGGGAAGTTGTACTCACTCTTTAAAAAACAAGAAAAATAGAAAGAAAAGGACATGCCTAAAGTGCAGTATAAGGAATTATTAGACGCATGCAAATCAACCTCCGAAAAGGTTTCACCGCACACCAGTCAAATGACCATCAGCAAAAAGTCTACAAACTATAAATGCTGAAGGGGTTTTAGAGAACTGTGTACCTTCTAGCTGCTGGTGGGATGGAATGCGGTAACAGCACTAATGAAAATAGAATGGAGGTGCTTTAAAAGGTAAAAATTGAGTTACCATATGATCCGGCAGGGCACCTTCTGGGCCTGTAACTTAAGACCACCAGAATCGGAAAGACAGAAGCAGGCAAATGTGCACTGCAGCAATATTTAAATAGCCAAGACATGGAAGCAAAAAAAGGTCCATGAACAGATAAATGGACAAAGAACAAGTGGTATATGTACAGAATGGAATATTAGCCATGAAAAAAATAAAACAATGCCATTTGCAGCACCACAGAGGAGGCTAGAGATAATCACACAACTTGAAATAAGTCAGAAAGCAAGAGACACATATCCTATGATATCACGTATAGGTGATTCCGGAAAATTGATATTAATGAACTTATTTCCACAGAGAAGGACAGTCACGTATTCAGAACACAAACTTGTGGTTAACCAAGCAGAAAGGTGTGACGAATGTATAACGCAGGATATTGGGTTTTAATAGACATATGGTAATATTTATAAAATATAGAATCACCAAACACATACCAAATACCAAGAGAGGTCTACACAACATTCTGTAAAGCCTATATGGAACAGGATCCAAACATGAAAAGATATATGTATAAATGAAACAGATTCTGTACACCTAGAACAAACACAACATTGCAATCAAATTTGCTCTGATAAAAATGAAAATTAAACTAAGAATACCAACAACAAATAAGTAGCCATAAGTTTTGGGAGGTTTGTCCTGGCGCATTCCACTCTAATTTACAACCTAGGAAAACCACTTTCAGGAAGGCTCTTCTGCCCTCGTAACCAGATTTGGGAATGGAGAAAGGCTGCCGCCTGGTGGCCTTTTCCCACAACAGCAGCTTTAAACACAGGGCTAACGGTCACTTAAGATTCTCAGCAATGGTAGAGCTGTAAATGACACGTGTCCTCAAAAAATGTCCTGGGCAGGTAATGGCCAAAACAGTTCACAACACAGAGAATTTTTCAAGAAAACAATTTGAAGAGGTAAGTTTTACTCACTCTTTTATTTTAAAAAAAAGAGGAACATGGATAAAAGCTCAATATCAGGCATTATTGGTTGGATGCAAATCCAAACTACAAAAAGATGTCGCCACCCAATATTCAAAATGCCATCAGTAAAAAGTCTACAAACTATGAATGCTGACGGGTGTGTGGAGAAATGCATACCCGCTATGCTGTTGGTTGGAAGTAAACTGGTAACAGCTAATTATGAGAACAGAATGGAGCTGCATTTAAAAGGTAAAAATTGAGCTACCATATGATGCGGCCGATCCCTTAATGGGCCTATACCTTAAGAAGACCAGAATCGGAAAGACACAGACAGGCAAACATGCACTGCAGCAATATTTACAATAGCCTAGACATGCAAGCAAACAAGATGTCCATCAACAGACAAATGGACAAAGAAGAAGTAGTGAATGTACCGATTTGAATATTAGCCTCGGAATAAAATGAACAATGCCATTTTCATGACTACAGATGAGCCTAGAAATAATCATATTAGGTCAAGTAAGTGAAAAGGCAATCGCAAATATCCCATGATATCATTTATAGATGTTATCCTAAGATTGCTACCAATGAACATATTTCCACAGAGAAAGACACTCACAGACTTATAAACAAACTAATGGTTAACCAAAATGAAAGGTGGGAGGATCGATAAATTAGGATTATGGGGGTAACATACATATACTAATATATGTTAACATACATACATTAACGTATGTTAAATGTCTATAAACATATAAACTATATGAATTCTATAATCTCCAATATATATAAAGTATATAATGACCAAACACCTACCAAATACCAAGGGAGGGCTACTCAACACTCTGTAATAACATACATGGTAACAGGATCCGAAGATGAACAGATATATGTATGAATAATTGACCAGATTCTGTACTGCCAGACAATCACAAGACTCTAATCAAAATTACTCCAGTCAGAAATATAAATTCAATGTAAAAAACCAACATAAGTAAGGAGAAATAAACTGGGGGTTTGTCTGAGCACATTCTACTCTAATTTACAACCGAGAAACACGACGTCCAGGAAGACTCTGTTGCCCTAGTAACAAGAGTTGAGAACGTAATAATGCTGCCGCTTTGTGGCTGTTTCCCACAGCAGCAGCTTTCAACACGGTGCTAATGGTCACTTAACATTCACAAGGACTGCAGGGCTGTAAATGACACCTGCCCTCAAAAAATGCCCTGGGGTAGGGAATAGCCAAGAAAATTCAACACCTGACAAATTTTTCAAGAAGTCAATATGAAGAGGGAAGTTGTACTCACTCTTTCAAAAAAAGGAAAAAAGAAAAAAAAGGACATGTGTAAAGCTCAGTATAAGGAATTATTAGGCTCATGCAAATCCAACCTCCGAAAAGGTTTCACCGCACACCAGTCAAATGACCATCAGCAAAAAGTCTACAAACTATAAATGCTGAAGGGGTTTTAGAGAACTGTGTACCTTCTAGCTGCTGGTGGGATGGAAAGTGGTAACAGCACTAATGAAAACTGAATGGAGCTGCTTTAAAAGGTAAAAATTGAGCTACCATATGATCCGGCAGGGCCCCTTCTGGGCCTATAACCTAAGACCACCAGAATCGGAAAGACAGAGGCAGGCAAATGTGCACTGCAGCAATATTTAAATAGCGAAGACATGGACGCAAAAAAAAAAGGTCCATAAACCGATGAATGGACAAAGAAGACGTGGTATATGTACAGAATGGAATGTTAGCCACGAAAAAAATCAAACAGTGCCGTTTGCAGCACCACAGACGAGCCTACAGATAATCACACAACGTGAAGTAAGTCAAAATGCGAAAGACAAATGTCCCATGATATCACTTATGTTATCTGAAAATTCATAAAAATGAACATATTTCCATAGAGAAAGACAGTCTCAGATTGAGAAGGCAAACTTATGGTTAAGCCAGTGAAAAGGTGTGACGAATGCATAAATTCGGATATTGGGTTAACAAACATATACTAATACATATAAAATATATCATCACCCAAGACCTATGGAATACCAAGAGGGGTCTACTCAACACTCTGTAATAACCTACATGGAAAAGGACACAAAGATCAAGATATATATATATGTGTAGGTGTAAATGAACAAGATTCTGCACACCTAGAACAAACGACATTTTGAAATCCAATTTGCTCTGATCAATACTAAAAATTAAAGACATAAACAAGAATTAAGGAGGCTGAAACTTATGGGGGCTTGTCCTGGCACATTCCACTCTAATCTGCAACCTAAAAGCACAACTTGCAGGAAGGTTCTGTTTCCCTAGCAAGCAGAGTTGGTAACGCAGAAATGCTGCCACCCTAAGGCCGTTTCCTCAAACAGCAGCTTTAAATCCACTGCTAATGGTCACTAATATTGCCAAGGACTGCAGGGGTGTAAACGAGACATGCCCTCCAAAAATGTCCTGGGGTACGGAATGGCCAAAAAATTCAAACACAGCAAATTTTTCAACAAGGCAATTTGAAGGATGTTGATAAAAGCTCGACATCAGGAATTATTAGACACATGCAAATCCAACCTACCCAAAGGTATCACCTCACACCGGTCAGAATGACCATCAGCAAAAAGTCTACAAACAGTAGATGTTGAAGCAGTTGTGGAGAATAGCATAACCTCTAGGTCTAAGTGGGATGTAAACTGGTAAGAGCCAATAAAAGGAATAGAATGGCAGTGCGTTTGAAGGTAAAAATTGAGTTACCATATGATCCAGAAGGCCCACTATTGGGCCTGTAACCTGTGAAGGCCAGAATCAAAAAGACACAGGATGGAAAATCGTGTAGTGCATCAGTATTTACAATAGCCAAGACATGGAAGCAACAAAAATGTCCATCATCAGATGAATGGACGAAAAAGAGGTCCACGTACACAATGCAATATTAGACAGGGAAAAGAATGAAACAATGCTGTTTGCAGCACCATAGATGAGGCTAGAGATAATCACACATCTTGAAGTAAGTCAGAAAGCGAGAGACACATATCCTATGATATCACGTATAGGTGTTATCTAAAAATTGATATTAATGAACTTATTTCCACAGAGAAGGACACTCACGTATTCAGAACACAAACTTGTGGTTAACCAAGCGGAAAGGTGTGACGAATGTATAACGCAGGATATTGGGTTTTAACAGACATATGCTAATACTTATAAAATATAGAATCACCAAAAACATACCGAATACCAAGAGAGGTCTACACAACATTCTGTCATTACCTATATGGGACAGGATCCAAACATGAAAAGATGTATGTATCAATGAAACAGATTCTGTACACCTAGAACAAACACAACATTGCAATCAAATTTGCTCTGATAAAAATGAAAATTAAACTAAGAATACCAACAACAAATAAGTAGCCATAAGTTTTGGGGGGTTTGTCCTGGCACATTCCACTCTAATTTACAACCTACAAACAGGACTTCCAGGAAGGCTCTGTTGCCCTAGTAACCAGAGTTGGGAGTATAGACATGCGGCCGCCTTGTGGCCGTTTCCTGTAACAGCAGCTTTAAACCCAGTGCTAATGGGTACTTAATAGTCACAATTACTACAGAGTTGTAAATGACACCTGCCCTCAAAAAATATCCAGGTGTAGGTAATGGCCACAGGAATTCAGAACACGGCAAATTTTTCAAGGAAACAATTTGAAGAGGTAAGTTTTTCTGTTCAACTTTAAAAAAAAAGAAAAGAAAACGGACGTGGATTAAAAGCTCAATATCAGGAAGTATTAGATGCATGCAAATCTAAACTACACAAAGGTATCACCACCCAACACTCCAAATGCCATCAGTAAAAAGTCTACAAACAATAAATGCTGAAGGGGTTTTAGAGGACTGTGTACCCTCTAGTTGCTGGTGGGATGTCAACTGGTAACAGCCAGTAGTGAGAACAGAATGGAGGTGCGTTTAAAGGTAAAAATTAGACTACCATATGATCTGGTAGGCCCACTGCTGGGCCTATCCCCGGAGAAGACCAGAATCCAAAAGACACAGGCTGGCAATCCTGCACTGCATCAATATTTAGCATAGCCAAGAGTGGGAAGAAACCAAAATGTCCATCAACAGATGAATGCCCAAAGAAGAACTGGTCCATGTACACAATGGAATATTCAGCATGGAAAAGAATGAAACACTGCTCTTTGCAGCACCATAGGTGAGCCTAGATATAATCACAGAACATGAGGTAAGTCGGAAAGCAGACGACAAATATCCTGTGATATCACTTATAGGCGTTACCTAACAACTGACACAAATGAACATATTTCCACAGAGAAAGACACTCACGGACTTGGAAAACAAACTATGGTTATGTAAAAGGAAAGCTGGGAGCAATGGATAAATGAAGATTAGGGTTACCATACGTATACAAATACATATTAAATACATATATCAAAAAGACCAACCATATACCAAGGAAAGTCTACTGAACTCGCTGTAATAATTTATACGGGGGCTTCCCTGGTGGCGCCGTGGTTAAGAATCCGCCTGCCAGTGCAGGGGACATGGGTTCGATCCCTGGTCCAGGAAGATCCCACATGCTGCAGAGCAAATAAGCCCGTGCACCACAACTACTGAGCCTGTGCTCTAGAGCCCAGGAGCCACAACTACTGAGCCCACGTGCCACAACTACTGAAGCCCGCATGCCTAGAGACCGTGCTCTGCAACAAGACAAGCCACTGCAGGGAGAAGCCCGTGCAGCGCAATGGAGAGTAGCCCCCGCTCACCGCAGCTAGAAAAAGCCCACATGCAGCAGCGAAGATCCAACTCAGCCAAAAATAAATAATTAAATTAAATAAATTTATTAAAAAAATAATAGTAATTTACATGGGAAGAGGATCTGCACATGAATAGATATATATAATGTTCAATTGAACCTGATTGTGCACACCTGGAACAAACACTATTCTAATCATTACCTCAATTTAAAAAATTAAAACCACGAACAACATTTAATGAGACATAAACTTATTGAGGTTATCCCTGGCACATTCCATTCTAATTTACAACCTAGGAAAACCACTTTCAGGAAGGCTCTTCTGCCCTAATAACCAGATTTGGGAATGGAGAAATGCTGCGGCCTGGTGGCCGTTTCCCACAAAAGCAGCTTTAAACACAGGGCTAACGGTCACTTAAGATTCACAGGAATTGTAGGGCTGTCAATGACACGTGTCGTCAAAAAATGTCCTGGGTAGGTTATGGCCAAAAAAGTTCACAACACAGAGAATTTTTCAAGAAAACAATTTGAAGAGGTAAGTTTTACTCACTCTTTCATTTCCAAAAACAAAGAGGAACATGGATAAAAGCTCAATATCAGGCATTATTGGTTGGATGCAAATCCAAACTACAAAAAGATGTCGCCACCCAATATTCAAAATGCCATCAGTAAAATGTCTACAAACTATGAATGCTGACGGGTGTGTGGAGAAATGCATACCCGCTATGCTGTTGGTTGGAAGTAAACTGGTAACAGCTAATTAGGAGAAGAGAATGGAGCTGCATTTATAAGGTAAAAATTGAGCTATCATATG
Source organism: Balaenoptera ricei (assembly GCF_028023285.1). Lineage (NCBI taxonomy): Eukaryota > Metazoa > Chordata > Mammalia > Artiodactyla > Balaenopteridae > Balaenoptera > Balaenoptera ricei. The sequence continues at coordinate 82,292,206 of NC_082647.1, forward strand.
ATGCGGCCAATCCCCTAATGGGCCTATACCTTAAGAAGACCAGAATCGGAAAGACACAGACAGGCAAACATGCACTGCAGCAATATTTACAATAGCCTAGACATGCAAGCAAACAGGATGTCCATCAACAGACAAATGGACAAAGAAGAAGTAGTGTATGTACCGATTTGAATATTAGCCTCGGAATAAAATGAACAATGCCATTTTCATGACTACAGATGAGCCTAGAAATAATCATATTAGGTCAAGTAAGTGAAAAGGCAATCGCAAATATCCCATGATATCATTTATAGATGTTATCCTAAGATTGCTACCAATGAACATATTTCCACAGAGAAAGACACTCACAGACTTATAAACAAACTAATGGTTAACCAAAATGAAAGGTGGGAGGATCGATAAATTAGGATTATGGGGGTAACATACATATACTAATATATGTTAACATACATACATTAACGTATGTTAAATGTCTATAAACATATAAACTATATGAATTCTATAATCTCCAATATATATAAAGTATATAATGACCAAACACCTACCAAATACCAAGGGAGGGCTACTCAACACTCTGTAATAACATACATGGTAACAGGATCCGAAGATGAACAGATATATGTATGAATAATTGACCAGATTCTGTACTGCCAGACAATCACAAGACTCTAATCAAAATTACTCCAGTCAGAAATATAAATTCAATGTAAAAAACCAACATAAGTAAGGAGAAATAAACTGGGGGTTTGTCTGAGCACATTCTACTCTAATTTACAACCGAGAAACACGACGTCCAGGAAGACTCTGTTGCCCTAGTAACAAGAGTTGAGAACGTAATAATGCTGCCGCCTTGTGGCTGTTTCTCACAACAGCAGCTTTCAACACCGCCAAATGTCACTTAACATTCACAAGGACTGCAGGGCTGTAAATATCACCTGCCCTCAAAAAATGTCCTTGGGTAAGGAATAGCCAAGAAAATACAACACATGACAAATTTTTCAAGAAGTCAATATGAAGAGGGAAGTTGTACTCACTCTTTAAAAAACAAGAAAAATAGAAAGAAAAGGACATGCCTAAAGTGCAGTATAAGGAATTATTAGACGCATGCAAATCAACCTCCGAAAAGGTTTCACCGCACACCAGTCAAATGACCATCAGCAAAAAGTCTACAAACTATAAATGCTGAAGGGGTTTTAGAGAACTGTGTACCTTCTAGCTGCTGGTGGGATGGAATGCGGTAACAGCACTAATGAAAATAGAATGGAGGTGCTTTAAAAGGTAAAAATTGAGTTACCATATGATCCGGCAGGGCACCTTCTGGGCCTGTAACTTAAGACCACCAGAATCGGAAAGACAGAAGCAGGCAAATGTGCACTGCAGCAATATTTAAATAGCCAAGACATGGAAGCAAAAAAAGGTCCATGAACAGATAAATGGACAAAGAACAAGTGGTATATGTACAGAATGGAATATTAGCCATGAAAAAAATAAAACAATGCCATTTGCAGCACCACAGAGGAGGCTAGAGATAATCACACAACTTGAAATAAGTCAGAAAGCAAGAGACACATATCCTATGATATCACGTATAGGTGATTCCGGAAAATTGATATTAATGAACTTATTTCCACAGAGAAGGACAGTCACGTATTCAGAACACAAACTTGTGGTTAACCAAGCAGAAAGGTGTGACGAATGTATAACGCAGGATATTGGGTTTTAATAGACATATGGTAATATTTATAAAATATAGAATCACCAAACACATACCAAATACCAAGAGAGGTCTACACAACATTCTGTAAAGCCTATATGGAACAGGATCCAAACATGAAAAGATATATGTATAAATGAAACAGATTCTGTACACCTAGAACAAACACAACATTGCAATCAAATTTGCTCTGATAAAAATGAAAATTAAACTAAGAATACCAACAACAAATACGTAGCCATAAGTTTTGGGAGGTTTGTCCTGGCGCATTCCACTCTAATTTACAACCTAGGAAAACCACTTTCAGGAAGGCTCTTCTGCCCTCGTAACCAGATTTGGGAATGGAGAAAGGCTGCCGCCTGGTGGCCTTTTCCCACAACAGCAGCTTTAAACACAGGGCTAACGGTCACTTAAGATTCTCAGCAATGGTAGAGCTGTAAATGACACGTGTCCTCAAAAAATGTCCTGGGCAGGTAATGGCCAAAACAGTTCACAACACAGAGAATTTTTCAAGAAAACAATTTGAAGAGGTAAGTTTTACTCACTCTTTTATTTTAAAAAAAAGAGGAACATGGATAAAAGCTCAATATCAGGCATTATTGGTTGGATGCAAATCCAAACTACAAAAAGATGTCGCCACCCAATATTCAAAATGCCATCAGTAAAAAGTCTACAAACTATGAATGCTGACGGGTGTGTGGAGAAATGCATACCCGCTATGCTGTTGGTTGGAAGTAAACTGGTAACAGCTAATTATGAGAACAGAATGGAGCTGCATTTAAAAGGTAAAAATTGAGCTACCATATGATGCGGCCGATCCCTTAATGGGCCTATACCTTAAGAAGACCAGAATCGGAAAGACACAGACAGGCAAACATGCACTGCAGCAATATTTACAATAGCCTAGACATGCAAGCAAACAAGATGTCCATCAACAGACAAATGGACAAAGAAGAAGTAGTGAATGTACCGATTTGAATATTAGCCTCGGAATAAAATGAACAATGCCATTTTCATGACTACAGATGAGCCTAGAAATAATCATATTAGGTCAAGTAAGTGAAAAGGCAATCGCAAATATCCCATGATATCATTTATAGATGTTATCCTAAGATTGCTACCAATGAACATATTTCCACAGAGAAAGACACTCACAGACTTATAAACAAACTAATGGTTAACCAAAATGAAAGGTGGGAGGATCGATAAATTAGGATTATGGGGGTAACATACATATACTAATATATGTTAACATACATACATTAACGTATGTTAAATGTCTATAAACATATAAACTATATGAATTCTATAATCTCCAATATATATAAAGTATATAATGACCAAACACCTACCAAATACCAAGGGAGGGCTACTCAACACTCTGTAATAACATACATGGTAACAGGATCCGAAGATGAACAGATATATGTATGAATAATTGACCAGATTCTGTACTGCCAGACAATCACAAGACTCTAATCAAAATTACTCCAGTCAGAAATATAAATTCAATGTAAAAAACCAACATAAGTAAGGAGAAATAAACTGGGGGTTTGTCTGAGCACATTCTACTCTAATTTACAACCGAGAAACACGACGTCCAGGAAGACTCTGTTGCCCTAGTAACAAGAGTTGAGAACGTAATAATGCTGCCGCCTTGTGGCTGTTTCTCACAACAGCAGCTTTCAACACCGCCAAATGTCACTTAACATTCACAAGGACTGCAGGGCTGTAAATATCACCTGCCCTCAAAAAATGTCCTTGGGTAAGGAATAGCCAAGAAAATACAACACATGACAAATTTTTCAAGAAGTCAATATGAAGAGGGAAGTTGTACTCACTCTTTAAAAAACAAGAAAAATAGAAAGAAAAGGACATGCCTAAAGTGCAGTATAAGGAATTATTAGACGCATGCAAATCAACCTCCGAAAAGGTTTCACCGCACACCAGTCAAATGACCATCAGCAAAAAGTCTACAAACTATAAATGCTGAAGGGGTTTTAGAGAACTGTGTACCTTCTAGCTGCTGGTGGGATGGAATGCGGTAACAGCACTAATGAAAATAGAATGGAGGTGCTTTAAAAGGTAAAAATTGAGTTACCATATGATCCGGCAGGGCACCTTCTGGGCCTGTAACTTAAGACCACCAGAATCGGAAAGACAGAAGCAGGCAAATGTGCACTGCAGCAATATTTAAATAGCCAAGACATGGAAGCAAAAAAAGGTCCATGAACAGATAAATGGACAAAGAACAAGTGGTATATGTACAGAATGGAATATTAGCCATGAAAAAAATAAAACAATGCCATTTGCAGCACCACAGAGGAGGCTAGAGATAATCACACAACTTGAAATAAGTCAGAAAGCAAGAGACACATATCCTATGATATCACGTATAGGTGATTCCGGAAAATTGATATTAATGAACTTATTTCCACAGAGAAGGACAGTCACATATTCAGAACACAAACTTGTGGTTAACCAAGCAGAAAGGTGTGACGAATGTATAACGCAGGATATTGGGTTTTAATAGACATATGGTAATATTTATAAAATATAGAATCACCAAACACATACCAAATACCAAGAGAGGTCTACACAACATTCTGTAAAGCCTATATGGAACAGGATCCAAACATGAAAAGATATATGTATAAATGAAACAGATTCTGTACACCTAGAACAAACACAACATTGCAATCAAATTTGCTCTGATAAAAATGAAAATTAAACTAAGAATACCAACAACAAATAAGTAGCCATAAGTTTTGGGAGGTTTGTCCTGGCGCATTCCACTCTAATTTACAACCTAGGAAAACCACTTTCAGGAAGGCTCTTCTGCCCTCGTAACCAGATTTGGGAATGGAGAAAGGCTGCCGCCTGGTGGCCTTTTCCCACAACAGCAGCTTTAAACACAGGGCTAACGGTCACTTAAGATTCTCAGCAATGGTAGAGCTGTAAATGACACGTGTCCTCAAAAAATGTCCTGGGCAGGTAATGGCCAAAACAGTTCACAACACAGAGAATTTTTCAAGAAAACAATTTGAAGAGGTAAGTTTTACTCACTCTTTTATTTTAAAAAAAAGAGGAACATGGATAAAAGCTCAATATCAGGCATTATTGGTTGGATGCAAATCCAAACTACAAAAAGATGTCGCCACCCAATATTCAAAATGCCATCAGTAAAAAGTCTACAAACTATGAATGCTGACGGGTGTGTGGAGAAATGCATACCCGCTATGCTGTTGGTTGGAAGTAAACTGGTAACAGCTAATTATGAGAACAGAATGGAGCTGCATTTAAAAGGTAAAAATTGAGCTACCATATGATGCGGCCGATCCCTTAATGGGCCTATACCTTAAGAAGACCAGAATCGGAAAGACACAGACAGGCAAACATGCACTGCAGCAATATTTACAATAGCCTAGACATGCAAGCAAACAAGATGTCCATCAACAGACAAATGGACAAAGAAGAAGTAGTGAATGTACCGATTTGAATATTAGCCTCGGAATAAAATGAACAATGCCATTTTCATGACTACAGATGAGCCTAGAAATAATCATATTAGGTCAAGTAAGTGAAAAGGCAATCGCAAATATCCCATGATATCATTTATAGATGTTATCCTAAGATTGCTACCAATGAACATATTTCCACAGAGAAAGACACTCACAGACTTATAAACAAACTAATGGTTAACCAAAATGAAAGGTGGGAGGATCGATAAATTAGGATTATGGGGGTAACATACATATACTAATATATGTTAACATACATACATTAACGTATGTTAAATGTCTATAAACATATAAACTATATGAATTCTATAATCTCCAATATATATAAAGTATATAATGACCAAACACCTACCAAATACCAAGGGAGGTCGCCTCAACACTCTGTAATAACATACATGGTAACAGGATCCGAAGATGAACAGATATATGCATGAATAATTGACCAGATTCTGTACTGCCAGACAATCACAAGACTCTAATCAAAATTACTCCAGTCAGAAATATAAATTCAATGTAAAAAACCAACATAAGTAAGGAGAAATAAACTGGGGGTTTGTCTGAGCACATTCTACTCTAATTTACAACCGAGAAACACGACGTCCAGGAAGACTCTGTTGCCCTAGTAACAAGAGTTGAGAATGTAATAATGCTGCCGCTTTGTGGCTGTTTCCCACAGCAGCAGCTTTCAACACGGTGCTAATGGTCACTTAACATTCACAAGGACTGCAGGGCTGTAAATGACACCTGCCCTCAAAAAATGCCCTGGGGTAGGGAATAGCCAAGAAAATTCAACACCTGACAAATTTTTCAAGAAGTCAATATGAAGAGGGAAGTTGTACTCACTCTTTTAAAAAAAGGAAAAAAAAAAGAGGACATGTGTAAAGCTCAGTATAAGGAATTATTAGGCTCATGCAAATCCAACCTCCGAAAAGGTTTCACCGCACACCAGTCAAATGACCATCAGCAAAAAGTCTACAAACTATAAATGCTGAAGGGGTTTTAGAGAACTGTGTACCTTCTAGCTGCTGGTGGGATGGAAAGTGGTAACAGCACTAATGAAAACTGAATGGAGCTGCTTTAAAAGGTAAAAATTGAGCTACCATATGATCCGGCAGGGCCCCTTCTGGGCCTATAACCTAAGACCACCAGAATCGGAAAGACAGAGGCAGGCAAATGTGCACTGCAGCAATATTTAAATAGCCAAGACATGGACGCAAAAAAAAAAGGTCCATAAACCGATGAATGGACAAAGAAGACGTGGTATATGTACAGAATGGAATGTTAGCCACGAAAAAAATCAAACAGTGCCGTTTGCAGCACCACAGACGAGCCTACAGATAATCACACAACGTGAAGTAAGTCAAAATGCGAAAGACAAATGTCCCATGATATCACTTATGTTATCTGAAAATTCATAAAAATGAACATATTTCCATAGAGAAAGACAGTCTCAGATTGAGAAGGCAAACTTATGGTTAAGCCAGTGAAAAGATGTGACGAATGCATAAATTCGGATATTGGGTTAACAAACATATACTAATACATATAAAATATATCATCACCCAAGACCTATGGAATACCAAGAGGGGTCTACTCAACACTCTGTAATAACCTACATGGAAAAGGACACAAAGATCAAGATATATATATATGTGTAGGTGTAAATGAACAAGATTCTGCACACCTAGAACAAACGACATTTTAAAATCCAATTTGCTCTGATCAATACTAAAAATTAAAGACATAAACAAGAATTAAGGAGGCTGAAACTTATGGGGGCTTGTCCTGGCACATTCCACTCTAATCTGCAACCTAAAAGCACAACTTGCAGGAAGGTTCTGTTTCCCTAGCAAGCAGAGTTGGTAACGCAGAAATGCTGCCACCCTAAGGCCGTTTCCTCAAACAGCAGCTTTAAATCCACTGCTAATGGTCACTAATATTGCCAAGGACTGCAGGGGTGTAAACGAGACATGCCCTCCAAAAATGTCCTGGGGTACGGAATGGCCAAAAAATTCAAACACAGCAAATTTTTCAACAAGGCAATTTGAAGGATGTTGATAAAAGCTCGACATCAGGAATTATTAGACACATGCAAATCCAACCTACCCAAAGGTATCACCTCACACCGGTCAGAATGACCATCAGCAAAAAGTCTACAAACAGTAGATGTTGAAGAAGTTGTGGAGAATAGCATAACCTCTAGGTCTAAGTGGGATGTAAACTGGTAAGAGCCAATAAAAGGAATAGAATGGCAGTGCGTTTGAAGGTAAAAATTGAGTTACCATATGATCCAGAAGGCCCACTATTGGGCCTGTAACCTGTGAAGGCCAGAATCAAAAAGACACAGGATGGAAAATCGTGTAGTGCATCAGTATTTACAATAGCCAAGACATGGAAGCAACAAAAATGTCCATCATCAGATGAATGGACGAAAAAGAGGTCCACGTACACAATGCAATATTAGACAGGGAAAAGAATGAAACAATGCTGTTTGCAGCACCATAGATGAGGCTAGAGATAATCACACATCTTGAAGTAAGTCAGAAAGCGAGAGACACATATCCTATGATATCACGTATAGGTGTTATCTAAAAATTGATATTAATGAACTTATTTCCACAGAGAAGGACACTCACGTATTCAGAACACAAACTTGTGGTTAACCAAGCGGAAAGGTGTGACGAATGTATAACGCAGGATATTGGGTTTTAACAGACATATGCTAATACTTATAAAATATAGAATCACCAAAAACATACCGAATACCAAGAGAGGTCTACACAACATTCTGTCATTACCTATATGGGACAGGATCCAAACATGAAAAGATGTATGTATCAATGAAACAGATTCTGTACACCTAGAACAAACACAACATTGCAATCAAATTTGCTCTGATAAAAATGAAAATTAAACTAAGAATACCAACAACAAATAAGTAGCCATAAGTTTTGGGGGGTTTGTCCTGGCACATTCCACTCTAATTTACAACCTACAAACAGGACTTCCAGGAAGGCTCTGTTGCCCTAGTAACCAGAGTTGGGAGTATAGACATGCGGCCGCCTTGTGGCCGTTTCCTGTAACAGCAGCTTTAAACCCAGTGCTAATGGGTACTTAATATTCACAATTACTACAGAGTTGTAAATGACACCTGCCCTCAAAAAATATCCAGGTGTAGGTAATGGCCACAGGAATTCAGAACACGGCAAATTTTTCAAGGAAACAATTTGAAGAGGTAAGTTTTTCTGTTCAACTTTAAAAAAAAAGAAAAGAAAACGGACGTGGATTAAAAGCTCAATATCAGGAAGTATTAGATGCATGCAAATCTAAACTACACAAAGGTATCACCACCCAACACTCCAAATGCCATCAGTAAAAAGTCTACAAACAATAAATGCTGAAGGGGTTTTAGAGGACTGTGTACCCTCTAGTTGCTGGTGGGATGTCAACTGGTAACAGCCAGTAGTGAGAACAGAATGGAGGTGCGTTTAAAGGTAAAAATTAGACTACCATATGATCTGGTAGGCCCACTGCTGGGCCTATCCCCGGAGAAGACCAGAATCCAAAAGACACAGGCTGGCAATCCTGCACTGCATCAATATTTAGCATAGCCAAGAGTGGGAAGAAACCAAAATGTCCATCAACAGATGAATGCCCAAAGAAGAACTGGTCCATGTACACAATGGAATATTCCGCATGGAAAAGAATGAAACACTGCTCTTTGCAGCACCATAGGTGAGCCTAGATATAATCACAGAACATGAGGTAAGTCGGAAAGCAGACGACAAATATCCTGTGATATCACTTATAGGCGTTACCTAACAACTGACACAAATGAACATATTTCCACAGAGAAAGACACTCACGGACTTGGAAAACAAACTATGGTTATGTAAAAGGAAAGCTGGGAGCAATGGATAAATGAAGATTAGGGTTACCATACGTATACAAATACATATTAAATACATATCTCAAAAAGACCAACCATATACCAAGGAAGGTCTACTGAACACGCTGTAATAATTTATACAGGGGCTTCCCTGGTGGCGCCGTGGTTAAGAATCCGCCTGCCAGTGCAGGGGACATGGGTTCGATCCCTGGTCCAGGAAGATCCCACATGCTGCAGAGCAAATAAGCCCGTGAACCACAACTACTGAGCCTGCGCTCTAGAGCCCAGGAGCCACAACTACTGAGCCCACGTGCCACAACTACTGAAGCCCGCATGCCTAGAGACCGTGCTCTGCAACACAGACAAGCCACTGCAGGGAGAAGCCCGTGCAGCGCAATGGAGAGTAGCCCCCGCTCACCGCAACTAGAAAAAGCCCACATGCAGCAGCGAAGATCCAACTCAGCCAAAAATAAATAATTAAATTAAATAAATTTATTAAAAAAATAATAGTAATTTACATGGGAAGAGGTTCTGCACATGAATAGATATATATAATGCTCAATTGAACCTGATTGTGCACACCTGGAACAAACACTATTCTAATCATTACCTCAATTTAAAAAATTAAAACCACGAACAACATTTAATGAGACATAAACTTATTGAGGTTATCCCTGGCACATTCCATTCTAATTTACAACCTAGGAAAACCACTTTCAGGAAGGCTCTTCTGCCCTAATAACCAGATTTGGGAATGGAGAAATGCTGCGGCCTGGTGGCCGTTTCCCACAAAAGCAGCTTTAAACACAGGGCTAACGGTCACTTAAGATTCACAGGAATTGTAGGGCTGTCAATGACACGTGTCGTCAAAAAATGTCCTGGGTAGGTTATGGCCAAAAAAGTTCACAACACAGAGAATTTTTCAAGAAAACAATTTGAAGAGGTAAGTTTTACTCACTCTTTCATTTCCAAAAACAAAGAGGAACATGGATAAAAGCTCAATATCAGGCATTATTGGTTGGATGCAAATCCAAACTACAAAAAGATGTCGCCACCCAATATTCAAAATGCCATCAGTAAAAAGTCTACAAACTATGAATGCTGACGGGTGTGTGGAGAAATGCATACCCGCTATGCTGTTGGTTGGAAGTAAACTGGTAACAGCTAATTAGGAGAACAGAATGGAGCTGCATTTAAAAGGTAAAAATTGAGCTACCATATGATGCGGCCGATCCCTTAATGGGCCTATACCTTAAGAAGACCAGAATCGGAAAGACACAGACAGGCAAACATGCACTGCAGCAATATTTACAATAGCCTAGACATGCAAGCAAACAGGATGTCCATCAACAGACAAATGGACAAAGAAGAAGTAGTGTATGTACCGATTTGAATATTAGCCTCGGAATAAAATGAACAATGCCATTTTCATGACTACAGATGAGCCTAGAAATAATCATATTAGGTCAAGTAAGTGAAAAGGGAATCGCAAATATCCCATGATATCATTTATAGATGTTATCCTAAGATTGCTACCAATGAACATATTTCCACAGAGAAAGACACTCACAGACTTATAAACAAACTAATGGTTAACCAAAATGAAAGGTGGGAGGATCGATAAATTAGGATTATGGGGGTAACATACATATACTAATATATGTTAACATACATACATTAACGTATGTTAAATGTCTATAAACATATAAACTATATGAATTCTATAATCTCCAATATATATAAAGTATATAATGACCAAACACCTACCAAATACCAAGGGAGGGCTACTCAACACTCTGTAATAACATACATGGTAACAGGATCCGAAGATGAACAGATATATGTATGAATAATTGACCAGATTCTGTACTGCCAGACAATCACAAGACTCTAATCAAAATTACTCCAGTCAGAAATATAAATTCAATGTAAAAAACCAACATAAGTAAGGAGAAATAAACTGGGGGTTTGTCTGAGCACATTCTACTCTAATTTACAACCGAGAAACACGACGTCCAGGAAGACTCTGTTGCCCTAGTAACAAGAGTTGAGAACGTAATAATGCTGCCGCCTTGTGGCTGTTTCTCACAACAGCAGCTTTCAACACCGCCAAATGTCACTTAACATTCACAAGGACTGCAGGGCTGTAAATATCACCTGCCCTCAAAAAATGTCCTTGGGTAAGGAATAGCCAAGAAAATACAACACATGACAAATTTTTCAAGAAGTCAATATGAAGAGGGAAGTTGTACTCACTCTTTAAAAAACAAGAAAAATAGAAAGAAAAGGACATGCCTAAAGTGCAGTATAAGGAATTATTAGACGCATGCAAATCAACCTCCGAAAAGGTTTCACCGCACACCAGTCAAATGACCATCAGCAAAAAGTCTACAAACTATAAATGCTGAAGGGGTTTTAGAGAACTGTGTACCTTCTAGCTGCTGGTGGGATGGAATGCGGTAACAGCACTAATGAAAATAGAATGGAGGTGCTTTAAAAGGTAAAAATTGAGTTACCATATGATCCGGCAGGGCACCTTCTGGGCCTGTAACTTAAGACCACCAGAATCGGAAAGACAGAAGCAGGCAAATGTGCACTGCAGCAATATTTAAATAGCCAAGACATGGAAGCAAAAAAAGGTCCATGAACAGATAAATGGACAAAGAACAAGTGGTATATGTACAGAATGGAATATTAGCCATGAAAAAAATAAAACAATGCCATTTGCAGCACCACAGAGGAGGCTAGAGATAATCACACAACTTGAAATAAGTCAGAAAGCAAGAGACACATATCCTATGATATCACGTATAGGTGATTCCGGAAAATTGATATTAATGAACTTATTTCCACAGAGAAGGACAGTCACGTATTCAGAACACAAACTTGTGGTTAACCAAGCAGAAAGGTGTGACGAATGTATAACGCAGGATATTGGGTTTTAATAGACATATGGTAATATTTATAAAATATAGAATCACCAAACACATACCAAATACCAAGAGAGGTCTACACAACATTCTGTAAAGCCTATATGGAACAGGATCCAAACATGAAAAGATATATGTATAAATGAAACAGATTCTGTACACCTAGAACAAACACAACATTGCAATCAAATTTGCTCTGATAAAAATGAAAATTAAACTAAGAATACCAACAACAAATACGTAGCCATAAGTTTTGGGAGGTTTGTCCTGGCGCATTCCACTCTAATTTACAACCTAGGAAAACCACTTTCAGGAAGGCTCTTCTGCCCTCGTAACCAGATTTGGGAATGGAGAAAGGCTGCCGCCTGGTGGCCTTTTCCCACAACAGCAGCTTTAAACACAGGGCTAACGGTCACTTAAGATTCTCAGCAATGGTAGAGCTGTAAATGACACGTGTCCTCAAAAAATGTCCTGGGCAGGTAATGGCCAAAACAGTTCACAACACAGAGAATTTTTCAAGAAAACAATTTGAAGAGGTAAGTTTTACTCACTCTTTTATTTTAAAAAAAAGAGGAACATGGATAAAAGCTCAATATCAGGCATTATTGGTTGGATGCAAATCCAAACTACAAAAAGATGTCGCCACCCAATATTCAAAATGCCATCAGTAAAAAGTCTACAAACTATGAATGCTGACGGGTGTGTGGAGAAATGCATACCCGCTATGCTGTTGGTTGGAAGTAAACTGGTAACAGCTAATTAGGAGAACAGAATGGAGCTGCATTTAAAAGGTAAAAATTGAGCTACCATATGATGCGGCCGATCCCTTAATGGGCCTATACCTTAAGAAGACCAGAATCGGAAAGACTCAGACAGGCAAACATGCACTGCAGCAATATTTACAATAGCCTAGACATGCAAGCAAACAAGATGTCCATCAACAGACAAATGGACAAAGAAGAAGTAGTGTATGTACCGATTTGAATATTAGCCTCGGAATAAAATGAACAATGCCATTTTCATGACTACAGATGAGCCTAGAAATAATCATATTAGGTCAAGTAAGTGAAAAGGCAATCACAAATATCCCATGATATCATTTATAGATGTTATCCTAAGATTGCTACCAATGAACATATTTCCACAGAGAAAGACACTCACAGACTTATAAACAAACTAATGGTTAACCAAAATGAAAGGTGGGAGGATCGATAAATTAGGATTATGGGGGTAACATACATATACTAATATATGTTAACATACATACATTAACGTATGTTAAATGTCTATAAACATATAAACTATATGAATTCTATAATCTCCAATATATATAAAGTATATAATGACCAAACACCTACCAAATACCAAGGGAGGTCGACTCAACACTCTGTAATAACATACATGGTAACAGGATCCGAAGATGAACAGATATATGCATGAATAATTGACCAGATTCTGTACTGCCAGACAATCACAAGACTCTAATCAAAATTACTCCAGTCAGAAATATAAATTCAATGTAAAAAACCAACATAAGTAAGGAGAAATAAACTGGGGGTTTGTCTGAGCACATTCTACTCTAATTTACAACCGAGAAACACGACGTCCAGGAAGACTCTGTTGCCCTAGTAACAAGAGTTGAGAACGTAATAATGCTGCCGCCTTGTGGCTGTTTCTCACAACAGCAGCTTTCAACACCGCCAAATGTCACTTAACATTCACAAGGACTGCAGGGCTGTAAATATCACCTGCCCTCAAAAAATGTCCTTGGGTAAGGAATAGCCAAGAAAATACAACACATGACAAATTTTTCAAGAAGTCAATATGAAGAGGGAAGTTGTACTCACTCTTTAAAAAACAAGAAAAATAGAAAGAAAAGGACATGCCTAAAGTGCAGTATAAGGAATTATTAGACGCATGCAAATCAACCTCCGAAAAGGTTTCACCGCACACCAGTCAAATGACCATCAGCAAAAAGTCTACAAACTATAAATGCTGAAGGGGTTTTAGAGAACTGTGTACCTTCTAGCTGCTGGTGGGATGGAATGCGGTAACAGCACTAATGAAAATAGAATGGAGGTGCTTTAAAAGGTAAAAATTGAGTTACCATATGATCCGGCAGGGCACCTTCTGGGCCTGTAACTTAAGACCACCAGAATCGGAAAGACAGAAGCAGGCAAATGTGCACTGCAGCAATATTTAAATAGCCAAGACATGGAAGCAAAAAAAGGTCCATGAACAGATAAATGGACAAAGAACAAGTGGTATATGTACAGAATGGAATATTAGCCATGAAAAAAATAAAACAATGCCATTTGCAGCACCACAGAGGAGGCTAGAGATAATCACACAACTTGAAATAAGTCAGAAAGCAAGAGACACATATCCTATGATATCACGTATAGGTGATTCCGGAAAATTGATATTAATGAACTTATTTCCACAGAGAAGGACAGTCACGTATTCAGAACACAAACTTGTGGTTAACCAAGCAGAAAGGTGTGACGAATGTATAACGCAGGATATTGGGTTTTAATAGACATATGGTAATATTTATAAAATATAGAATCACCAAACACATACCAAATACCAAGAGAGGTCTACACAACATTCTGTAAAGCCTATATGGAACAGGATCCAAACATGAAAAGATATATGTATAAATGAAACAGATTCTGTACACCTAGAACAAACACAACATTGCAATCAAATTTGCTCTGATAAAAATGAAAATTAAACTAAGAATACCAACAACAAATACGTAGCCATAAGTTTTGGGAGGTTTGTCCTGGCGCATTCCACTCTAATTTACAACCTAGGAAAACCACTTTCAGGAAGGCTCTTCTGCCCTCGTAACCAGATTTGGGAATGGAGAAAGGCTGCCGCCTGGTGGCCTTTTCCCACAACAGCAGCTTTAAACACAGGGCTAACGGTCACTTAAGATTCTCAGCAATGGTAGAGCTGTAAATGACACGTGTCCTCAAAAAATGTCCTGGGCAGGTAATGGCCAAAACAGTTCACAACACAGAGAATTTTTCAAGAAAACAATTTGAAGAGGTAAGTTTTACTCACTCTTTTATTTTAAAAAAAAGAGGAACATGGATAAAAGCTCAATATCAGGCATTATTGGTTGGATGCAAATCCAAACTACAAAAAGATGTCGCCACCCAATATTCAAAATGCCATCAGTAAAAAGTCTACAAACTATGAATGCTGACGGGTGTGTGGAGAAATGCATACCCGCTATGCTGTTGGTTGGAAGTAAACTGGTAACAGCTAATTAGGAGAACAGAATGGAGCTGCATTTAAAAGGTAAAAATTGAGCTACCATATGATGCGGCCGATCCCTTAATGGGCCTATACCTTAAGAAGACCAGAATCGGAAAGACTCAGACAGGCAAACATGCACTGCAGCAATATTTACAATAGCCTAGACATGCAAGCAAACAAGATGTCCATCAACAGACAAATGGACAAAGAAGAAGTAGTGTATGTACCGATTTGAATATTAGCCTCGGAATAAAATGAACAATGCCATTTTCATGACTACAGATGAGCCTAGAAATAATCATATTAGGTCAAGTAAGTGAAAAGGCAATCACAAATATCCCATGATATCATTTATAGATGTTATCCTAAGATTGCTACCAATGAACATATTTCCACAGAGAAAGACACTCACAGACTTATAAACAAACTAATGGTTAACCAAAATGAAAGGTGGGAGGATCGATAAATTAGGATTATGGGGGTAACATACATATACTAATATATGTTAACATACATACATTAACGTATGTTAAATGTCTATAAACATATAAACTATATGAATTCTATAATCTCCAATATATATAAAGTATATAATGACCAAACACCTACCAAATACCAAGGGAGGTCGACTCAACACTCTGTAATAACATACATGGTAACAGGATCCGAAGATGAACAGATATATGCATGAATAATTGACCAGATTCTGTACTGCCAGACAATCACAAGACTCTAATCAAAATTACTCCAGTCAGAAATATAAATTCAATGTAAAAAACCAACATAAGTAAGGAGAAATAAACTGGGGGTTTGTCTGAGCACATTCTACTCTAATTTACAACCGAGAAACACGACGTCCAGGAAGACTCTGTTGCCCTAGTAACAAGAGTTGAGAACGTAATAATGCTGCCGCTTTGTGGCTGTTTCCCACAGCAGCAGCTTTCAACACGGTGCTAATGGTCACTTAACATTCACAAGGACTGCAGGGCTGTAAATGACACCTGCCCTCAAAAAATGCCCTGGGGTAGGGAATAGCCAAGAAAATTCAACACCTGACAAATTTTTCAAGAAGTCAATATGAAGAGGGAAGTTGTACTCACTCTTTTAAAAAAAGGAAAAAAGAAAAAAAAGGACATGTGTAAAGCTCAGTATAAGGAATTATTAGGCTCATGCAAATCCAACCTCCGAAAAGGTTTCACCGCACACCAGTCAAATGACCATCAGCAAAAAGTCTACAAACTATAAATGCTGAAGGGGTTTTAGAGAACTGTGTACCTTCTAGCTGCTGGTGGGATGGAAAGTGGTAACAGCACTAATGAAAACTGAATGGAGCTGCTTTAAAAGGTAAAAATTGAGCTACCATATGATCCGGCAGGGCCCCTTCTGGGCCTATAACCTAAGACCATCAGAATCGGAAAGACAGAGGCAGGCAAATGTGCACTGCAGCAATCTTTAAATAGCCAAGACATGGACGCAAAAAAAAAAGGTCCATAAACCGATGAATGGACAAAGAAGACGTGGTATATGTACAGAATGGAATGTTAGCCACGAAAAAAATCAAACAGTGCCGTTTGCAGCACCACAGACGAGCCTACAGATAATCACACAACGTGAAGTAAGTCAAAATGCGAAAGACAAATGTCCCATGATATCACTTATGTTATCTGAAAATTCATAAAAATGAACATATTTCCATAGAGAAAGACAGTCTCAGATTGAGAAGGCAAACTTATGGTTAAGCCAGTGAAAAGGTGTGACGAATGCATAAATTCGGATATTGGGTTAACAAACATATACTAATACATATAAAATATATCATCACCCAAGACCTATGGAATACCAAGAGGGGTCTACTCAACACTCTGTAATAACCTACATGGAAAAGGACACAAAGATCAAGATATATATATATGTGTAGGTGTAAATGAACAAGATTCTGCACACCTAGAACAAACGACATTTTGAAATCCAATTTGCTCTGATCAATACTAAAAATTAAAGACATAAACAAGAATTAAGGAGGCTGAAACTTATGGGGGCTTGTCCTGGCACATTCCACTCTAATCTGCAACCTAAAAGCACAACTTGCAGGAAGGTTCTGTTTCCCTAGCAAGCAGAGTTGGTAACGCAGAAATGCTGCCACCCTAAGGCCGTTTCCTCAAACAGCAGCTTTAAATCCACTGCTAATGGTCACTAATATTGCCAAGGACTGCAGGGGTGTAAACGAGACATGCCCTCCAAAAATGTCCTGGGGTACGGAATGGCCAAAAAATTCAAACACAGCAAATTTTTCAACAAGGCAATTTGAAGGATGTTGATAAAAGCTCGACATCAGGAATTATTAGACACATGCAAATCCAACCTACCCAAAGGTATCACCTCACACCGGTCAGAATGACCATCAGCAAAAAGTCTACAAACAGTAGATGTTGAAGCAGTTGTGGAGAATAGCATAACCTCTAGGTCTAAGTGGGATGTAAACTGGTAAGAGCCAATAAAAGGAATAGAATGGCAGTGCGTTTGAAGGTAAAAATTGAGTTACCATATGATCCAGAAGGCCCACTATTGGGCCTGTAACCTGTGAAGGCCAGAATCAAAAAGACACAGGATGGAAAATCGTGTAGTGCATCAGTATTTACAATAGCCAAGACATGGAAGCAACAAAAATGTCCATCATCAGATGAATGGACGAAAAAGAGGTCCACGTACACAATGCAATATTAGACAGGGAAAAGAATGAAACAATGCTGTTTGCAGCACCATAGATGAGGCTAGAGATAATCACACATCTTGAAGTAAGTCAGAAAGCGAGAGACACATATCCTATGATATCACGTATAGGTGTTATCTAAAAATTGATATTAATGAACTTATTTCCACAGAGAAGGACACTCACGTATTCAGAACACAAACTTGTGGTTAACCAAGCGGAAAGGTGTGACGAATGTATAACGCAGGATATTGGGTTTTAACAGACATATGCTAATACTTATAAAATATAGAATCACCAAAAACATACCGAATACCAAGAGAGGTCTACACAACATTCTGTCATTACCTATATGGGACAGGATCCAAACATGAAAAGATGTATGTATCAATGAAACAGATTCTGTACACCTAGAACAAACACAACATTGCAATCAAATTTGCTCTGATAAAAATGAAAATTAAACTAAGAATACCAACAACAAATAAGTAGCCATAAGTTTTGGGGGGTTTGTCCTGGCACATTCCACTCTAATTTACAACCTACAAACAGGACTTCCAGGAAGGCTCTGTTGCCCTAGTAACCAGAGTTGGGAGTATAGACATGCGGCCGCCTTGTGGCCGTTTCCTGTAACAGCAGCTTTAAACCCAGTGCTAATGGGTACTTAATATTCACAATTACTACAGAGTTGTAAATGACACCTGCCCTCAAAAAATATCCAGGTGTAGGTAATGGCCACAGGAATTCAGAACACGGCAAATTTTTCAAGGAAACAATTTGAAGAGGTAAGTTTTTCTGTTCAACTTTAAAAAAAAAGAAAAGAAAACGGACGTGGATTAAAAGCTCAATATCAGGAAGTATTAGATGCATGCAAATCTAAACTACACAAAGGTATCACCACCCAACACTCCAAATGCCATCAGTAAAAAGTCTACAAACAATAAATGCTGAAGGGGTTTTAGAGGACTGTGTACCCTCTAGTTGCTGGTGGGATGTCAACTGGTAACAGCCAGTAGTGAGAACAGAATGGAGGTGCGTTTAAAGGTAAAAATTAGACTACCATATGATCTGGTAGGCCCACTGCTGGGCCTATCCCCGGAGAAGACCAGAATCCAAAAGACACAGGCTGGCAATCCTGCACTGCATCAATATTTAGCATAGCCAAGAGTGGGAAGAAACCAAAATGTCCATCAACAGATGAATGCCCAAAGAAGAACTGGTCCATGTACACAATGGAATATTCCGCATGGAAAAGAATGAAACACTGCTCTTTGCAGCACCATAGGTGAGCCTAGATATAATCACAGAACATGAGGTAAGTCGGAAAGCAGACGACAAATATCCTGTGATATCACTTATAGGCGTTACCTAACAACTGACACAAATGAACATATTTCCACAGAGAAAGACACTCACGGACTTGGAAAACAAACTATGGTTATGTAAAAGGAAAGCTGGGAGCAATGGATAAATGAAGATTAGGGTTACCATACGTATACAAATACATATTAAATACATATCTCAAAAAGACCAACCATATACCAAGGAAGGTCTACTGAACACGCTGTAATAATTTATACGGGGGCTTCCCTGGTGGCGCCGTGGTTAAGAATCCGCCTGCCAGTGCAGGGGACATGGGTTCGATCCCTGGTCCAGGAAGATCCCACATGCTGCAGAGCAAATAAGCCCGTGCACCACAACTACTGAGCCTGCGCTCTAGAGCCCAGGAGCCACAACTACTGAGCCCACGTGCCACAACTACTGAAGCCCGCATGCCTAGAGACCGTGCTCTGCAACAAGACAAGCCACTGCAGGGAGAAGCCCGTGCAGCGCAATGGAGAGTAGCCCCCGCTCACCGCAACTAGAAAAAGCCCACATGCAGCAGCGAAGATCCAACTCAGCCAAAAATAAATAATTAAATTAAATAAATTTATTAAAAAAATAATAGTAATTTACATGGGAAGAGGATCTGCACATGAATAGATATATATAATGTTCAATTGAACCTGATTAGTGTTTGTTCCAGGTGTGCACATTCTAATCATTACCTCAATTTAAAAAATTAAAACCACGAACAACATTTAATGAGACATAAACTTATTGAGATTATCCCTGGCACATTCCATTCTAATTTACAACCTAGGAAAACCACTTTCAGGAAGGCTCTTCTGCCCTAATAACCAGATTTGGGAATGGAGAAATGCTGCGGCCTGGTGGCCGTTTCCCACAAAAGCAGCTTTAAACACAGGGCTAACGGTCACTTAAGATTCACAGGAATTGTAGGGCTGTCAATGACACGTGTCGTCAAAAAATGTCCTGGGTAGGTTATGGCCAAAAAAGTTCACAACACAGAGAATTTTTCAAGAAAACAATTTGAAGAGGTAAGTTTTACTCACTCTTTCATTTCCAAAAACAAAGAGGAACATGGATAAAAGCTCAATATCAGGCATTATTGGTTGGATGCAAATCCAAACTACAAAAAGATGTCGCCACCCAATATTCAAAATGCCATCAGTAAAATGTCTACAAACTATGAATGCTGACGGGTGTGTGGAGAAATGCATACCCGCTATGCTGTTGGTTGGAAGTAAACTGGTAACAGCTAATTAGGAGAAGAGAATGGAGCTGCATTTATAAGGTAAAAATTGAGCTATCATATGATGCAGCCGATCCCCTAATGGGCCTATACCTTAAGAAGACCAGAATCGGAAAGACACAGACAGGCAAACATGCACTGCAGCAATATTTACAATAGCCTAGACATGCAAGCAAACAGGATGTCCATCAACAGACAAATGGACAAAGAAGAAGTAGTGTATGTACCGATTTGAATATTAGCCTCGGAATAAAATGAACAATGCCATTTTCATGACTACAGATGAGCCTAGAAATAATCATATTAGGTCAAGTAAGTGAAAAGGGAATCGCAAATATCCCATGATATCATTTATAGATGTTATCCTAAGATTGCTACCAATGAACATATTTCCACAGAGAAAGACACTCACAGACTTATAAACAAACTAATGGTTAACCAAAATGAAAGGTGGGAGGATCGATAAATTAGGATTATGGGGGTAACATACATATACTAATATATGTTAACATACATACATTAACGTATGTTAAATGTCTATAAACATATAAACTATATGAATTCTATAATCTCCAATATATATAAAGTATATAATGACCAAACACCTACCAAATACCAAGGGAGGGCTACTCAACACTCTGTAATAACATACATGGTAACAGGATCCGAAGATGAACAGATATATGTATGAATAATTGACCAGATTCTGTACTGCCAGACAATCACAAGACTCTAATCAAAATTACTCCAGTCAGAAATATAAATTCAATGTAAAAAACCAACATAAGTAAGGAGAAATAAACTGGGGGTTTGTCTGAGC
The DNA here is from genome assembly GCF_028023285.1 of Balaenoptera ricei. NCBI lineage: Eukaryota > Metazoa > Chordata > Mammalia > Artiodactyla > Balaenopteridae > Balaenoptera > Balaenoptera ricei. The sequence goes on from NC_082647.1 coordinate 82,313,656, forward strand.
ACATTCTACTCTAATTTACAACCGAGAAACACGACGTCCAGGAAGACTCTGTTGCCCTAGTAACAAGAGTTGAGAACGTAATAATGCTGCCGCCTTGTGGCTGTTTCTCACAACAGCAGCTTTCAACACCGCCAAATGTCACTTAACATTCACAAGGACTGCAGGGCTGTAAATATCACCTGCCCTCAAAAAATGTCCTTGGGTAAGGAATAGCCAAGAAAATACAACACATGACAAATTTTTCAAGAAGTCAATATGAAGAGGGAAGTTGTACTCACTCTTTAAAAAACAAGAAAAATAGAAAGAAAAGGACATGCCTAAAGTGCAGTATAAGGAATTATTAGACGCATGCAAATCAACCTCCGAAAAGGTTTCACCGCACACCAGTCAAATGACCATCAGCAAAAAGTCTACAAACTATAAATGCTGAAGGGGTTTTAGAGAACTGTGTACCTTCTAGCTGCTGGTGGGATGGAATGCGGTAACAGCACTAATGAAAATAGAATGGAGGTGCTTTAAAAGGTAAAAATTGAGTTACCATATGATCCGGCAGGGCACCTTCTGGGCCTGTAACTTAAGACCACCAGAATCGGAAAGACAGAAGCAGGCAAATGTGCACTGCAGCAATATTTAAATAGCCAAGACATGGAAGCAAAAAAAGGTCCATGAACAGATAAATGGACAAAGAACAAGTGGTATATGTACAGAATGGAATATTAGCCATGAAAAAAATAAAACAATGCCATTTGCAGCACCACAGAGGAGGCTAGAGATAATCACACAACTTGAAATAAGTCAGAAAGCAAGAGACACATATCCTATGATATCACGTATAGGTGATTCCGGAAAATTGATATTAATGAACTTATTTCCACAGAGAAGGACAGTCACGTATTCAGAACACAAACTTGTGGTTAACCAAGCAGAAAGGTGTGACGAATGTATAACGCAGGATATTGGGTTTTAATAGACATATGGTAATATTTATAAAATATAGAATCACCAAACACATACCAAATACCAAGAGAGGTCTACACAACATTCTGTAAAGCCTATATGGAACAGGATCCAAACATGAAAAGATATATGTATAAATGAAACAGATTCTGTACACCTAGAACAAACACAACATTGCAATCAAATTTGCTCTGATAAAAATGAAAATTAAACTAAGAATACCAACAACAAATAAGTAGCCATAAGTTTTGGGAGGTTTGTCCTGGCGCATTCCACTCTAATTTACAACCTAGGAAAACCACTTTCAGGAAGGCTCTTCTGCCCTCGTAACCAGATTTGGGAATGGAGAAAGGCTGCCGCCTGGTGGCCTTTTCCCACAACAGCAGCTTTAAACACAGGGCTAACGGTCACTTAAGATTCTCAGCAATGGTAGAGCTGTAAATGACACGTGTCCTCAAAAAATGTCCTGGGCAGGTAATGGCCAAAACAGTTCACAACACAGAGAATTTTTCAAGAAAACAATTTGAAGAGGTAAGTTTTACTCACTCTTTTATTTTAAAAAAAAGAGGAACATGGATAAAAGCTCAATATCAGGCATTATTGGTTGGATGCAAATCCAAACTACAAAAAGATGTCGCCACCCAATATTCAAAATGCCATCAGTAAAAAGTCTACAAACTATGAATGCTGACGGGTGTGTGGAGAAATGCATACCCGCTATGCTGTTGGTTGGAAGTAAACTGGTAACAGCTAATTAGGAGAACAGAATGGAGCTGCATTTAAAAGGTAAAAATTGAGCTACCATATGATGCGGCCGATCCCTTAATGGGCCTATACCTTAAGAAGACCAGAATCGGAAAGACACAGACAGGCAAACATGCACTGCAGCAATATTTACAATAGCCTAGACATGCAAGCAAACAAGATGTCCATCAACAGACAAATGGACAAAGAAGAAGTAGTGTATGTACCGATTTGAATATTAGCCTCGGAATAAAATGAACAATGCCATTTTCATGACTACAGATGAGCCTAGAAATAATCATATTAGGTCAAGTAAGTGAAAAGGCAATCACAAATATCCCATGATATCATTTATAGATGTTATCCTAAGATTGCTACCAATGAACATATTTCCACAGAGAAAGACACTCACAGACTTATAAACAAACTAATGGTTAACCAAAATGAAAGGTGGGAGGATCGATAAATTAGGATTATGGGGGTAACATACATATACTAATATATGTTAACATACATACATTAACGTATGTTAAATGTCTATAAACATATAAACTATATGAATTCTATAATCTCCAATATATATAAAGTATATAATGACCAAACACCTACCAAATACCAAGGGAGGGCTACTCAACACTCTGTAATAACATACATGGTAACAGGATCCGAAGATGAACAGATATATGCATGAATAATTGACCAGATTCTGTACTGCCAGACAATCACAAGACTCTAATCAAAATTACTCCAGTCAGAAATATAAATTCAATGTAAAAAACCAACATAAGTAAGGAGAAATAAACTGGGGGTTTGTCTGAGCACATTCTACTCTAATTTACAACCGAGAAACACGACGTCCAGGAAGACTCTGTTGCCCTAGTAACAAGAGTTGAGAACGTAATAATGCTGCCGCTTTGTGGCTGTTTCCCACAGCAGCAGCTTTCAACACGGTGCTAATGGTCACTTAACATTCACAAGGACTGCAGGGCTGTAAATGACACCTGCCCTCAAAAAATGCCCTGGGGTAGGGAATAGCCAAGAAAATTCAACACCTGACAAATTTTTCAAGAAGTCAATATGAAGAGGGAAGTTGTACTCACTCTTTTAAAAAAAGGAAAAAAGAAAAAAAAGGACATGTGTAAAGCTCAGTATAAGGAATTATTAGGCTCATGCAAATCCAACCTCCGAAAAGGTTTCACCGCACACCAGTCAAATGACCATCAGCAAAAAGTGTACAAACTATAAATGCTGAAGGGGTTTTAGAGAACTGTGTACCTTCTAGCTGCTGGTGGGATGGAAAGTGGTAACAGCACTAATGAAAACTGAATGGAGCTGCTTTAAAAGGTAAAAATTGAGCTACCATATGATCCGGCAGGGCCCCTTCTGGGCCTATAACCTAAGACCACCAGAATCGGAAAGACAGAGGCAGGCAAATGTGCACTGCAGCAATATTTAAATAGCCAAGACATGGACGCAAAAAAAAAAGGTCCATAAACCGATGAATGGACAAAGAAGACGTGGTATATGTACAGAATGGAATGTTAGCCACGAAAAAAATCAAACAGTGCCGTTTGCAGCACCACAGACGAGCCTACAGATAATCACACAACGTGAAGTAAGTCAAAATGCGAAAGACAAATGTCCCATGATATCACTTATGTTATCTGAAAATTCATAAAAATGAACATATTTCCATAGAGAAAGACAGTCTCAGATTGAGAAGGCAAACTTATGGTTAAGCCAGTGAAAAGGTGTGACGAATGCATAAATTCGGATATTGGGTTAACAAACATATACTAATACATATAAAATATATCATCACCCAAGACCTATGGAATACCAAGAGGGGTCTACTCAACACTCTGTAATAACCTACATGGAAAAGGACACAAAGATCAAGATATATATATATGTGTAGGTGTAAATGAACAAGATTCTGCACACCTAGAACAAACGACATTTTAAAATCCAATTTGCTCTGATCAATACTAAAAATTAAAGACATAAACAAGAATTAAGGAGGCTGAAACTTATGGGGGCTTGTCCTGGCACATTCCACTCTAATCTGCAACCTAAAAGCACAACTTGCAGGAAGGTTCTGTTTCCCTAGCAAGCAGAGTTGGTAACGCAGAAATGCTGCCACCCTAAGGCCGTTTCCTCAAACAGCAGCTTTAAATCCACTGCTAATGGTCACTAATATTGCCAAGGACTGCAGGGGTGTAAACGAGACATGCCCTCCAAAAATGTCCTGGGGTACGGAATGGCCAAAAAATTCAAACACAGCAAATTTTTCAACAAGGCAATTTGAAGGATGTTGATAAAAGCTCGACATCAGGAATTATTAGACACATGCAAATCCAACCTACCCAAAGGTATCACCTCACACCGGTCAGAATGACCATCAGCAAAAAGTCTACAAACAGTAGATGTTGAAGAAGTTGTGGAGAATAGCATAACCTCTAGGTCTAAGTGGGATGTAAACTGGTAAGAGCCAATAAAAGGAATAGAATGGCAGTGCGTTTGAAGGTAAAAATTGAGTTACCATATGATCCAGAAGGCCCACTATTGGGCCTGTAACCTGTGAAGGCCAGAATCAAAAAGACACAGGATGGAAAATCGTGTAGTGCATCAGTATTTACAATAGCCAAGACATGGAAGCAACAAAAATGTCCATCATCAGATGAATGGACGAAAAAGAGGTCCACGTACACAATGCAATATTAGACAGGGAAAAGAATGAAACAATGCTGTTTGCAGCACCATAGATGAGGCTAGAGATAATCACACATCTTGAAGTAAGTCAGAAAGCGAGAGACACATATCCTATGATATCACGTATAGGTGTTATCTAAAAATTGATATTAATGAACTTATTTCCACAGAGAAGGACACTCACGTATTCAGAACACAAACTTGTGGTTAACCAAGCGGAAAGGTGTGACGAATGTATAACACAGGATATTGGGTTTTAACAGACATATGCTAATACTTATAAAATATAGAATCACCAAAAACATACCGAATACCAAGAGAGGTCTACACAACATTCTGTCATTACCTATATGGGACAGGATCCAAACATGAAAAGATGTATGTATCAATGAAACAGATTCTGTACACCTAGAACAAACACAACATTGCAATCAAATTTGCTCTGATAAAAATGAAAATTAAACTAAGAATACCAACAACAAATAAGTAGCCATAAGTTTTGGGGGGTTTGTCCTGGCACATTCCACTCTAATTTACAACCTACAAACAGGACTTCCAGGAAGGCTCTGTTGCCCTAGTAACCAGAGTTGGGAGTATAGACATGCGGCCGCCTTGTGGCCGTTTCCTGTAACAGCAGCTTTAAACCCAGTGCTAATGGGTACTTAATAGTCACAATTACTACAGAGTTGTAAATGACACCTGCCCTCAAAAAATATCCAGGTGTAGGTAATGGCCACAGGAATTCAGAACACGGCAAATTTTTCAAGGAAACAATTTGAAGAGGTAAGTTTTTCTGTTCAACTTTAAAAAAAAAGAAAAGAAAACGGACGTGGATTAAAAGCTCAATATCAGGAAGTATTAGATGCATGCAAATCTAAACTACACAAAGGTATCACCACCCAACACTCCAAATGCCATCAGTAAAAAGTCTACAAACAATAAATGCTGAAGGGGTTTTAGAGGACTGTGTACCCTCTAGTTGCTGGTGGGATGTCAACTGGTAACAGCCAGTAGTGAGAACAGAATGGAGGTGCGTTTAAAGGTAAAAATTAGACTACCATATGATCTGGTAGGCCCACTGCTGGGCCTAGCCCCGGAGAAGACCAGAATCCAAAAGACACAGGCTGGCAATCCTGCACTGCATCAATATTTAGCATAGCCAAGAGTGGGAAGAAACCAAAATGTCCATCAACAGATGAATGCCCAAAGAAGAACTGGTCCATGTACACAATGGAATATTCCGCATGGAAAAGAATGAAACACTGCTCTTTGCAGCACCATAGGTGAGCCTAGATATAATCACAGAACATGAGGTAAGTCGGAAAGCAGACGACAAATATCCTGTGATATCACTTATAGGCGTTACCTAACAACTGACACAAATGAACATATTTCCACAGAGAAAGACACTCACGGACTTGGAAAACAAACTATGGTTATGTAAAAGGAAAGCTGGGAGCAATGGATAAATGAAGATTAGGGTTACCATACGTATACAAATACATATTAAATACATATATCAAAAAGACCAACCATATACCAAGGAAGGTCTACTGAACTCGCTGTAATAATTTATACGGGGGCTTCCCTGGTGGCGCCGTGGTTAAGAATCCGCCTGCCAGTGCAGGGGACATGGGTTCGATCCCTGGTCCAGGAAGATCCCACATGCTGCAGAGCAAATAAGCCCGTGCACCACAACTACTGAGCCTGCGCTCTAGAGCCCAGGAGCCACAACTACTGAGCCCACGTGCCACAACTACTGAAGCCCGCATGCCTAGAGACCGTGCTCTGCAACAAGACAAGCCACTGCAGGGAGAAGCCCGTGCAGCGCAATGGAGAGTAGCCCCCGCTCACCGCAACTAGAAAAAGCCCACATGCAGCAGCGAAGATCCAACTCAGCCAAAAATAAATAATTAAATTAAATAAATTTATTAAAAAAATAATAGTAATTTACATGGGAAGAGGATCTGCACATGAATAGATATATATAATGTTCAATTGAACCTGATTGTGCACACCTGGAACAAACACTATTCTAATCATTACCTCAATTTAAAAAATTAAAACCACGAACAACATTTAATGAGACATAAACTTATTGAGGTTATCCCTGGCACATTCCATTCTAATTTACAACCTAGGAAAACCACTTTCAGGAAGGCTCTTCTGCCCTAATAACCAGATTTGGGAATGGAGAAATGCTGCGGCCTGGTGGCCGTTTCCCACAAAAGCAGCTTTAAACACAGGGCTAACGGTCACTTAAGATTCACAGGAATTGTAGGGCTGTCAATGACACGTGTCGTCAAAAAATGTCCTGGGTAGGTTATGGCCAAAAAAGTTCACAACACAGAGAATTTTTCAAGAAAACAATTTGAAGAGGTAAGTTTTACTCACTCTTTTATTTCCAAAAACAAAGAGGAACATGGATAAAAGCTCAATATCAGGCATTATTGGTTGGATGCAAATCCAAACTACAAAAAGATGTCGCCACCCAATATTCAAAATGCCATCAGTAAAATGTCTACAAACTATGAATGCTGACGGGTGTGTGGAGAAATGCATACCCGCTATGCTGTTGGTTGGAAGTAAACTGGTAACAGCTAATTAGGAGAAGAGAATGGAGCTGCATTTATAAGGTAAAAATTGAGCTATCATATGATGCGGCCGATCCCCTAATGGGCCTATACCTTAAGAAGACCAGAATCGGAAAGACACAGACAGGCAAACATGCACTGCAGCAATATTTACAATAGCCTAGACATGCAAGCAAACAAGATGTCCATCAACAGACAAATGGACAAAGAAGAAGTAGTGTATGTACCGATTTGAATATTAGCCTCGGAATAAAATGAACAATGCCATTTTCATGACTACAGATGAGCCTAGAAATAATCATATTATGTCAAGTAAGTGAAAAGGGAATCGCAAATATCCCATGATATCATTTATAGATGTTATCCTAAGATTGCTACCAATGAACATATTTCCACAGAGAAAGACACTCACAGACTTATAAACAAACTAATGGTTAACCAAAATGAAAGGTGGGAGGATCGATAAATTAGGATTATGGGGGTAACATACATATACTAATATATGTTAACATACATACATTAACGTATGTTAAATGTCTATAAACATATAAACTATATGAATTCTATAATCTCCAATATATATAAAGTATATAATGACCAAACACCTACCAAATACCAAGGGAGGTCTACTCAACACTCTGTAATAACATACATGGTAACAGGATCCGAAGATGAACAGATATATGTATGAATAATTGACCAGATTCTGTACTGCCAGACAATCACAAGACTCTAATCAAAATTACTCCAGTCAGAAATATAAATTCAATGTAAAAAACCAACATAAGTAAGGAGAAATAAACTGGGGGTTTGTCTGAGCACATTCGACTCTAATTTACAACCGAGAAACACGACGTCCAGGAAGACTCTGTTGCCCTAGTAACAAGAGTTGAGAACGTAATAATGCTGCCGCTTTGTGGCTGTTTCCCACAGCAGCAGCTTTCAACACGGTGCTAATGGTCACTTAACATTCACAAGGACTGCAGGGCTGTAAATGACACCTGCCCTCAAAAAATGCCCTGGGGTAGGGAATAGCCAAGAAAATTCAACACCTGACAAATTTTTCAAGAAGTCAATATGAAGAGGGAAGTTGTACTCACTCTTTTAAAAAAAGGAAAAAAGAAAAAAAAGGACATGTGTAAAGCTCAGTATAAGGAATTATTAGGCTCATGCAAATCCAACCTCCGAAAAGGTTTCACCGCACACCAGTCAAATGACCATCAGCAAAAAGTCTACAAACTATAAATGCTGAAGGGGTTTTAGAGAACTGTGTACCTTCTAGCTGCTGGTGGGATGGAAAGTGGTAACAGCACTAATGAAAACTGAATGGAGCTGCTTTAAAAGGTAAAAATTGAGCTACCATATGATCCGGCAGGGCCCCTTCTGGGCCTATAACCTAAGACCACCAGAATCGGAAAGACAGAGGCAGGCAAATGTGCACTGCAGCAATATTTAAATAGCCAAGACATGGACGCAAAAAAAAAGGTCCATAAACCGATGAATGGACAAAGAAGACGTGGTATATGTACAGAATGGAATGTTAGCCACGAAAAAAATCAAACAGTGCCGTTTGCAGCACCACAGACGAGCCTACAGATAATCACACAACGTGAAGTAAGTCAAAATGCGAAAGACAAATGTCCCATGATATCACTTATGTTATCTGAAAATTCATAAAAATGAACATATTTCCATAGAGAAAGACAGTCTCAGATTGAGAAGGCAAACTTATGGTTAAGCCAGTGAAAAGGTGTGACGAATGCATAAATTCGGATATTGGGTTAACAAACATATACTAATACATATAAAATATATCATCACCCAAGACCTATGGAATACCAAGAGGGGTCTACTCAACACTCTGTAATAACCTACATGGAAAAGGACACAAAGATCAAGATATATATATATGTGTAGGTGTAAATGAACAAGATTCTGCACACCTAGAACAAACGACATTTTAAAATCCAATTTGCTCTGATCAATACTAAAAATTAAAGACATAAACAAGAATTAAGGAGGCTGAAACTTATGGGGGCTTGTCCTGGCACATTCCACTCTAATCTGCAACCTAAAAGCACAACTTGCAGGAAGGTTCTGTTTCCCTAGCAAGCAGAGTTGGTAACGCAGAAATGCTGCCACCCTAAGGCCGTTTCCTCAAACAGCAGCTTTAAATCCACTGCTAATGGTCACTAATATTGCCAAGGACTGCAGGGGTGTAAACGAGACATGCCCTCCAAAAATGTCCTGGGGTACGGAATGGCCAAAAAATTCAAACACAGCAAATTTTTCAACAAGGCAATTTGAAGGATGTTGATAAAAGCTCGACATCAGGAATTATTAGACACATGCAAATCCAACCTACCCAAAGGTATCACCTCACACCGGTCAGAATGACCATCAGCAAAAAGTCTACAAACAGTAGATGTTGAAGAAGTTGTGGAGAATAGCATAACCTCTAGGTCTAAGTGGGATGTAAACTGGTAAGAGCCAATAAAAGGAATAGAATGGCAGTGCGTTTGAAGGTAAAAATTGAGTTACCATATGATCCAGAAGGCCCACTATTGGGCCTGTAACCTGTGAAGGCCAGAATCAAAAAGACACAGGATGGAAAATCGTGTAGTGCATCAGTATTTACAATAGCCAAGACATGGAAGCAACAAAAATGTCCATCATCAGATGAATGGACGAAAAAGAGGTCCACGTACACAATGCAATATTAGACAGGGAAAAGAATGAAACAATGCTGTTTGCAGCACCATAGATGAGGCTAGAGATAATCACACATCTTGAAGTAAGTCAGAAAGCGAGAGACACATATCCTATGATATCACGTATAGGTGTTATCTAAAAATTGATATTAATGAACTTATTTCCACAGAGAAGGACACTCACGTATTCAGAACACAAACTTGTGGTTAACCAAGCGGAAAGGTGTGACGAATGTATAACACAGGATATTGGGTTTTAACAGACATATGCTAATACTTATAAAATATAGAATCACCAAAAACATACCGAATACCAAGAGAGGTCTACACAACATTCTGTCATTACCTATATGGGACAGGATCCAAACATGAAAAGATGTATGTATCAATGAAACAGATTCTGTACACCTAGAACAAACACAACATTGCAATCAAATTTGCTCTGATAAAAATGAAAATTAAACTAAGAATACCAACAACAAATAAGTAGCCATAAGTTTTGGGGGGTTTGTCCTGGCACATTCCACTCTAATTTACAACCTACAAACAGGACTTCCAGGAAGGCTCTGTTGCCCTAGTAACCAGAGTTGGGAGTATAGACATGCGGCCGCCTTGTGGCCGTTTCCTGTAACAGCAGCTTTAAACCCAGTGCTAATGGGTACTTAATATTCACAATTACTACAGAGTTGTAAATGACACCTGCCCTCAAAAAATATCCAGGTGTAGGTAATGGCCACAGGAATTCAGAACACGGCAAATTTTTCAAGGAAACAATTTGAAGAGGTAAGTTTTTCTGTTCAACTTTAAAAAAAAAGAAAAGAAAACGGACGTGGATTAAAAGCTCAATATCAGGAAGTATTAGATGCATGCAAATCTAAACTACACAAAGGTATCACCACCCAACACTCCAAATGCCATCAGTAAAAAGTCTACAAACAATAAATGCTGAAGGGGTTTTAGAGGACTGTGTACCCTCTAGTTGCTGGTGGGATGTCAACTGGTAACAGCCAGTAGTGAGAACAGAATGGAGGTGCGTTTAAAGGTAAAAATTAGACTACCATATGATCTGGTAGGCCCACTGCTGGGCCTATCCCCGGAGAAGACCAGAATCCAAAAGACACAGGCTGGCAATCCTGCACTGCATCAATATTTAGCATAGCCAAGAGTGGGAAGAAACCAAAATGTCCATCAACAGATGAATGCCCAAAGAAGAACTGGTCCATGTACACAATGGAATATTCCGCATGGAAAAGAATGAAACACTGCTCTTTGCAGCACCATAGGTGAGCCTAGATATAATCACAGAACATGAGGTAAGTCGGAAAGCAGACGACAAATATCCTGTGATATCACTTATAGGCGTTACCTAACAACTGACACAAATGAACATATTTCCACAGAGAAAGACACTCACGGACTTGGAAAACAAACTATGGTTATGTAAAAGGAAAGCTGGGAGCAATGGATAAATGAAGATTAGGGTTACCATACGTATACAAATACATATTAAATACATATATCAAAAAGACCAACCATATACCAAGGAAGGTCTACTGAACTCGCTGTAATAATTTATACGGGGGCTTCCCTGGTGGCGCCGTGGTTAAGAATCCGCCTGCCAGTGCAGGGGACATGGGTTCGATCCCTGGTCCAGGAAGATCCCACATGCTGCAGAGCAAATAAGCCCGTGCACCACAACTACTGAGCCTGCGCTCTAGAGCCCAGGAGCCACAACTACTGAGCCCACGTGCCACAACTACTGAAGCCCGCATGCCTAGAGACCGTGCTCTGCAACAAGACAAGCCACTGCAGGGAGAAGCCCGTGCAGCGCAATGGAGAGTAGCCCCCGCTCACCGCAACTAGAAAAAGCCCACATGCAGCAGCGAAGATCCAACTCAGCCAAAAATAAATAATTAAATTAAATAAATTTATTAAAAAAATAATAGTAATTTACATGGGAAGAGGATCTGCACATGAATAGATATATATAATGTTCAATTGAACCTGATTGTGCACACCTGGAACAAACACTATTCTAATCATTACCTCAATTTAAAAAATTAAAACCACGAACAACATTTAATGAGACATAAACTTATTGAGGTTATCCCTGGCACATTCCATTCTAATTTACAACCTAGGAAAACCACTTTCAGGAAGGCTCTTCTGCCCTAATAACCAGATTTGGGAATGGAGAAATGCTGCGGCCTGGTGGCCGTTTCCCACAAAAGCAGCTTTAAACACAGGGCTAACGGTCACTTAAGATTCACAGGAATTGTAGGGCTGTCAATGACACGTGTCCTCAAAAAATGTCCTGGGTAGGTTATGGCCAAAAAAGTTCACAACACAGAGAATTTTTCAAGAAAACAATTTGAAGAGGTAAGTTTTACTCACTCTTTTATTTCCAAAAACAAAGAGGAACATGGATAAAAGCTCAATATCAGGCATTATTGGTTGGATGCAAATCCAAACTACAAAAAGATGTCGCCACCCAATATTCAAAATGCCATCAGTAAAATGTCTACAAACTATGAATGCTGACGGGTGTGTGGAGAAATGCATACCCGCTATGCTGTTGGTTGGAAGTAAACTGGTAACAGCTAATTAGGAGAAGAGAATGGAGCTGCATTTATAAGGTAAAAATTGAGCTATCATATGATGCGGCCGATCCCCTAATGGGCCTATACCTTAAGAAGACCAGAATCGGAAAGACACAGACAGGCAAACATGCACTGCAGCAATATTTACAATAGCCTAGACATGCAAGCAAACAAGATGTCCATCAACAGACAAATGGACAAAGAAGAAGTAGTGTATGTACCGATTTGAATATTAGCCTCGGAATAAAATGAACAATGCCATTTTCATGACTACAGATGAGCCTAGAAATAATCATATTATGTCAAGTAAGTGAAAAGGGAATCGCAAATATCCCATGATATCATTTATAGATGTTATCCTAAGATTGCTACCAATGAACATATTTCCACAGAGAAAGACACTCACAGACTTATAAACAAACTAATGGTTAACCAAAATGAAAGGTGGGAGGATCGATAAATTAGGATTATGGGGGTAACATACATATACTAATATATGTTAACATACATACATTAACGTATGTTAAATGTCTATAAACATATAAACTATATGAATTCTATAATCTCCAATATATATAAAGTATATAATGACCAAACACCTACCAAATACCAAGGGAGGTCTACTCAACACTCTGTAATAACATACATGGTAACAGGATCCGAAGATGAACAGATATATGTATGAATAATTGACCAGATTCTGTACTGCCAGACAATCACAAGACTCTAATCAAAATTACTCCAGTCAGAAATATAAATTCAATGTAAAAAACCAACATAAGTAAGGAGAAATAAACTGGGGGTTTGTCTGAGCACATTCTACTCTAATTTACAACCGAGAAACACGACGTCCAGGAAGACTCTGTTGCCCTAGTAACAAGAGTTGAGAACGTAATAATGCTGCCGCTTTGTGGCTGTTTCCCACAGCAGCAGCTTTCAACACGGTGCTAATGGTCACTTAACATTCACAAGGACTGCAGGGCTGTAAATGACACCTGCCCTCAAAAAATGCCCTGGGGTAGGGAATAGCCAAGAAAATTCAACACCTGACAAATTTTTCAAGAAGTCAATATGAAGAGGGAAGTTGTACTCACTCTTTTAAAAAAAGGAAAAAAGAAAAAAAAGGACATGTGTAAAGCTCAGTATAAGGAATTATTAGGCTCATGCAAATCCAACCTCCGAAAAGGTTTCACCGCACACCAGTCAAATGACCATCAGCAAAAAGTCTACAAACTATAAATGCTGAAGGGGTTTTAGAGAACTGTGTACCTTCTAGCTGCTGGTGGGATGGAAAGTGGTAACAGCACTAATGAAAACTGAATGGAGCTGCTTTAAAAGGTAAAAATTGAGCTACCATATGATCCGGCAGGGCCCCTTCTGGGCCTATAACCTAAGACCACCAGAATCGGAAAGACAGAGGCAGGCAAATGTGCACTGCAGCAATCTTTAAATAGCCAAGACATGGACGCAAAAAAAAAGGTCCATAAACCGATGAATGGACAAAGAAGACGTGGTATATGTACAGAATGGAATGTTAGCCACGAAAAAAATCAAACAGTGCCGTTTGCAGCACCACAGACGAGCCTACAGATAATCACACAACGTGAAGTAAGTCAAAATGCGAAAGACAAATGTCCCATGATATCACTTATGTTATCTGAAAATTCATAAAAATGAACATATTTCCATAGAGAAAGACAGTCTCAGATTGAGAAGGCAAACTTATGGTTAAGCCAGTGAAAAGGTGTGACGAATGCATAAATTCGGATATTGGGTTAACAAACATATACTAATACATATAAAATATATCATCACCCAAGACCTATGGAATACCAAGAGGGGTCTACTCAACACTCTGTAATAACCTACATGGAAAAGGACACAAAGATCAAGATATATATATATGTGTAGGTGTAAATGAACAAGATTCTGCACACCTAGAACAAACGACATTTTAAAATCCAATTTGCTCTGATCAATACTAAAAATTAAAGACATAAACAAGAATTAAGGAGGCTGAAACTTATGGGGGCTTGTCCTGGCACATTCCACTCTAATCTGCAACCTAAAAGCACAACTTGCAGGAAGGTTCTGTTTCCCTAGCAAGCAGAGTTGGTAACGCAGAAATGCTGCCACCCTAAGGCCGTTTCCTCAAACAGCAGCTTTAAATCCACTGCTAATGGTCACTAATATTGCCAAGGACTGCAGGGGTGTAAACGAGACATGCCCTCCAAAAATGTCCTGGGGTACGGAATGGCCAAAAAATTCAAACACAGCAAATTTTTCAACAAGGCAATTTGAAGGATGTTGATAAAAGCTCGACATCAGGAATTATTAGACACATGCAAATCCAACCTACCCAAAGGTATCACCTCACACCGGTCAGAATGACCATCAGCAAAAAGTCTACAAACAGTAGATGTTGAAGAAGTTGTGGAGAATAGCATAACCTCTAGGTCTAAGTGGGATGTAAACTGGTAAGAGCCAATAAAAGGAATAGAATGGCAGTGCGTTTGAAGGTAAAAATTGAGTTACCATATGATCCAGAAGGCCCACTATTGGGCCTGTAACCTGTGAAGGCCAGAATCAAAAAGACACAGGATGGAAAATCGTGTAGTGCATCAGTATTTACAATAGCCAAGACATGGAAGCAACAAAAATGTCCATCATCAGATGAATGGACGAAAAAGAGGTCCACGTACACAATGCAATATTAGACAGGGAAAAGAATGAAACAATGCTGTTTGCAGCACCATAGATGAGGCTAGAGATAATCACACATCTTGAAGTAAGTCAGAAAGCGAGAGACACATATCCTATGATATCACGTATAGGTGTTATCTAAAAATTGATATTAATGAACTTATTTCCACAGAGAAGGACACTCACGTATTCAGAACACAAACTTGTGGTTAACCAAGCGGAAAGGTGTGACGAATGTATAACGCAGGATATTGGGTTTTAACAGACATATGCTAATACTTATAAAATATAGAATCACCAAAAACATACCGAATACCAAGAGAGGTCTACACAACATTCTGTCATTACCTATATGGGACAGGATCCAAACATGAAAAGATGTATGTATCAATGAAACAGATTCTGTACACCTAGAACAAACACAACATTGCAATCAAATTTGCTCTGATAAAAATGAAAATTAAACTAAGAATACCAACAACAAATAAGTAGCCATAAGTTTTGGGGGGTTTGTCCTGGCACATTCCACTCTAATTTACAACCTACAAACAGGACTTCCAGGAAGGCTCTGTTGCCCTAGTAACCAGAGTTGGGAGTATAGACATGCGGCCGCCTTGTGGCCGTTTCCTGTAACAGCAGCTTTAAACCCAGTGCTAATGGGTACTTAATATTCACAATTACTACAGAGTTGTAAATGACACCTGCCCTCAAAAAATATCTAGGTGTAGGTAATGGCCACAGGAATTCAGAACACGGCAAATTTTTCAAGGAAACAATTTGAAGAGGTAAGTTTTTCTGTTCAACTTTAAAAAAAAAGAAAAGAAAACGGACGTGGATTAAAAGCTCAATATCAGGAAGTATTAGATGCATGCAAATCTAAACTACACAAAGGTATCACCACCCAACACTCCAAATGCCATCAGTAAAAAGTCTACAAACAATAAATGCTGAAGGGGTTTTAGAGGACTGTGTACCCTCTAGTTGCTGGTGGGATGTCAACTGGTAACAGCCAGTAGTGAGAACAGAATGGAGGTGCGTTTAAAGGTAAAAATTAGACTACCATATGATCTGGTAGGCCCACTGCTGGGCCTATCCCCGGAGAAGACCAGAATCCAAAAGACACAGGCTGGCAATCCTGCACTGCATCAATATTTAGCATAGCCAAGAGTGGGAAGAAACCAAAATGTCCATCAACAGATGAATGCCCAAAGAAGAACTGGTCCATGTACACAATGGAATATTCCGCATGGAAAAGAATGAAACACTGCTCTTTGCAGCACCATAGGTGAGCCTAGATATAATCACAGAACATGAGGTAAGTCGGAAAGCAGACGACAAATATCCTGTGATATCACTTATAGGCGTTACCTAACAACTGACACAAATGAACATATTTCCACAGAGAAAGACACTCACGGACTTGGAAAACAAACTATGGTTATGTAAAAGGAAAGCTGGGAGCAATGGATAAATGAAGATTAGGGTTACCATACGTATACAAATACATATTAAATACATATCTCAAAAAGACCAACCATATACCAAGGAAGGTCTACTGAACACGCTGTAATAATTTATACGGGGGCTTCCCTGGTGGCGCCGTGGTTAAGAATCCGCCTGCCAGTGCAGGGGACATGGGTTCGATCCCTGGTCCAGGAAGATCCCACATGCTGCAGAGCAAATAAGCCCGTGCACCACAACTACTGAGCCTGCGCTCTAGAGCCCAGGAGCCACAACTACTGAGCCCACGTGCCACAACTACTGAAGCCCGCATGCCTAGAGACCGTGCTCTGCAACAAGACAAGCCACTGCAGGGAGAAGCCCGTGCAGCGCAATGGAGAGTAGCCCCCGCTCACCGCAGCTAGAAAAAGCCCACATGCAGCAGCGAAGATCCAACTCAGCCAAAAATAAATAATTAAATTAAATAAATTTATTAAAAAAATAATAGTAATTTACATGGGAAGAGGATCTGCACATGAATAGATATATATAATGTTCAATTGAACCTGATTGTGCACACCTGGAACAAACACTATTCTAATCATTACCTCAATTTAAAAAATTAAAACCACGAACAACATTTAATGAGACATAAACTTATTGAGGTTATCCCTGGCACATTCCATTCTAATTTACAACCTAGGAAAACCACTTTCAGGAAGGCTCTTCTGCCCTAATAACCAGATTTGGGAATGGAGAAATGCTGCGGCCTGGTGGCCGTTTCCCACAAAAGCAGCTTTAAACACAGGGCTAACGGTCACTTAAGATTCACAGGAATTGTAGGGCTGTCAATGACACGTGTCGTCAAAAAATGTCCTGGGTAGGTTATGGCCAAAAAAGTTCACAACACAGAGAATTTTTCAAGAAAACAATTTGAAGAGGTAAGTTTTACTCACTCTTTCATTTCCAAAAACAAAGAGGAACATGGATAAAAGCTCAATATCAGGCATTATTGGTTGGATGCAAATCCAAACTACAAAAAGATGTCGCCACCCAATATTCAAAATGCCATCAGTAAAATGTCTACAAACTATGAATGCTGACGGGTGTGTGGAGAAATGCATACCCGCTATGCTGTTGGTTGGAAGTAAACTGGTAACAGCTAATTAGGAGAAGAGAATGGAGCTGCATTTATAAGGTAAAAATTGAGCTATCATATGATGCAGCCGATCCCCTAATGGGCCTATACCTTAAGAAGACCAGAATCGGAAAGACACAGACAGGCAAACATGCACTGCAGCAATATTTACAATAGCCTAGACATGCAAGCAAACAGGATGTCCATCAACAGACAAATGGACAAAGAAGAAGTAGTGTATGTACCGATTTGAATATTAGCCTCGGAATAAAATGAACAATGCCATTTTCATGACTACAGATGAGCCTAGAAATAATCATATTAGGTCAAGTAAGTGAAAAGGGAATCGCAAATATCCCATGATATCATTTATAGATGTTATCCTAAGATTGCTACCAATGAACATATTTCCACAGAGAAAGACACTCACAGACTTATAAACAAACTAATGGTTAACCAAAATGAAAGGTGGGAGGATCGATAAATTAGGATTATGGGGGTAACATACATATACTAATATATGTTAACATACATACATTAACGTATGTTAAATGTCTATAAACATATAAACTATATGAATTCTATAATCTCCAATATATATAAAGTATATAATGACCAAACACCTACCAAATACCAAGGGAGGGCTACTCAACACTCTGTAATAACATACATGGTAACAGGATCCGAAGATGAACAGATATATGTATGAATAATTGACCAGATTCTGTACTGCCAGACAATCACAAGACTCTAATCAAAATTACTCCAGTCAGAAATATAAATTCAATGTAAAAAACCAACATAAGTAAGGAGAAATAAACTGGGGGTTTGTCTGAGCACATTCTACTCTAATTTACAACCGAGAAACACGACGTCCAGGAAGACTCTGTTGCCCTAGTAACAAGAGTTGAGAACGTAATAATGCTGCCGCCTTGTGGCTGTTTCTCACAACAGCAGCTTTCAACACCGCCAAATGTCACTTAACATTCACAAGGACTGCAGGGCTGTAAATATCACCTGCCCTCAAAAAATGTCCTTGGGTAAGGAATAGCCAAGAAAATACAACACATGACAAATTTTTCAAGAAGTCAATATGAAGAGGGAAGTTGTACTCACTCTTTAAAAAACAAGAAAAATAGAAAGAAAAGGACATGCCTAAAGTGCAGTATAAGGAATTATTAGACGCATGCAAATCAACCTCCGAAAAGGTTTCACCGCACACCAGTCAAATGACCATCAGCAAAAAGTCTACAAACTATAAATGCTGAAGGGGTTTTAGAGAACTGTGTACCTTCTAGCTGCTGGTGGGATGGAATGCGGTAACAGCACTAATGAAAATAGAATGGAGGTGCTTTAAAAGGTAAAAATTGAGTTACCATATGATCCGGCAGGGCACCTTCTGGGCCTGTAACTTAAGACCACCAGAATCGGAAAGACAGAAGCAGGCAAATGTGCACTGCAGCAATATTTAAATAGCCAAGACATGGAAGCAAAAAAAGGTCCATGAACAGATAAATGGACAAAGAACAAGTGGTATATGTACAGAATGGAATATTAGCCATGAAAAAAATAAAACAATGCCATTTGCAGCACCACAGAGGAGGCTAGAGATAATCACACAACTTGAAATAAGTCAGAAAGCAAGAGACACATATCCTATGATATCACGTATAGGTGATTCCGGAAAATTGATATTAATGAACTTATTTCCACAGAGAAGGACAGTCACGTATTCAGAACACAAACTTGTGGTTAACCAAGCAGAAAGGTGTGACGAATGTATAACGCAGGATATTGGGTTTTAATAGACATATGGTAATATTTATAAAATATAGAATCACCAAACACATACCAAATACCAAGAGAGGTCTACACAACATTCTGTAAAGCCTATATGGAACAGGATCCAAACATGAAAAGATATATGTATAAATGAAACAGATTCTGTACACCTAGAACAAACACAACATTGCAATCAAATTTGCTCTGATAAAAATGAAAATTAAACTAAGAATACCAACAACAAATAAGTAGCCATAAGTTTTGGGAGGTTTGTCCTGGCGCATTCCACTCTAATTTACAACCTAGGAAAACCACTTTCAGGAAGGCTCTTCTGCCCTCGTAACCAGATTTGGGAATGGAGAAAGGCTGCCGCCTGGTGGCCTTTTCCCACAACAGCAGCTTTAAACACAGGGCTAACGGTCACTTAAGATTCTCAGCAATGGTAGAGCTGTAAATGACACGTGTCCTCAAAAAATGTCCTGGGCAGGTAATGGCCAAAACAGTTCACAACACAGAGAATTTTTCAAGAAAACAATTTGAAGAGGTAAGTTTTACTCACTCTTTTATTTTAAAAAAAAGAGGAACATGGATAAAAGCTCAATATCAGGCATTATTGGTTGGATGCAAATCCAAACTACAAAAAGATGTCGCCACCCAATATTCAAAATGCCATCAGTAAAAAGTCTACAAACTATGAATGCTGACGGGTGTGTGGAGAAATGCATACCCGCTATGCTGTTGGTTGGAAGTAAACTGGTAACAGCTAATTAGGAGAAGAGAATGGAGCTGCATTTATAAGGTAAAAATTGAGCTACCATATGATGCGGCCGATCCCCTAATGGGCCTATACCTTAAGAAGACCAGAATCGGAAAGACACAGACAGGCAAACATGCACTGCAGCAATATTTACAATAGCCTAGACATGCAAGCAAACAAGATGTCCATCAACAGACAAATGGACAAAGAAGAAGTAGTGTATGTACCGATTTGAATATTAGCCTCGGAATAAAATGAACAATGCCATTTTCATGACTACAGATGAGCCTAGAAATAATCATATTAGGTCAAGTAAGTGAAAAGGCAATCGCAAATATCCCATGATATCATTTATAGATGTTATCCTAAGATTGCTACCAATGAACATATTTCCACAGAGAAAGACACTCACAGACTTATAAACAAACTAATGGTTAACCAAAATGAAAGGTGGGAGGATCGATAAATTAGGATTATGGGGGTAACATACATATACTAATATATGTTAACATACATACATTAACGTATGTTAAATGTCTATAAACATATAAACTATATGAATTCTATAATCTCCAATATATATAAAGTATATAATGACCAAACACCTACCAAATACCAAGGGAGGTCGACTCAACACTCTGTAATAACATACATGGTAACAGGATCCGAAGATGAACAGATATATGCATGAATAATTGACCAGATTCTGTACTGCCAGACAATCACAAGACTCTAATCAAAATTACTCCAGTCAGAAATATAAATTCAATGTAAAAAACCAACATAAGTAAGGAGAAATAAACTGGGGGTTTGTCTGAGCACATTCTACTCTAATTTACAACCGAGAAACACGACGTCCAGGAAGACTCTGTTGCCCTAGTAACAAGAGTTGAGAACGTAATAATGCTGCCGCTTTGTGGCTGTTTCCCACAGCAGCAGCTTTCAACACGGTGCTAATGGTCACTTAACATTCACAAGGACTGCAGGGCTGTAAATGACACCTGCCCTCAAAAAATGCCCTGGGGTAGGGAATAGCCAAGAAAATTCAACACCTGACAAATTTTTCAAGAAGTCAATATGAAGAGGGAAGTTGTACTCACTCTTTTAAAAAAAGGAAAAAAGAAAAAAAAGGACATGTGTAAAGCTCAGTATAAGGAATTATTAGGCTCATGCAAATCCAACCTCCGAAAAGGTTTCACCGCACACCAGTCAAATGACCATCAGCAAAAAGTCTACAAACTATAAATGCTGAAGGGGTTTTAGAGAACTGTGAACCTTCTAGCTGCTGGTGGGATGGAAAGTGGTAACAGCACTAATGAAAACTGAATGGAGCTGCTTTAAAAGGTAAAAATTGAGCTACCATATGATCCGGCAGGGCCCCTTCTGGGCCTATAACCTAAGACCACCAGAATCGGAAAGACAGAGGCAGGCAAATGTGCACTGCAGCAATATTTAAATAGCCAAGACATGGACGCAAAAAAAAAAGGTCCATAAACCGATGAATGGACAAAGAAGACGTGGTATATGTACAGAATGGAATGTTAGCCACGAAAAAAATCAAACAGTGCCGTTTGCAGCACCACAGACGAGCCTACAGATAATCACACAACGTGAAGTAAGTCAAAATGCGAAAGACAAATGTCCCATGATATCACTTATGTTATCTGAAAATTCATAAAAATGAACATATTTCCATAGAGAAAGACAGTCTCAGATTGAGAAGGCAAACTTATGGTTAAGCCAGTGAAAAGGTGTGACGAATGCATAAATTCGGATATTGGGTTAACAAACATATACTAATACATATAAAATATATCATCACCCAAGACCTATGGAATACCAAGAGTGGTCTACTCAACACTCTGTAATAACCTACATGGAAAAGGACACAAAGATCAAGATATATATATATATGTAGGTGTAAATGAACAAGATTCTGCACACCTAGAACAAACGACATTTTAAAATCCAATTTGCTCTGATCAATACTAAAAATTAAAGACATAAACAAGAATTAAGGAGGCGGAAACTTATGGGGGCTTGTCCTGGCACATTCCACTCTAATCTGCAACCTAAAAGCACAACTTGCAGGAAGGTTCTGTTTCCCTAGCAAGCAGAGTTGGTAACGCAGAAATGCTGCCACCCTAAGGCCGTTTCCTCAAACAGCAGCTTTAAATCCACTGCTAATGGTCACTAATATTGCCAAGGACTGCAGGGGTGTAAACGAGACATGCCCTCCAAAAATGTCCTGGGGTACGGAATGGCCAAAAAATTCAAACACAGCAAATTTTTCAACAAGGCAATTTGAAGGATGTTGATAAAAGCTCGACATCAGGAATTATTAGACACATGCAAATCCAACCTACCCAAAGGTATCACCTCACACCGGTCAGAATGACCATCAGCAAAAAGTCTACAAACAGTAGATGTTGAAGAAGTTGTGGAGAATAGCATAACCTCTAGGTCTAAGTGGGATGTAAACTGGTAAGAGCCAATAAAAGGAATAGAATGGCAGTGCGTTTGAAGGTAAAAATTGAGTTACCATATGATCCAGAAGGCCCACTATTGGGCCTGTAACCTGTGAAGGCCAGAATCAAAAAGACACAGGATGGAAAATCGTGTAGTGCATCAGTATTTACAATAGCCAAGACATGGAAGCAACAAAAATGTCCATCATCAGATGAATGGACGAAAAAGAGGTCCACGTACACAATGCAATATTAGACAGGGAAAAGAATGAAACAATGCTGTTTGCAGCACCATAGATGAGGCTAGAGATAATCACACATCTTAAAGTAAGTCAGAAAGCGAGAGACACATATCCTATGATATCACGTATAGGTGTTATCTAAAAATTGATATTAATGAACTTATTTCCACAGAGAAGGACACTCACGTATTCAGAACACAAACTTGTGGTTAACCAAGCGGAAAGGTGTGACGAATGTATAACGCAGGATATTGGGTTTTAACAGACATATGCTAATACTTATAAAATATAGAATCACCAAAAACATACCGAATACCAAGAAAGGTCTACACAACATTCTGTCATTACCTATATGGGACAGGATCCAAACATGAAAAGATGTATGTATCAATGAAACAGATTCTGTACACCTAGAACAAACACAACATTGCAATCACATTTGCTCTGATAAAAATGAAAATTAAACTAAGAATACCAACAACAAATAAGTAGCCATAAGTTTTGGGGGGTTTGTCCTGGCACATTCCACTCTAATTTACAACCTACAAACAGGACTTCCAGGAAGGCTCTGTTGCCCTAGTAACCAGAGTTGGGAGTATAGACATGCGGCCGCCTTGTGGCCGTTTCCTGTAACAGCAGCTTTAAACCCAGTGCTAATGGTTACTTAATATTCACAATTACTACAGAGTTGTAAATGACACCTGCCCTCAAAAAATATCCAGGTGTAGGTAATGGCCACAGGAATTCAGAACACGGCAAATTTTTCAAGGAAACAATTTGAAGAGGTAAGTTTTTCTGTTGAACTTTAAAAAAAAAAGAAAAGAAAACGGACGTGGATTAAAAGCTCAATATCAGGAAGTATTAGATGCATGCAAATCTAAACTACACAAAGGTATCACCACCCAACACTCCAAATGCCATCAGTAAAAAGTCTACAAACAATAAATGCTGAAGGGGTTTTAGAGGACTGTGTACCCTCTAGTTGCTGGTGGGATGTCAACTGGTAACAGCCAGTAGTGAGAACAGAATGGAGGTACGTTTAAAGGTAAAAATTAGACTACCATATGATCTGGTAGGCCCACTGCTGGGCCTATCCCCGGAGAAGACCAGGATCCAAAAGACACAGGCTGGCAATCCTGCACTGCATCAATATTTAGCATAGCCAAGAGTGGGAAGAAACCAAAATGTCCATCAACAGATGAATGCCCAAAGAAGAACTGGTCCATGTACACAATGGAATATTCAGCATGGAAAAGAATGAAACACTGCTCTTTGCAGCACCATAGGTGAGCCTAGATATAATCACAGAACATGAGGTAAGTCGGAAAGCAGACGACAAATATCCTGTGATATCACTTATAGGCGTTACCTAACAACTGACACAAATGAACATATTTCCACAGAGAAAGACACTCACGGACTTGGAAAACAAACTATGGTTATGTAAAAGGAAAGCTGGGAGCAATGGATAAATGAAGATTAGGGTTACCATACGTATACAAATACATATTAAATACATATCTCAAAAAGACCAACCATATACCAAGGAAGGTCTACTGAACACGCTGTAATAATTTATACGGGGGCTTCCCTGGTGGCGCCGTGGTTAAGAATCCGCCTGCCAGTGCAGGGGACATGGGTTCGATCCCTGGTCCAGGAAGATCCCACATGCTGCAGAGCAAATAAGCCCGTGCACCACAACTACTGAGCCTGCGCTCTAGAGCCCAGGAGCCACAACTACTGAGCCCACGTGCCACAACTACTGAAGCCCGCATGCCTAGAGACCGTGCTCTGCAACAAGACAAGCCACTGCAGGGAGAAGCCCGTGCAGCGCAATGGAGAGTAGCCCCCGCTCACCGCAGCTAGAAAAAGCCCACATGCAGCAGCGAAGATCCAACTCAGCCAAAAATAAATAATTAAATTAAATAAATTTATTAAAAAAATAATAGTAATTTACATGGGAAGAGGATCTGCACATGAATAGATATATATATAATGTTCAATTGAACCTGATTGTGCACACCTGGAACAAACACTATTCTAATCATTACCCCAATTTAAAAAATTAAAACCACGAACAACAATTAATGAGACATAAACTTATTGAGGTTATCCCTGGCACATTCCATTCTAATTTACAACCTAGGAAAACCACTTTCAGGAAGGCTCTTCTGCCCTAATAACCAGATTTGGGAATGGAGAAATGCTGCGGCCTGGTGGCCGTTTCCCACAAAAGCAGCTTTAAACACAGGGCTAACGATCACTTAAGATTCACAGGAATTGTAGGGCTGTCAATGACACGTGTCCTCAAAAAATGTCCTGGGTAGGTAATGGCCAAAAAAGTTCACAACACAGAGAATTTTTCAAGAAAACAATTTGAAGAGGTAAGTTTTACTCACTCTTTTATTTTAAAAAAAAGAGGAACATGGATAAAAGCTCAATATCAGGCATTATTGGTTGGATGCAAATCCAAACTACAAAAAGATGTCGCCACCCAATATTCAAAATGCCATCAGTAAAAAGTCTACAAACTATGAATGCTGACGGGTGTGTGGAGAAATGCATACCCGCTATGCTGTTGGTTGGAAGTAAACTGGTAACAGCTAATTAGGAGAAGAGAATGGAGCTGCATTTATAAGGTAAAAATTGAGCTACCATATGATGCGGCCGATCCCCTAATGGGCCTATACCTTAAGAAGACCAGAATCGGAAAGACACAGACAGGCAAACATGCACTGCAGCAATATTTACAATAGCCTAGACATGCAAGCAAACAAGATGTCCATCAACAGACAAATGGACAAAGAAGAAGTAGTGTATGTACCGATTTGAATATTAGCCTCGGAATAAAATGAACAATGCCATTTTCATGACTACAGATGAGCCTAGAAATAATCATATTAGGTCAAGTAAGTGAAAAGGCAATCGCAAATATCCCATGATATCATTTATAGATGTTATCCTAAGATTGCTACCAATGAACATATTTCCACAGAGAAAGACACTCACAGACTTATAAACAAACTAATGGTTAACCAAAATGAAAGGTGGGAGGATCGATAAATTAGGATTATGGGGGTAACATACATATACTAATATATGTTAACATACATACATTAACGTATGTTAAATGTCTATAAACATATAAACTATATGAATTCTATAATCTCCAATATATATAAAGTATATAATGACCAAACACCTACCAAATACCAAGGGAGGTCTACTCAACACTCTGTAATAACATACATGGTAACAGGATCCGAAGATGAACAGATATATGCATGAATAATTGACCAGATTCTGTACTGCCAGACAATCACAAGACTCTAATCAAAATTACTCCAGTCAGAAATATAAATTCAATGTAAAAAACCAACATAAGTAAGGAGAAATAAACTGGGGGTTTGTCTGAGCACATTCTACTCTAATTTACAACCGAGAAACACGACGTCCAGGAAGACTCTGTTGCCCTAGTAACAAGAGTTGAGAACGTAATAATGCTGCCGCTTTGTGGCTGTTTCCCACAGCAGCAGCTTTCAACACGGTGCTAATGGTCACTTAACATTCACAAGGACTGCAGGGCTGTAAATGACACCTGCCCTCAAAAAATGCCCTGGGGTAGGGAATAGCCAAGAAAATTCAACACCTGACAAATTTTTCAAGAAGTCAATATGAAGAGGGAAGTTGTACTCACTCTTTTAAAAAAAGGAAAAAAGAAAAAAAAGGACATGTGTAAAGCTCAGTATAAGGAATTATTAGGCTCATGCAAATCCAACCTCCGAAAAGGTTTCACCGCACACCAGTCAAATGACCATCAGCAAAAAGTCTACAAACTATAAATGCTGAAGGGGTTTTAGAGAACTGTGTACCTTCTAGCTGCTGGTGGGATGGAAAGTGGTAACAGCACTAATGAAAACTGAATGGAGCTGCTTTAAAAGGTAAAAATTGAGCTACCATATGATCCGGCAGGGCCCCTTCTGGGCCTATAACCTAAGACCACCAGAATCGGAAAGACAGAGGCAGGCAAATGTGCACTGCAGCAATATTTAAATAGCCAAGACATGGACGCAAAAAAAAAAGGTCCATAAACCGATGAATGGACAAAGAAGACGTGGTATATGTACAGAATGGAATGTTAGCCACGAAAAAAATCAAACAGTGCCGTTTGCAGCACCACAGACGAGCCTACAGATAATCACACAACGTGAAGTAAGTCAAAATGCGAAAGACAAATGTCCCATGATATCACTTATGTTATCTGAAAATTCATAAAAATGAACATATTTCCATAGAGAAAGACAGTCTCAGATTGAGAAGGCAAACTTATGGTTAAGCCAGTGAAAAGGTGTGACGAATGCATAAATTCGGATATTGGGTTAACAAACATATACTAATACATATAAAATATATCATCACCCAAGACCTATGGAATACCAAGAGTGGTCTACTCAACACTCTGTAATAACCTACATGGAAAAGGACACAAAGATCAAGATATATATATATGTGTAGGTGTAAATGAACAAGATTCTGCACACCTAGAACAAACGACATTTTGAAATCCAATTTGCTCTGATCAATACTAAAAATTAAAGACATAAACAAGAATTAAGGAGGCTGAAACTTATGGGGGCTTGTCCTGGCACATTCCACTCTAATCTGCAACCTAAAAGCACAACTTGCAGGAAGGTTCTGTTTCCCTAGCAAGCAGAGTTGGTAACGCAGAAATGCTGCCACCCTAAGGCCGTTTCCTCAAACAGCAGCTTTAAATCCACTGCTAATGGTCACTAATATTGCCAAGGACTGCAGGGGTGTAAACGAGACATGCCCTCCAAAAATGTCCTGGGGTACGGAATGGCCAAAAAATTCAAACACAGCAAATTTTTCAACAAGGCAATTTGAAGGATGTTGATAAAAGCTCGACATCAGGAATTATTAGACACATGCAAATCCAACCTACCCAAAGGTATCACCTCACACCGGTCAGAATGACCATCAGCAAAAAGTCTACAAACAGTAGATGTTGAAGAAGTTGTGGAGAATAGCATAACCTCTAGGTCTAAGTGGGATGTAAACTGGTAAGAGCCAATAAAAGGAATAGAATGGCAGTGCGTTTGAAGGTAAAAATTGAGTTACCATATGATCCAGAAGGCCCACTATTGGGCCTGTAACCTGTGAAGGCCAGAATCAAAAAGACACAGGATGGAAAATCGTGTAGTGCATCAGTATTTACAATAGCCAAGACATGGAAGCAACAAAAATGTCCATCATCAGATGAATGGACGAAAAAGAGGTCCACGTACACAATGCAATATTAGACAGGGAAAAGAATGAAACAATGCTGTTTGCAGCACCATAGATGAGGCTAGAGATAATCACACATCTTAAAGTAAGTCAGAAAGCGAGAGACACATATCCTATGATATCACGTATAGGTGTTATCTAAAAATTGATATTAATGAACTTATTTCCACAGAGAAGGACACTCACGTATTCAGAACACAAACTTGTGGTTAACCAAGCGGAAAGGTGTGACGAATGTATAACGCAGGATATTGGGTTTTAACAGACATATGCTAATACTTATAAAATATAGAATCACCAAAAACATACCGAATACCAAGAAAGGTCTACACAACATTCTGTCATTACCTATATGGGACAGGATCCAAACATGAAAAGATGTATGTATCAATGAAACAGATTCTGTACACCTAGAACAAACACAACATTGCAATCACATTTGCTCTGATAAAAATGAAAATTAAACTAAGAATACCAACAACAAATAAGTAGCCATAAGTTTTGGGGGGTTTGTCCTGGCACATTCCACTCTAATTTACAACCTACAAACAGGACTTCCAGGAAGGCTCTGTTGCCCTAGTAACCAGAGTTGGGAGTATAGACATGCGGCCGCCTTGTGGCCGTTTCCTGTAACAGCAGCTTTAAACCCAGTGCTAATGGTTACTTAATATTCACAATTACTACAGAGTTGTAAATGACACCTGCCCTCAAAAAATATCCAGGTGTAGGTAATGGCCACAGGAATTCAGAACACGGCAAATTTTTCAAGGAAACAATTTGAAGAGGTAAGTTTTTCTGTTGAACTTTAAAAAAAAAAGAAAAGAAAACGGACGTGGATTAAAAGCTCAATATCAGGAAGTATTAGATGCATGCAAATCTAAACTACACAAAGGTATCACCACCCAACACTCCAAATGCCATCAGTAAAAAGTCTACAAACAATAAATGCTGAAGGGGTTTTAGAGGACTGTGTACCCTCTAGTTGCTGGTGGGATGTCAACTGGTAACAGCCAGTAGTGAGAACAGAATGGAGGTACGTTTAAAGGTAAAAATTAGACTACCATATGATCTGGTAGGCCCACTGCTGGGCCTATCCCCGGAGAAGACCAGGATCCAAAAGACACAGGCTGGCAATCCTGCACTGCATCAATATTTAGCATAGCCAAGAGTGGGAAGAAACCAAAATGTCCATCAACAGATGAATGCCCAAAGAAGAACTGGTCCATGTACACAATGGAATATTCAGCATGGAAAAGAATGAAACACTGCTCTTTGCAGCACCATAGGTGAGCCTAGATATAATCACAGAACATGAGGTAAGTCGGAAAGCAGACGACAAATATCCTGTGATATCACTTATAGGCGTTACCTAACAACTGACACAAATGAACATATTTCCACAGAGAAAGACACTCACGGACTTGGAAAACAAACTATGGTTATGTAAAAGGAAAGCTGGGAGCAATGGATAAATGAAGATTAGGGTTACCATACGTATACAAATACATATTAAATACATATCTCAAAAAGACCAACCATATACCAAGGAAGGTCTACTGAACACGCTGTAATAATTTATACGGGGGCTTCCCTGGTGGCGCCGTGGTTAAGAATCCGCCTGCCAGTGCAGGGGACATGGGTTCGATCCCTGGTCCAGGAAGATCCCACATGCTGCAGAGCAAATAAGCCCGTGCACCACAACTACTGAGCCTGCGCTCTAGAGCCCAGGAGCCACAACTACTGAGCCCACGTGCCACAACTACTGAAGTCCGCATGCCTAGAGACCGTGCTCTGCAACAAGACAAGCCACTGCAGGGAGAAGCCCGTGCAGCGCAATGGAGAGTAGCCCCCGCTCACCGCAGCTAGAAAAAGCCCACATGCAGCAGCGAAGATCCAACTCAGCCAAAAATAAATAATTAAATTAAATAAATTTATTAAAAAAATAATAGTAATTTACATGGGAAGAGGATCTGCACATGAATAGATATATATATAATGTTCAATTGAACCTGATTGTGCACACCTGGAACAAACACTATTCTAATCATTACCCCAATTTAAAAAATTAAAACCACGAACAACAATTAATGAGACATAAACTTATTGAGGTTATCCCTGGCACATTCCATTCTAATTTACAACCTAGGAAAACCACTTTCAGGAAGGCTCTTCTGCCCTAATAACCAGATTTGGGAATGGAGAAATGCTGCGGCCTGGTGGCCGTTTCCCACAAAAGCAGCTTTAAACACAGGGCTAACGATCACTTAAGATTCACAGGAATTGTAGGGCTGTCAATGACACGTGTCCTCAAAAAATGTCCTGGGTAGGTAATGGCCAAAAAAGTTCACAACACAGAGAATTTTTCAAGAAAACAATTTGAAGAGGTAAGTTTTACTCACTCTTTTATTTTAAAAAAAAGAGGAACATGGATAAAAGCTCAATATCAGGCATTATTGGTTGGATGCAAATCCAAACTACAAAAAGATGTCGCCACCCAATATTCAAAATGCCATCAGTAAAAAGTCTACAAACTATGAATGCTGACGGGTGTGTGGAGAAATGCATACCCGCTATGCTGTTGGTTGGAAGTAAACTGGTAACAGCTAATTAGGAGAAGAGAATGGAGCTGCATTTATAAGGTAAAAATTGAGCTACCATATGATGCGGCCGATCCCCTAATGGGCCTATACCTTAAGAAGACCAGAATCGGAAAGACACAGACAGGCAAACATGCACTGCAGCAATATTTACAATAGCCTAGACATGCAAGCAAACAAGATGTCCATCAACAGACAAATGGACAAAGAAGAAGTAGTGTATGTACCGATTTGAATATTAGCCTCGGAATAAAATGAACAATGCCATTTTCATGACTACAGATGAGCCTAGAAATAATCATATTAGGTCAAGTAAGTGAAAAGGCAATCGCAAATATCCCATGATATCATTTATAGATGTTATCCTAAGATTGCTACCAATGAACATATTTCCACAGAGAAAGACACTCACAGACTTATAAACAAACTAATGGTTAACCAAAATGAAAGGTGGGAGGATCGATAAATTAGGATTATGGGGGTAACATACATATACTAATATATGTTAACATACATACATTAACGTATGTTAAATGTCTATAAACATATAAACTATATGAATTCTATAATCTCCAATATATATAAAGTATATAATGACCAAACACCTACCAAATACCAAGGGAGGTCTACTCAACACTCTGTAATAACATACATGGTAACAGGATCCGAAGATGAACAGATATATGCATGAATAATTGACCAGATTCTGTACTGCCAGACAATCACAAGACTCTAATCAAAATTACTCCAGTCAGAAATATAAATTCAATGTAAAAAACCAACATAAGTAAGGAGAAATAAACTGGGGGTTTGTCTGAGCACATTCTACTCTAATTTACAACCGAGAAACACGACGTCCAGGAAGACTCTGTTGCCCTAGTAACAAGAGTTGAGAACGTAATAATGCTGCCGCTTTGTGGCTGTTTCCCACAGCAGCAGCTTTCAACACGGTGCTAATGGTCACTTAACATTCACAAGGACTGCAGGGCTGTAAATGACACCTGCCCTCAAAAAATGCCCTGGGGTAGGGAATAGCCAAGAAAATTCAACACCTGACAAATTTTTCAAGAAGTCAATATGAAGAGGGAAGTTGTACTCACTCTTTTAAAAAAAGGAAAAAAGAAAAAAAAGGACATGTGTAAAGCTCAGTATAAGGAATTATTAGGCTCATGCAAATCCAACCTCCGAAAAGGTTTCACCGCACACCAGTCAAATGACCATCAGCAAAAAGTCTACAAACTATAAATGCTGAAGGGGTTTTAGAGAACTGTGTACCTTCTAGCTGCTGGTGGGATGGAAAGTGGTAACAGCACTAATGAAAACTGAATGGAGCTGCTTTAAAAGGTAAAAATTGAGCTACCATATGATCCGGCAGGGCCCCTTCTGGGCCTATAACCTAAGACCACCAGAATCGGAAAGACAGAGGCAGGCAAATGTGCACTGCAGCAATATTTAAATAGCCAAGACATGGACGCAAAAAAAAAAGGTCCATAAACCGATGAATGGACAAAGAAGACGTGGTATATGTACAGAATGGAATGTTAGCCACGAAAAAAATCAAACAGTGCCGTTTGCAGCACCACAGACGAGCCTACAGATAATCACACAACGTGAAGTAAGTCAAAATGCGAAAGACAAATGTCCCATGATATCACTTATGTTATCTGAAAATTCATAAAAATGAACATATTTCCATAGAGAAAGACAGTCTCAGATTGAGAAGGCAAACTTATGGTTAAGCCAGTGAAAAGGTGTGACGAATGCATAAATTCGGATATTGGGTTAACAAACATATACTAATACATATAAAATATATCATCACCCAAGACCTATGGAATACCAAGAGTGGTCTACTCAACACTCTGTAATAACCTACATGGAAAAGGACACAAAGATCAAGATATATATATATGTGTAGGTGTAAATGAACAAGATTCTGCACACCTAGAACAAACGACATTTTGAAATCCAATTTGCTCTGATCAATACTAAAAATTAAAGACATAAACAAGAATTAAGGAGGCGGAAACTTATGGGGGCTTGTCCTGGCACATTCCACTCTAATCTGCAACCTAAAAGCACAACTTGCAGGAAGGTTCTGTTTCCCTAGCAAGCAGAGTTGGTAACGCAGAAATGCTGCCACCCTAAGGCCGTTTCCTCAAACAGCAGCTTTAAATCCACTGCTAATGGTCACTAATATTGCCAAGGACTGCAGGGGTGTAAACGAGACATGCCCTCCAAAAATGTCCTGGGGTACGGAATGGCCAAAAAATTCAAACACAGCAAATTTTTCAACAAGGCAATTTGAAGGATGTTGATAAAAGCTCGACATCAGGAATTATTAGACACATGCAAATCCAACCTACCCAAAGGTATCACCTCACACCGGTCAGAATGACCATCAGCAAAAAGTCTACAAACAGTAGATGTTGAAGAAGTTGTGGAGAATAGCATAACCTCTAGGTCTAAGTGGGATGTAAACTGGTAAGAGCCAATAAAAGGAATAGAATGGCAGTGCGTTTGAAGGTAAAAATTGAGTTACCATATGATCCAGAAGGCCCACTATTGGGCCTGTAACCTGTGAAGGCCAGAATCAAAAAGACACAGGATGGAAAATCGTGTAGTGCATCAGTATTTACAATAGCCAAGACATGGAAGCAACAAAAATGTCCATCATCAGATGAATGGACGAAAAAGAGGTCCACGTACACAATGCAATATTAGACAGGGAAAAGAATGAAACAATGCTGTTTGCAGCACCATAGATGAGGCTAGAGATAATCACACATCTTAAAGTAAGTCAGAAAGCGAGAGACACATATCCTATGATATCACGTATAGGTGTTATCTAAAAATTGATATTAATGAACTTATTTCCACAGAGAAGGACACTCACGTATTCAGAACACAAACTTGTGGTTAACCAAGCGGAAAGGTGTGACGAATGTATAACGCAGGATATTGGGTTTTAACAGACATATGCTAATACTTATAAAATATAGAATCACCAAAAACATACCGAATACCAAGAGAGGTCTACACAACATTCTGTCATTACCTATATGGGACAGGATCCAAACATGAAAAGATGTATGTATCAATGAAACAGATTCTGTACACCTAGAACAAACACAACATTGCAATCACATTTGCTCTGATAAAAATGAAAATTAAACTAAGAATACCAACAACAAATAAGTAGCCATAAGTTTTGGGGGGTTTGTCCTGGCACATTCCACTCTAATTTACAACCTACAAACAGGACTTCCAGGAAGGCTCTGTTGCCCTAGTAACCAGAGTTGGGAGTATAGACATGCGGCCGCCTTGTGGCCGTTTCCTGTAACAGCAGCTTTAAACCCAGTGCTAATGGTTACTTAATATTCACAATTACTACAGAGTTGTAAATGACACCTGCCCTCAAAAAATATCCAGGTGTAGGTAATGGCCACAGGAATTCAGAACACGGCAAATTTTTCAAGGAAACAATTTGAAGAGGTAAGTTTTTCTGTTGAACTTTAAAAAAAAAAGAAAAGAAAACGGACGTGGATTAAAAGCTCAATATCAGGAAGTATTAGATGCATGCAAATCTAAACTACACAAAGGTATCACCACCCAACACTCCAAATGCCATCAGTAAAAAGTCTACAAACAATAAATGCTGAAGGGGTTTTAGAGGACTGTGTACCCTCTAGTTGCTGGTGGGATGTCAACTGGTAACAGCCAGTAGTGAGAACAGAATGGAGGTGCGTTTAAAGGTAAAAATTAGACTACCATATGATCTGGTAGGCCCACTGCTGGGCCTATCCCCGGAGAAGACCAGAATCCAAAAGACACAGGCTGGCAATCCTGCACTGCATCAATATTTAGCATAGCCAAGAGTGGGAAGAAACCAAAATGTCCATCAACAGATGAATGCCCAAAGAAGAACTGGTCCATGTACACAATGGAATATTCAGCATGGAAAAGAATGAAACACTGCTCTTTGCAGCACCATAGGTGAGCCTAGATATAATCACAGAACATGAGGTAAGTCGGAAAGCAGACGACAAATATCCTGTGATATCACTTATAGGCGTTACCTAACAACTGACACAAATGAACATATTTCCACAGAGAAAGACACTCACGGACTTGGAAAACAAACTATGGTTATGTAAAAGGAAAGCTGGGAGCAATGGATAAATGAAGATTAGGGTTACCATACGTATACAAATACATATTAAATACATATCTCAAAAAGACCAACCATATACCAAGGAAGGTCTACTGAACACGCTGTAATAATTTATACGGGGGCTTCCCTGGTGGCGCCGTGGTTAAGAATCCGCCTGCCAGTGCAGGGGACATGGGTTCGATCCCTGGTCCAGGAAGATCCCACATGCTGCAGAGCAAATAAGCCCGTGCACCACAACTACTGAGCCTGCGCTCTAGAGCCCAGGAGCCACAACTACTGAGCCCACGTGCCACAACTACTGAAGTCCGCATGCCTAGAGACCGTGCTCTGCAACAAGACAAGCCACTGCAGGGAGAAGCCCGTGCAGCGCAATGGAGAGTAGCCCCCGCTCACCGCAGCTAGAAAAAGCCCACATGCAGCAGCGAAGATCCAACTCAGCCAAAAATAAATAATTAAATTAAATAAATTTATTAAAAAAATAATAGTAATTTACATGGGAAGAGGATCTGCACATGAATAGATATATATATAATGTTCAATTGAACCTGATTGTGCACACCTGGAACAAACACTATTCTAATCATTACCCCAATTTAAAAAATTAAAACCACGAACAACAATTAATGAGACATAAACTTATTGAGGTTATCCCTGGCACATTCCATTCTAATTTACAACCTAGGAAAACCACTTTCAGGAAGGCTCTTCTGCCCTAATAACCAGATTTGGGAATGGAGAAATGCTGCGGCCTGGTGGCCGTTTCCCACAAAAGCAGCTTTAAACACAGGGCTAACGATCACTTAAGATTCACAGGAATTGTAGGGCTGTCAATGACACGTGTCCTCAAAAAATGTCCTGGGTAGGTAATGGCCAAAAAAGTTCACAACACAGAGAATTTTTCAAGAAAACAATTTGAAGAGGTAAGTTTTACTCACTCTTTTATTTTAAAAAAAAGAGGAACATGGATAAAAGCTCAATATCAGGCATTATTGGTTGGATGCAAATCCAAACTACAAAAAGATGTCGCCACCCAATATTCAAAATGCCATCAGTAAAAAGTCTACAAACTATGAATGCTGACGGGTGTGTGGAGAAATGCATACCCGCTATGCTGTTGGTTGGAAGTAAACTGGTAACAGCTAATTAGGAGAAGAGAATGGAGCTGCATTTATAAGGTAAAAATTGAGCTACCATATGATGCGGCCGATCCCCTAATGGGCCTATACCTTAAGAAGACCAGAATCGGAAAGACACAGACAGGCAAACATGCACTGCAGCAATATTTACAATAGCCTAGACATGCAAGCAAACAAGATGTCCATCAACAGACAAATGGACAAAGAAGAAGTAGTGTATGTACCGATTTGAATATTAGCCTCGGAATAAAATGAACAATGCCATTTTCATGACTACAGATGAGCCTAGAAATAATCATATTAGGTCAAGTAAGTGAAAAGGCAATCGCAAATATCCCATGATATCATTTATAGATGTTATCCTAAGATTGCTACCAATGAACATATTTCCACAGAGAAAGACACTCACAGACTTATAAACAAACTAATGGTTAACCAAAATGAAAGGTGGGAGGATCGATAAATTAGGATTATGGGGGTAACATACATATACTAATATATGTTAACATACATACATTAACGTATGTTAAATGTCTATAAACATATAAACTATATGAATTCTATAATCTCCAATATATATAAAGTATATAATGACCAAACACCTACCAAATACCAAGGGAGGTCTACTCAACACTCTGTAATAACATACATGGTAACAGGATCCGAAGATGAACAGATATATGCATGAATAATTGACCAGATTCTGTACTGCCAGACAATCACAAGACTCTAATCAAAATTACTCCAGTCAGAAATATAAATTCAATGTAAAAAACCAACATAAGTAAGGAGAAATAAACTGGGGGTTTGTCTGAGCACATTCTACTCTAATTTACAACCGAGAAACACGACGTCCAGGAAGACTCTGTTGCCCTAGTAACAAGAGTTGAGAACGTAATAATGCTGCCGCTTTGTGGCTGTTTCCCACAGCAGCAGCTTTCAACACGGTGCTAATGGTCACTTAACATTCACAAGGACTGCAGGGCTGTAAATGACACCTGCCCTCAAAAAATGCCCTGGGGTAGGGAATAGCCAAGAAAATTCAACACCTGACAAATTTTTCAAGAAGTCAATATGAAGAGGGAAGTTGTACTCACTCTTTTAAAAAAAGGAAAAAAGAAAAAAAAGGACATGTGTAAAGCTCAGTATAAGGAATTACTAGGCTCATGCAAATCCAACCTCCGAAAAGGTTTCACCGCACACCAGTCAAATGACCATCAGCAAAAAGTCTACAAACTATAAATGCTGAAGGGGTTTTAGAGAACTGTGTACCTTCTAGCTGCTGGTGGGATGGAAAGTGGTAACAGCACTAATGAAAACTGAATGGAGCTGCTTTAAAAGGTAAAAATTGAGCTACCATATGATCCGGCAGGGCCCCTTCTGGGCCTATAACCTAAGACCACCAGAATCGGAAAGACAGAGGCAGGCAAATGTGCACTGCAGCAATATTTAAATAGTCAAGACATGGACGCAAAAAAAAAAGGTCCATAAACCGATGAATGGACAAAGAAGACGTGGTATATGTACAGAATGGAATGTTAGCCACGAAAAAAATCAAACAGTGCCGTTTGCAGCACCACAGACGAGCCTACAGATAATCACACAACGTGAAGTAAGTCAAAATGCGAAAGACAAATGTCCCATGATATCACTTATGTTATCTGAAAATTCATAAAAATGAACATATTTCCATAGAGAAAGACAGTCTCAGATTGAGAAGGCAAACTTATGGTTAAGCCAGTGAAAAGGTGTGATGAATGCATAAATTCGGATATTGGGTTAACAAACATATACTAATACATATAAAATATATCATCACCCAAGACCTATGGAATACCAAGAGTGGTCTACTCAACACTCTGTAATAACCTACATGGAAAAGGACACAAAGATCAAGATATATATATATGTGTAGGTGTAAATGAACAAGATTCTGCACACCTAGAACAAACGACATTTTAAAATCCAATTTGCTCTGATCAATACTAAAAATTAAAGACATAAACAAGAATTAAGGAGGCGGAAACTTATGGGGGCTTGTCCTGGCACATTCCACTCTAATCTGCAACCTAAAAGCACAACTTGCAGGAAGGTTCTGTTTCCCTAGCAAGCAGAGTTGGTAACGCAGAAATGCTGCCACCCTAAGGCCGTTTCCTCAAACAGCAGCTTTAAATCCACTGCTAATGGTCACTAATATTGCCAAGGACTGCAGGGGTGTAAACGAGACATGCCCTCCAAAAATGTCCTGGGGTACGGAATGGCCAAAAAATTCAAACACAGCAAATTTTTCAACAAGGCAATTTGAAGGATGTTGATAAAAGCTCGACATCAGGAATTATTAGACACATGCAAATCCAACCTACCCAAAGGTATCACCTCACACCGGTCAGAATGACCATCAGCAAAAAGTCTACAAACAGTAGATGTTGAAGAAGTTGTGGAGAATAGCATAACCTCTAGGTCTAAGTGGGATGTAAACTGGTAAGAGCCAATAAAAGGAATAGAATGGCAGTGCGTTTGAAGGTAAAAATTGAGTTACCATATGATCCAGAAGGCCCACTATTGGGCCTGTAACCTGTGAAGGCCAGAATCAAAAAGACACAGGATGGAAAATCGTGTAGTGCATCAGTATTTACAATAGCCAAGACATGGAAGCAACAAAAATGTCCATCATCAGATGAATGGACGAAAAAGAGGTCCACGTACACAATGCAATATTAGACAGGGAAAAGAATGAAACAATGCTGTTTGCAGCACCATAGATGAGGCTAGAGATAATCACACATCTTAAAGTAAGTCAGAAAGCGAGAGACACATATCCTATGATATCACGTATAGGTGTTATCTAAAAATTGATATTAATGAACTTATTTCCACAGAGAAGGACACTCACGTATTCAGAACACAAACTTGTGGTTAACCAAGCGGAAAGGTGTGACGAATGTATAACGCAGGATATTGGGTTTTAACAGACATATGCTAATACTTATAAAATATAGAATCACCAAAAACATACCGAATACCAAGAGAGGTCTACACAACATTCTGTCATTACCTATATGGGACAGGATCCAAACATGAAAAGATGTATGTATCAATGAAACAGATTCTGTACACCTAGAACAAACACAACATTGCAATCACATTTGCTCTGATAAAAATGAAAATTAAACTAAGAATACCAACAACAAATAAGTAGCCATAAGTTTTGGGGGGTTTGTCCTGGCACATTCCACTCTAATTTACAACCTACAAACAGGACTTCCAGGAAGGCTCTGTTGCCCTAGTAACCAGAGTTGGGAGTATAGACATGCGGCCGCCTTGTGGCCGTTTCCTGTAACAGCAGCTTTAAACCCAGTGCTAATGGTTACTTAATATTCACAATTACTACAGAGTTGTAAATGACACCTGCCCTCAAAAAATATCCAGGTGTAGGTAATGGCCACAGGAATTCAGAACACGGCAAATTTTTCAAGGAAACAATTTGAAGAGGTAAGTTTTTCTGTTGAACTTTAAAAAAAAAAGAAAAGAAAACGGACGTGGATTAAAAGCTCAATATCAGGAAGTATTAGATGCATGCAAATCTAAACTACACAAAGGTATCACCACCCAACACTCCAAATGCCATCAGTAAAAAGTCTACAAACAATAAATGCTGAAGGGGTTTTAGAGGACTGTGTACCCTCTAGTTGCTGGTGGGATGTCAACTGGTAACAGCCAGTAGTGAGAACAGAATGGAGGTGCGTTTAAAGGTAAAAATTAGACTACCATATGATCTGGTAGGCCCACTGCTGGGCCTATCCCCGGAGAAGACCAGAATCCAAAAGACACAGGCTGGCAATCCTGCACTGCATCAATATTTAGCATAGCCAAGAGTGGGAAGAAACCAAAATGTCCATCAACAGATGAATGCCCAAAGAAGAACTGGTCCATGTACACAATGGAATATTCAGCATGGAAAAGAATGAAACACTGCTCTTTGCAGCACCATAGGTGAGCCTAGATATAATCACAGAACATGAGGTAAGTCGGAAAGCAGACGACAAATATCCTGTGATATCACTTATAGGCGTTACCTAACAACTGACACAAATGAACATATTTCCACAGAGAAAGACACTCACGGACTTGGAAAACAAACTATGGTTATGTAAAAGGAAAGCTGGGAGCAATGGATAAATGAAGATTAGGGTTACCATACGTATACAAATACATATTAAATACATATCTCAAAAAGACCAACCATATACCAAGGAAGGTCTACTGAACACGCTGTAATAATTTATACGGGGGCTTCCCTGGTGGCGCCGTGGTTAAGAATCCGCCTGCCAGTGCAGGGGACATGGGTTCGATCCCTGGTCCAGGAAGATCCCACAT
This sequence comes from Balaenoptera ricei, assembly GCF_028023285.1. Taxonomy (NCBI): domain Eukaryota; kingdom Metazoa; phylum Chordata; class Mammalia; order Artiodactyla; family Balaenopteridae; genus Balaenoptera; species Balaenoptera ricei. The sequence goes on from NC_082647.1 coordinate 82,354,095, forward strand.
GCTGCAGAGCAAATAAGCCCGTGCACCACAACTACTGAGCCTGCGCTCTAGAGCCCAGGAGCCACAACTACTGAGCCCACGTGCCACAACTACTGAAGTCCGCATGCCTAGAGACCGTGCTCTGCAACAAGACAAGCCACTGCAGGGAGAAGCCCGTGCAGCGCAATGGAGAGTAGCCCCCGCTCACCGCAGCTAGAAAAAGCCCACATGCAGCAGCGAAGATCCAACTCAGCCAAAAATAAATAATTAAATTAAATAAATTTATTAAAAAAATAATAGTAATTTACATGGGAAGAGGATCTGCACATGAATAGATATATATATAATGTTCAATTGAACCTGATTGTGCACACCTGGAACAAACACTATTCTAATCATTACCCCAATTTAAAAAATTAAAACCACGAACAACAATTAATGAGACATAAACTTATTGAGGTTATCCCTGGCACATTCCATTCTAATTTACAACCTAGGAAAACCACTTTCAGGAAGGCTCTTCTGCCCTAATAACCAGATTTGGGAATGGAGAAATGCTGCGGCCTGGTGGCCGTTTCCCACAAAAGCAGCTTTAAACACAGGGCTAACGATCACTTAAGATTCACAGGAATTGTAGGGCTGTCAATGACACGTGTCCTCAAAAAATGTCCTGGGTAGGTAATGGCCAAAAAAGTTCACAACACAGAGAATTTTTCAAGAAAACAATTTGAAGAGGTAAGTTTTACTCACTCTTTTATTTTAAAAAAAAGAGGAACATGGATAAAAGCTCAATATCAGGCATTATTGGTTGGATGCAAATCCAAACTACAAAAAGATGTCGCCACCCAATATTCAAAATGCCATCAGTAAAAAGTCTACAAACTATGAATGCTGACGGGTGTGTGGAGAAATGCATACCCGCTATGCTGTTGGTTGGAAGTAAACTGGTAACAGCTAATTAGGAGAAGAGAATGGAGCTGCATTTATAAGGTAAAAATTGAGCTACCATATGATGCGGCCGATCCCCTAATGGGCCTATACCTTAAGAAGACCAGAATCGGAAAGACACAGACAGGCAAACATGCACTGCAGCAATATTTACAATAGCCTAGACATGCAAGCAAACAAGATGTCCATCAACAGACAAATGGACAAAGAAGAAGTAGTGTATGTACCGATTTGAATATTAGCCTCGGAATAAAATGAACAATGCCATTTTCATGACTACAGATGAGCCTAGAAATAATCATATTAGGTCAAGTAAGTGAAAAGGCAATCGCAAATATCCCATGATATCATTTATAGATGTTATCCTAAGATTGCTACCAATGAACATATTTCCACAGAGAAAGACACTCACAGACTTATAAACAAACTAATGGTTAACCAAAATGAAAGGTGGGAGGATCGATAAATTAGGATTATGGGGGTAACATACATATACTAATATATGTTAACATACATACATTAACGTATGTTAAATGTCTATAAACATATAAACTATATGAATTCTATAATCTCCAATATATATAAAGTATATAATGACCAAACACCTACCAAATACCAAGGGAGGTCTACTCAACACTCTGTAATAACATACATGGTAACAGGATCCGAAGATGAACAGATATATGCATGAATAATTGACCAGATTCTGTACTGCCAGACAATCACAAGACTCTAATCAAAATTACTCCAGTCAGAAATATAAATTCAATGTAAAAAACCAACATAAGTAAGGAGAAATAAACTGGGGGTTTGTCTGAGCACATTCTACTCTAATTTACAACCGAGAAACACGACGTCCAGGAAGACTCTGTTGCCCTAGTAACAAGAGTTGAGAACGTAATAATGCTGCCGCTTTGTGGCTGTTTCCCACAGCAGCAGCTTTCAACACGGTGCTAATGGTCACTTAACATTCACAAGGACTGCAGGGCTGTAAATGACACCTGCCCTCAAAAAATGCCCTGGGGTAGGGAATAGCCAAGAAAATTCAACACCTGACAAATTTTTCAAGAAGTCAATATGAAGAGGGAAGTTGTACTCACTCTTTTAAAAAAAGGAAAAAAGAAAAAAAAGGACATGTGTAAAGCTCAGTATAAGGAATTACTAGGCTCATGCAAATCCAACCTCCGAAAAGGTTTCACCGCACACCAGTCAAATGACCATCAGCAAAAAGTCTACAAACTATAAATGCTGAAGGGGTTTTAGAGAACTGTGTACCTTCTAGCTGCTGGTGGGATGGAAAGTGGTAACAGCACTAATGAAAACTGAATGGAGCTGCTTTAAAAGGTAAAAATTGAGCTACCATATGATCCGGCAGGGCCCCTTCTGGGCCTATAACCTAAGACCACCAGAATCGGAAAGACAGAGGCAGGCAAATGTGCACTGCAGCAATATTTAAATAGTCAAGACATGGACGCAAAAAAAAAAGGTCCATAAACCGATGAATGGACAAAGAAGACGTGGTATATGTACAGAATGGAATGTTAGCCACGAAAAAAATCAAACAGTGCCGTTTGCAGCACCACAGACGAGCCTACAGATAATCACACAACGTGAAGTAAGTCAAAATGCGAAAGACAAATGTCCCATGATATCACTTATGTTATCTGAAAATTCATAAAAATGAACATATTTCCATAGAGAAAGACAGTCTCAGATTGAGAAGGCAAACTTATGGTTAAGCCAGTGAAAAGGTGTGATGAATGCATAAATTCGGATATTGGGTTAACAAACATATACTAATACATATAAAATATATCATCACCCAAGACCTATGGAATACCAAGAGTGGTCTACTCAACACTCTGTAATAACCTACATGGAAAAGGACACAAAGATCAAGATATATATATATGTGTAGGTGTAAATGAACAAGATTCTGCACACCTAGAACAAACGACATTTTAAAATCCAATTTGCTCTGATCAATACTAAAAATTAAAGACATAAACAAGAATTAAGGAGGCGGAAACTTATGGGGGCTTGTCCTGGCACATTCCACTCTAATCTGCAACCTAAAAGCACAACTTGCAGGAAGGTTCTGTTTCCCTAGCAAGCAGAGTTGGTAACGCAGAAATGCTGCCACCCTAAGGCCGTTTCCTCAAACAGCAGCTTTAAATCCACTGCTAATGGTCACTAATATTGCCAAGGACTGCAGGGGTGTAAACGAGACATGCCCTCCAAAAATGTCCTGGGGTACGGAATGGCCAAAAAATTCAAACACAGCAAATTTTTCAACAAGGCAATTTGAAGGATGTTGATAAAAGCTCGACATCAGGAATTATTAGACACATGCAAATCCAACCTACCCAAAGGTATCACCTCACACCGGTCAGAATGACCATCAGCAAAAAGTCTACAAACAGTAGATGTTGAAGAAGTTGTGGAGAATAGCATAACCTCTAGGTCTAAGTGGGATGTAAACTGGTAAGAGCCAATAAAAGGAATAGAATGGCAGTGCGTTTGAAGGTAAAAATTGAGTTACCATATGATCCAGAAGGCCCACTATTGGGCCTGTAACCTGTGAAGGCCAGAATCAAAAAGACACAGGATGGAAAATCGTGTAGTGCATCAGTATTTACAATAGCCAAGACATGGAAGCAACAAAAATGTCCATCATCAGATGAATGGACGAAAAAGAGGTCCACGTACACAATGCAATATTAGACAGGGAAAAGAATGAAACAATGCTGTTTGCAGCACCATAGATGAGGCTAGAGATAATCACACATCTTGAAGTAAGTCAGAAAGCGAGAGACACATATCCTATGATATCACGTATAGGTGTTATCTAAAAATTGATATTAATGAACTTATTTCCACAGAGAAGGACACTCACGTATTCAGAACACAAACTTGTGGTTAACCAAGCGGAAAGGTGTGACGAATGTATAACGGAGGATATTGGGTTTTAACAGACATATGCTAATACTTATAAAATATAGAATCACCAAAAACATACCGAATACCAAGAGAGGTCTACACAACATTCTGTCATTACCTATATGGGACAGGATCCAAACATGAAAAGATGTATGTATCAATGAAACAGATTCTGTACACCTAGAACAAACACAACATTGCAATCACATTTGCTCTGATAAAAATGAAAATTAAACTAAGAATACCAACAACAAATAAGTAGCCATAAGTTTTGGGGGGTTTGTCCTGGCACATTCCACTCTAATTTACAACCTACAAACAGGACTTCCAGGAAGGCTCTGTTGCCCTAGTAACCAGAGTTGGGAGTATAGACATGCGGCCGCCTTGTGGCCGTTTCCTGTAACAGCAGCTTTAAACCCAGTGCTAATGGTTACTTAATATTCACAATTACTACAGAGTTGTAAATGACACCTGCCCTCAAAAAATATCCAGGTGTAGGTAATGGCCACAGGAATTCAGAACACGGCAAATTTTTCAAGGAAACAATTTGAAGAGGTAAGTTTTTCTGTTGAACTTTAAAAAAAAAAGAAAAGAAAACGGACGTGGATTAAAAGCTCAATATCAGGAAGTATTAGATGCATGCAAATCTAAACTACACAAAGGTATCACCACCCAACACTCCAAATGCCATCAGTAAAAAGTCTACAAACAATAAATGCTGAAGGGGTTTTAGAGGACTGTGTACCCTCTAGTTGCTGGTGGGATGTCAACTGGTAACAGCCAGTAGTGAGAACAGAATGGAGGTGCGTTTAAAGGTAAAAATTAGACTACCATATGATCTGGTAGGCCCACTGCTGGGCCTATCCCCGGAGAAGACCAGAATCCAAAAGACACAGGCTGGCAATCCTGCACTGCATCAATATTTAGCATAGCCAAGAGTGGGAAGAAACCAAAATGTCCATCAACAGATGAATGCCCAAAGAAGAACTGGTCCATGTACACAATGGAATATTCAGCATGGAAAAGAATGAAACACTGCTCTTTGCAGCACCATAGGTGAGCCTAGATATAATCACAGAACATGAGGTAAGTCGGAAAGCAGACGACAAATATCCTGTGATATCACTTATAGGCGTTACCTAACAACTGACACAAATGAACATATTTCCACAGAGAAAGACACTCACGGACTTGGAAAACAAACTATGGTTATGTAAAAGGAAAGCTGGGAGCAATGGATAAATGAAGATTAGGGTTACCATACGTATACAAATACATATTAAATACATATCTCAAAAAGACCAACCATATACCAAGGAAGGTCTACTGAACACGCTGTAATAATTTATACAGGGGCTTCCCTGGTGGCGCCGTGGTTAAGAATCCGCCTGCCAGTGCAGGGGACATGGGTTCGATCCCTGGTCCAGGAAGATCCCACATGCTGCAGAGCAAATAAGCCCGTGCACCACAACTACTGAGCCTGCGCTCTAGAGCCCAGGAGCCACAACTACTGAGCCCACGTGCCACAACTACTGAAGTCCGCATGCCTAGAGACCGTGCTCTGCAACAAGACAAGCCACTGCAGGGAGAAGCCCGTGCAGCGCAATGGAGAGTAGCTCCCGCTCACCGCAGCTAGAAAAAGCCCACATGCAGCAGCGAAGATCCAACTCAGCCAAAAATAAATAATTAAATTAAATAAATTTATTAAAAAAATAATAGTAATTTACATGGGAAGAGGATCTGCACATGAATAGATATATATATAATGTTCAATTGAACCTGATTGTGCACACCTGGAACAAACACTATTCTAATCATTACCCCAATTTAAAAAATTAAAACCACGAACAACAATTAATGAGACATAAACTTATTGAGGTTATCCCTGGCACATTCCATTCTAATTTACAACCTAGGAAAACCACTTTCAGGAAGGCTCTTCTGCCCTAATAACCAGATTTGGGAATGGAGAAATGCTGCGGCCTGGTGGCCGTTTCCCACAAAAGCAGCTTTAAACACAGGGCTAACGATCACTTAAGATTCACAGGAATTGTAGGGCTGTCAATGACACGTGTCCTCAAAAAATGTCCTGGGTAGGTAATGGCCAAAAAAGTTCACAACACAGAGAATTTTTCAAGAAAACAATTTGAAGAGGTAAGTTTTACTCACTCTTTTATTTTAAAAAAAAGAGGAACATGGATAAAAGCTCAATATCAGGCATTATTGGTTGGATGCAAATCCAAACTACAAAAAGATGTCGCCACCCAATATTCAAAATGCCATCAGTAAAAAGTCTACAAACTATGAATGCTGACGGGTGTGTGGAGAAATGCATACCCGCTATGCTGTTGGTTGGAAGTAAACTGGTAACAGCTAATTAGGAGAAGAGAATGGAGCTGCATTTATAAGGTAAAAATTGAGCTACCATATGATGCGGCCGATCCCCTAATGGGCCTATACCTTAAGAAGACCAGAATCGGAAAGACACAGACAGGCAAACATGCACTGCAGCAATATTTACAATAGCCTAGACATGCAAGCAAACAAGATGTCCATCAACAGACAAATGGACAAAGAAGAAGTAGTGTATGTACCGATTTGAATATTAGCCTCGGAATAAAATGAACAATGCCATTTTCATGACTACAGATGAGCCTAGAAATGATCATATTAGGTCAAGTAAGTGAAAAGGCAATCGCAAATATCCCATGATATCATTTATAGATGTTATCCTAAGATTGCTACCAATGAACATATTTCCACAGAGAAAGACACTCACAGACTTATAAACAAACTAATGGTTAACCAAAATGAAAGGTGGGAGGATCGATAAATTAGGATTATGGGGGTAACATACATATACTAATATATGTTAACATACATACATTAACGTATGTTAAATGTCTATAAACATATAAACTATATGAATTCTATAATCTCCAATATATATAAAGTATATAATGACCAAACACCTACCAAATACCAAGGGAGGTCTACTCAACACTCTGTAATAACATACATGGTAACAGGATCCGAAGATGAACAGATATATGCATGAATAATTGACCAGATTCTGTACTGCCAGACAATCACAAGACTCTAATCAAAATTACTCCAGTCAGAAATATAAATTCAATGTAAAAAACCAACATAAGTAAGGAGAAATAAACTGGGGGTTTGTCTGAGCACATTCTACTCTAATTTACAACCGAGAAACACGACGTCCAGGAAGACTCTGTTGCCCTAGTAACAAGAGTTGAGAACGTAATAATGCTGCCGTTTTGTGGCTGTTTCCCACAGCAGCAGCTTTCAACACGGTGCTAATGGTCACTTAACATTCACAAGGACTGCAGGGCTGTAAATGACACCTGCCCTCAAAAAATGCCCTGGGGTAGGGAATAGCCAAGAAAATTCAACACCTGACAAATTTTTCAAGAAGTCAATATGAAGAGGGAAGTTGTACTCACTCTTTTAAAAAAAGGAAAAAAGAAAAAAAAGGACATGTGTAAAGCTCAGTATAAGGAATTATTAGGCTCATGCAAATCCAACCTCCGAAAAGGTTTCACCACACACCAGTCAAATGACCATCAGCAAAAAGTCTACAAACTATAAATGCTGAAGGGGTTTTAGAGAACTGTGTACCTTCTAGCTGCTGGTGGGATGGAAAGTGGTAACAGCACTAATGAAAACTGAATGGAGCTGCTTTAAAAGGTAAAAATTGAGCTACCATATGATCCGGCAGGGCCCCTTCTGGGCCTATAACCTAAGACCACCAGAATCGGAAAGACAGAGGCAGGCAAATGTGCACTGCAGCAATATTTAAATAGTCAAGACATGGACGCAAAAAAAAAAGGTCCATAAACCGATGAATGGACAAAGAAGACGTGGTATATGTACAGAATGGAATGTTAGCCACGAAAAAAATCAAACAGTGCCGTTTGCAGCACCACAGACGAGCCTACAGATAATCACACAACGTGAAGTAAGTCAAAATGCGAAAGACAAATGTCCCATGATATCACTTATGTTATCTGAAAATTCATAAAAATGAACATATTTCCATAGAGAAAGACAGTCTCAGATTGAGAAGGCAAACTTATGGTTAAGCCAGTGAAAAGGTGTGATGAATGCATAAATTCGGATATTGGGTTAACAAACATATACTAATACATATAAAATATATCATCACCCAAGACCTATGGAATACCAAGAGTGGTCTACTCAACACTCTGTAATAACCTACATGGAAAAGGACACAAAGATCAAGATATATATATATGTGTAGGTGTAAATGAACAAGATTCTGCACACCTAGAACAAACGACATTTTAAAATCCAATTTGCTCTGATCAATACTAAAAATTAAAGACATAAACAAGAATTAAGGAGGCGGAAACTTATGGGGGCTTGTCCTGGCACATTCCACTCTAATCTGCAACCTAAAAGCACAACTTGCAGGAAGGTTCTGTTTCCCTAGCAAGCAGAGTTGGTAACGCAGAAATGCTGCCACCCTAAGGCCGTTTCCTCAAACAGCAGCTTTAAATCCACTGCTAATGGTCACTAATATTGCCAAGGACTGCAGGGGTGTAAACGAGACATGCCCTCCAAAAATGTCCTGGGGTACGGAATGGCCAAAAAATTCAAACACAGCAAATTTTTCAACAAGGCAATTTGAAGGATGTTGATAAAAGCTCGACATCAGGAATTATTAGACACATGCAAATCCAACCTACCCAAAGGTATCACCTCACACCGGTCAGAATGACCATCAGCAAAAAGTCTACAAACAGTAGATGTTGAAGAAGTTGTGGAGAATAGCATAACCTCTAGGTCTAAGTGGGATGTAAACTGGTAAGAGCCAATAAAAGGAATAGAATGGCAGTGCGTTTGAAGGTAAAAATTGAGTTACCATATGATCCAGAAGGCCCACTATTGGGCCTGTAACCTGTGAAGGCCAGAATCAAAAAGACACAGGATGGAAAATCGTGTAGTGCATCAGTATTTACAATAGCCAAGACATGGAAGCAACAAAAATGTCCATCATCAGATGAATGGACGAAAAAGAGGTCCACGTACACAATGCAATATTAGACAGGGAAAAGAATGAAACAATGCTGTTTGCAGCACCATAGATGAGGCTAGAGATAATCACACATCTTGAAGTAAGTCAGAAAGCGAGAGACACATATCCTATGATATCACGTATAGGTGTTATCTAAAAATTGATATTAATGAACTTATTTCCACAGAGAAGGACACTCACGTATTCAGAACACAAACTTGTGGTTAACCAAGCGGAAAGGTGTGACGAATGTATAACGCAGGATATTGGGTTTTAACAGACATATGCTAATACTTATAAAATATAGAATCACCAAAAACATACCGAATACCAAGAGAGGTCTACACAACATTCTGTCATTACCTATATGGGACAGGATCCAAACATGAAAAGATGTATGTATCAATGAAACAGATTCTGTACACCTAGAACAAACACAACATTGCAATCACATTTGCTCTGATAAAAATGAAAATTAAACTAAGAATACCAACAACAAATAAGTAGCCATAAGTTTTGGGGGGTTTGTCCTGGCACATTCCACTCTAATTTACAACCTACAAACAGGACTTCCAGGAAGGCTCTGTTGCCCTAGTAACCAGAGTTGGGAGTATAGACATGCGGCCGCCTTGTGGCCGTTTCCTGTAACAGCAGCTTTAAACCCAGTGCTAATGGTTACTTAATATTCACAATTACTACAGAGTTGTAAATGACACCTGCCCTCAAAAAATATCCAGGTGTAGGTAATGGCCACAGGAATTCAGAACACGGCAAATTTTTCAAGGAAACAATTTGAAGAGGTAAGTTTTTCTGTTGAACTTTAAAAAAAAAAGAAAAGAAAACGGACGTGGATTAAAAGCTCAATATCAGGAAGTATTAGATGCATGCAAATCTAAACTACACAAAGGTATCACCACCCAACACTCCAAATGCCATCAGTAAAAAGTCTACAAACAATAAATGCTGAAGGGGTTTTAGAGGACTGTGTACCCTCTAGTTGCTGGTGGGATGTCAACTGGTAACAGCCAGTAGTGAGAACAGAATGGAGGTGCGTTTAAAGGTAAAAATTAGACTACCATATGATCTGGTAGGCCCACTGCTGGGCCTATCCCCGGAGAAGACCAGAATCCAAAAGACACAGGCTGGCAATCCTGCACTGCATCAATATTTAGCATAGCCAAGAGTGGGAAGAAACCAAAATGTCCATCAACAGATGAATGCCCAAAGAAGAACTGGTCCATGTACACAATGGAATATTCAGCATGGAAAAGAATGAAACACTGCTCTTTGCAGCACCATAGGTGAGCCTAGATATAATCACAGAACATGAGGTAAGTCGGAAAGCAGACGACAAATATCCTGTGATATCACTTATAGGCGTTACCTAACAACTGACACAAATGAACATATTTCCACAGAGAAAGACACTCACGGACTTGGAAAACAAACTATGGTTATGTAAAAGGAAAGCTGGGAGCAATGGATAAATGAAGATTAGGGTTACCATACGTATACAAATACATATTAAATACATATCTCAAAAAGACCAACCATATACCAAGGAAGGTCTATTGAACACGCTGTAATAATTTATACGGGGGCTTCCCTGGTGGCGCCGTGGTTAAGAATCCGCCTGCCAGTGCAGGGGACATGGGTTCGATCCCTGGTCCAGGAAGATCCCACATGCTGCAGAGCAAATAAGCCCGTGCACCACAACTACTGAGCCTGCGCTCTAGAGCCCAGGAGCCACAACTACTGAGCCCACGTGCCACAACTACTGAAGTCCGCATGCCTAGAGACCGTGCTCTGCAACAAGACAAGCCACTGCAGGGAGAAGCCCGTGCAGCGCAATGGAGAGTAGCCCCCGCTCACCGCAGCTAGAAAAAGCCCACATGCAGCAGCGAAGATCCAACTCAGCCAAAAATAAATAATTAAATTAAATAAATTTATTAAAAAAATAATAGTAATTTACATGGGAAGAGGATCTGCACATGAATAGATATATATATAATGTTCAATTGAACCTGATTGTGCACACCTGGAACAAACACTATTCTAATCATTACCCCAATTTAAAAAATTAAAACCACGAACAACAATTAATGAGACATAAACTTATTGAGGTTATCCCTGGCACATTCCATTCTAATTTACAACCTAGGAAAACCACTTTCAGGAAGGCTCTTCTGCCCTAATAACCAGATTTGGGAATGGAGAAATGCTGCGGCCTGGTGGCCGTTTCCCACAAAAGCAGCTTTAAACACAGGGCTAACGATCACTTAAGATTCACAGGAATTGTAGGGCTGTCAATGACACGTGTCCTCAAAAAATGTCCTGGGTAGGTAATGGCCAAAAAAGTTCACAACACAGAGAATTTTTCAAGAAAACAATTTGAAGAGGTAAGTTTTACTCACTCTTTTATTTTAAAAAAAAGAGGAACATGGATAAAAGCTCAATATCAGGCATTATTGGTTGGATGCAAATCCAAACTACAAAAAGATGTCGCCACCCAATATTCAAAATGCCATCAGTAAAAAGTCTACAAACTATGAATGCTGACGGGTGTGTGGAGAAATGCATACCCGCTATGCTGTTGGTTGGAAGTAAACTGGTAACAGCTAATTAGGAGAAGAGAATGGAGCTGCATTTATAAGGTAAAAATTGAGCTACCATATGATGCGGCCGATCCCCTAATGGGCCTATACCTTAAGAAGACCAGAATCGGAAAGACACAGACAGGCAAACATGCACTGCAGCAATATTTACAATAGCCTAGACATGCAAGCAAACAAGATGTCCATCAACAGACAAATGGACAAAGAAGAAGTAGTGTATGTACCGATTTGAATATTAGCCTCGGAATAAAATGAACAATGCCATTTTCATGACTACAGATGAGCCTAGAAATGATCATATTAGGTCAAGTAAGTGAAAAGGCAATCGCAAATATCCCATGATATCATTTATAGATGTTATCCTAAGATTGCTACCAATGAACATATTTCCACAGAGAAAGACACTCACAGACTTATAAACAAACTAATGGTTAACCAAAATGAAAGGTGGGAGGATCGATAAATTAGGATTATGGGGGTAACATACATATACTAATATATGTTAACATACATACATTAACGTATGTTAAATGTCTATAAACATATAAACTATATGAATTCTATAATCTCCAATATATATAAAGTATATAATGACCAAACACCTACCAAATACCAAGGGAGGTCTACTCAACACTCTGTAATAACATACATGGTAACAGGATCCGAAGATGAACAGATATATGCATGAATAATTGACCAGATTCTGTACTGCCAGACAATCACAAGACTCTAATCAAAATTACTCCAGTCAGAAATATAAATTCAATGTAAAAAACCAACATAAGTAAGGAGAAATAAACTGGGGGTTTGTCTGAGCACATTCTACTCTAATTTACAACCGAGAAACACGACGTCCAGGAAGACTCTGTTGCCCTAGTAACAAGAGTTGAGAACGTAATAATGCTGCCGCTTTGTGGCTGTTTCCCACAGCAGCAGCTTTCAACACGGTGCTAATGGTCACTTAACATTCACAAGGACTGCAGGGCTGTAAATGACACCTGCCCTCAAAAAATGCCCTGGGGTAGGGAATAGCCAAGAAAATTCAACACCTGACAAATTTTTCAAGAAGTCAATATGAAGAGGGAAGTTGTACTCACTCTTTTAAAAAAAGGAAAAAAGAAAAAAAAGGACATGTGTAAAGCTCAGTATAAGGAATTATTAGGCTCATGCAAATCCAACCTCCGAAAAGGTTTCACCGCACACCAGTCAAATGACCATCAGCAAAAAGTCTACAAACTATAAATGCTGAAGGGGTTTTAGAGAACTGTGTACCTTCTAGCTGCTGGTGGGATGGAAAGTGGTAACAGCACTAATGAAAACTGAATGGAGCTGCTTTAAAAGGTAAAAATTGAGCTACCATATGATCCGGCAGGGCCCCTTCTGGGCCTATAACCTAAGACCACCAGAATCGGAAAGACAGAGGCAGGCAAATGTGCACTGCAGCAATATTTAAATAGTCAAGACATGGACGCAAAAAAAAAAGGTCCATAAACCGATGAATGGACAAAGAAGACGTGGTATATGTACAGAATGGAATGTTAGCCACGAAAAAAATCAAACAGTGCCGTTTGCAGCACCACAGACGAGCCTACAGATAATCACACAACGTGAAGTAAGTCAAAATGCGAAAGACAAATGTCCCATGATATCACTTATGTTATCTGAAAATTCATAAAAATGAACATATTTCCATAGAGAAAGACAGTCTCAGATTGAGAAGGCAAACTTATGGTTATGCCAGTGAAAAGGTGTGATGAATGCATAAATTCGGATATTGGGTTAACAAACATATACTAATACATATAAAATATATCATCACCCAAGACCTATGGAATACCAAGAGTGGTCTACTCAACACTCTGTAATAACCTACATGGAAAAGGACACAAAGATCAAGATATATATATATGTGTAGGTGTAAATGAACAAGATTCTGCACACCTAGAACAAACGACATTTTAAAATCCAATTTGCTCTGATCAATACTAAAAATTAAAGACATAAACAAGAATTAAGGAGGCGGAAACTTATGGGGGCTTGTCCTGGCACATTCCACTCTAATCTGCAACCTAAAAGCACAACTTGCAGGAAGGTTCTGTTTCCCTAGCAAGCAGAGTTGGTAACGCAGAAATGCTGCCACCCTAAGGCCGTTTCCTCAAACAGCAGCTTTAAATCCACTGCTAATGGTCACTAATATTGCCAAGGACTGCAGGGGTGTAAACGAGACATGCCCTCCAAAAATGTCCTGGGGTACGGAATGGCCAAAAAATTCAAACACAGCAAATTTTTCAACAAGGCAATTTGAAGGATGTTGATAAAAGCTCGACATCAGGAATTATTAGACACATGCAAATCCAACCTACCCAAAGGTATCACCTCACACCGGTCAGAATGACCATCAGCAAAAAGTCTACAAACAGTAGATGTTGAAGAAGTTGTGGAGAATAGCATAACCTCTAGGTCTAAGTGGGATGTAAACTGGTAAGAGCCAATAAAAGGAATAGAATGGCAGTGCGTTTGAAGGTAAAAATTGAGTTACCATATGATCCAGAAGGCCCACTATTGGGCCTGTAACCTGTGAAGGCCAGAATCAAAAAGACACAGGATGGAAAATCGTGTAGTGCATCAGTATTTACAATAGCCAAGACATGGAAGCAACAAAAATGTCCATCATCAGATGAATGGACGAAAAAGAGGTCCACGTACACAATGCAATATTAGACAGGGAAAAGAATGAAACAATGCTGTTTGCAGCACCATAGATGAGGCTAGAGATAATCACACATCTTGAAGTAAGTCAGAAAGCGAGAGACACATATCCTATGATATCACGTATAGGTGTTATCTAAAAATTGATATTAATGAACTTATTTCCACAGAGAAGGACACTCACGTATTCAGAACACAAACTTGTGGTTAACCAAGCGGAAAGGTGTGACGAATGTATAACGGAGGATATTGGGTTTTAACAGACATATGCTAATACTTATAAAATATAGAATCACCAAAAACATACCGAATACCAAGAGAGGTCTACACAACATTCTGTCATTACCTATATGGGACAGGATCCAAACATGAAAAGATGTATGTATCAATGAAACAGATTCTGTACACCTAGAACAAACACAACATTGCAATCAAATTTGCTCTGATAAAAATGAAAATTAAACTAAGAATACCAACAACAAATAAGTAGCCATAAGTTTTGGGGGGTTTGTCCTGGCACATTCCACTCTAATTTACAACCTACAAACAGGACTTCCAGGAAGGCTCTGTTGCCCTAGTAACCAGAGTTGGGAGTATAGACATGCGGCCGCCTTGTGGCCGTTTCCTGTAACAGCAGCTTTAAACCCAGTGCTAATGGGTACTTAATATTCACAATTACTACAGAGTTGTAAATGACACCTGCCCTCAAAAAATATCCAGGTGTAGGTAATGGCCACAGGAATTCAGAACACGGCAAATTTTTCAAGGAAACAATTTGAAGAGGTAAGTTTTTCTGTTCAACTTTAAAAAAAAAGAAAAGAAAACGGACGTGGATTAAAAGCTCAATATCAGGAAGTATTAGATGCATGCAAATCTAAACTACACAAAGGTATCACCACCCAACACTCCAAATGCCATCAGTAAAAAGTCTACAAACAATAAATGCTGAAGGGGTTTTAGAGGACTGTGTACCCTCTAGTTGCTGGTGGGATGTCAACTGGTAACAGCCAGTAGTGAGAACAGAATGGAGGTGCGTTTAAAGGTAAAAATTAGACTACCATATGATCTGGTAGGCCCACTGCTGGGCCTATCCCCGGAGAAGACCAGAATCCAAAAGACACAGGCTGGCAATCCTGCACTGCATCAATATTTAGCATAGCCAAGAGTGGGAAGAAACCAAAATGTCCATCAACAGATGAATGCCCAAAGAAGAACTGGTCCATGTACACAATGGAATATTCAGCATGGAAAAGAATGAAACACTGCTCTTTGCAGCACCATAGGTGAGCCTAGATATAATCACAGAACATGAGGTAAGTCGGAAAGCAGACGACAAATATCCTGTGATATCACTTATAGGCGTTACCTAACAACTGACACAAATGAACATATTTCCACAGAGAAAGACACTCACGGACTTGGAAAACAAACTATGGTTATGTAAAAGGAAAGCTGGGAGCAATGGATAAATGAAGATTAGGGTTACCATACGTATACAAATACATATTAAATACATATCTCAAAAAGACCAACCATATACCAAGGAAGGTCTACTGAACGCGCTGTAATAATTTATACGGGGGCTTCCCTGGTGGCGCCGTGGTTAAGAATCCGCCTGCCAGTGCAGGGGACATGGGTTCGATCCCTGGTCCAGGAAGATCCCACATGCTGCAGAGCAAATAAGCCCGTGCACCACAACTACTGAGCCTGCGCTCTAGAGCCCAGGAGCCACAACTACTGAGCCCACGTGCCACAACTACTGAAGCCCGCATGCCTAGAGACCGTGCTCTGCAACAAGACAAGCCACTGCAGGGAGAAGCCCGTGCAGCGCAATGGAGAGTAGCCCCCGCTCACCGCAACTAGAAAAAGCCCACATGCAGCAGCGAAGATCCAACTCAGCCAAAAATAAATAATTAAATTAAATAAATTTATTAAAAAAATAATAGTAATTTACATGCGAAGAGGATCTGCACATGAATAGATATATATAATGTTCAATTGAACCTGATTGTGCACACCTGGAACAAACACTATTCTAATCATTACCTCAATTTAAAAAATTAAAACCACGAACAACATTTAATGAGACATAAACTTATTGAGGTTATCCCTGGCACATTCCATTCTAATTTACAACCTAGGAAAACCACTTTCAGGAAGGCTCTTCTGCCCTAATAACCAGATTTGTGAATGGAGAAATGCTGCGGCCTGGTGGCCGTTTCCCACAAAAGCAGCTTTAAACACAGGGCTAACGGTCACTTAAGATTCACAGGAATTGTAGGGCTGTCAATGACACGTGTCGTCAAAAAATGTCCTGGGTAGGTTATGGCCAAAAAAGTTCACAACACAGAGAATTTTTCAAGAAAACAATTTGAAGAGGTAAGTTTTACTCACTCTTTTATTACCAAAAACAAAGAGGAACATGGATAAAAGCTCAATATCAAGCATTATTGGTTGGATGCAAATCCAAACTACAAAAAGATGTCGCCACCCAATATTCAAAATGCCATCAGTAAAATGTCTACAAACTATGAATGCTGACGGGTGTGTGGAGAAATGCATACCCGCTATGCTGTTGGTTGGAAGTAAACTGGTAACAGCTAATTAGGAGAAGGGAATGGAGCTGCATTTATAAGGTAAAAATTGAGCTATCATATGATGCGGCCGATCCCCTAATGGGCCTATACCTTAAGAAGACCAGAATCGGAAAGACACAGACAGGCAAACATGCACTGCAGCAATATTTACAATAGCCTAGACATGCAAGCAAACAAGATGTCCATCAACAGACAAATGGACAAAGAAGAAGTAGTGTATGTACCGATTTGAATATTAGCCTCGGAATAAAATGAACAATGCCATTTTCATGACTACAGATGAGCCTAGAAATAATCATATTAGGTCAAGTAAGTGAAAAGGGAATCGCAAATATCCCATGATATCATTTATAGATGTTATCCTGATTGCTACCAATGAACATATTTCCACAGAGAAAGACACTCACAGACTTATAAACAAACTAATGGTTAACCAAAATGAAAGGTGGGAGGATCGATAAATTAGGATTATGGGGGTAACATACATATACTAATATATGTTAACATACATACATTAACGTATGTTAAATGTCTATAAACATATAAACTATATGAATTCTATAATCTCCAATATATATAAAGTATATAATGACCAAACACCTACCAAATACCAAGGGAGGTCTACTCAACACTCTGTAATAACATACATGGTAACAGGATCCGAAGATGAACAGATATATGCATGAATAATTGACCAGATTCTGTACTGCCAGACAATCACAAGACTCTAATCAAAATTACTCCAGTCAGAAATATAAATTCAATGTAAAAAACCAACATAAGTAAGGAGAAATAAACTGGGGGTTTGTCTGAGCACATTCTACTCTAATTTACAACCGAGAAACACGACGTCCAGGAAGACTCTGTTGCCCTAGTAACAAGAGTTGAGAACGTAATAATGCTGCCGCTTTGTGGCTGTTTCCCACAGCAGCAGCTTTCAACACGGTGCTAATGGTCACTTAACATTCACAAGGACTGCAGGGCTGTAAATGACACCTGCCCTCAAAAAATGCCCTGGGGTAGGGAATAGCCAAGAAAATTCAACACCTGACAAATTTTTCAAGAAGTCAATATGAAGAGGGAAGTTGTACTCACTCTTTTAAAAAAAGGAAAAAAGAAAAAAAAGGACATGTGTAAAGCTCAGTATAAGGAATTATTAGGCTCATGCAAATCCAACCTCCGAAAAGGTTTCACCGCACACCAGTCAAATGACCATCAGCAAAAAGTCTACAAACTATAAATGCTGAAGGGGTTTTAGAGAACTGTGTACCTTCTAGCTGCTGGTGGGATGGAAAGTGGTAACAGCACTAATGAAAACTGAATGGAGCTGCTTTAAAAGGTAAAAATTGAGCTACCATATGATCCGGCAGGGCCCCTTCTGGGCCTATAACCTAAGACCACCAGAATCGGAAAGACAGAGGCAGGCAAATGTGCACTGCAGCAATATTTAAATAGCCAAGACATGGACGCAAAAAAAAAAGGTCCATAAACCGATGAATGGACAAAGAAGACGTGGTATATGTACAGAATGGAATGTTAGCCACGAAAAAAATCAAACAGTGCCGTTTGCAGCACCACAGACGAGCCTACAGATAATCACACAACGTGAAGTAAGTCAAAATGCGAAAGACAAATGTCCCATGATATCACTTATGTTATCTGAAAATTCATAAAAATGAACATATTTCCATAGAGAAAGACAGTCTCAGATTGAGAAGGCAAACTTATGGTTAAGCCAGTGAAAAGGTGTGACGAATGCATAAATTCGGATATTGGGTTAACAAACATATACTAATACATATAAAATATATCATCACCCAAGACCTATGGAATACCAAGAGGGGTCTACTCAACACTCTGTAATAACCTACATGGAAAAGGACACAAAGATCAAGATATATATATATGTGTAGGTGTAAATGAACAAGATTCTGCACACCTAGAACAAACGACATTTTAAAATCCAATTTGCTCTGATCAATACTAAAAATTAAAGACATAAACAAGAATTAAGGAGGCGGAAACTTATGGGGGCTTGTCCTGGCACATTCCACTCTAATCTGCAACCTAAAAGCACAACTTGCAGGAAGGTTCTGTTTCCCTAGCAAGCAGAGTTGGTAACGCAGAAATGCTGCCACCCTAAGGCCGTTTCCTCAAACAGCAGCTTTAAATCCACTGCTAATGGTCACTAATATTGCCAAGGACTGCAGGGGTGTAAACGAGACATGCCCTCCAAAAATGTCCTGGGGTACGGAATGGCCAAAAAATTCAAACACAGCAAATTTTTCAACAAGGCAATTTGAAGGATGTTGATAAAAGCTCGACATCAGGAATTATTAGACACATGCAAATCCAACCTACCCAAAGGTATCACCTCACACCGGTCAGAATGACCATCAGCAAAAAGTCTACAAACAGTAGATGTTGAAGAAGTTGTGGAGAATAGCATAACCTCTAGGTCTAAGTGGGATGTAAACTGGTAACAGCCAATAAAAGGAATAGAATGGCAGTGCGTTTGAAGGTAAAAATTGAGTTACCATATGATCCAGAAGGCCCACTATTGGGCCTGTAACCTGTGAAGGCCAGAATCAAAAAGACACAGGATGGAAAATCGTGTAGTGCATCAGTATTTACAATAGCCAAGACATGGAAGCAACAAAAATGTCCATCATCAGATGAATGGACGAAAAAGAGGTCCACGTACACAATGCAATATTAGACAGGGAAAAGAATGAAACAATGCTGTTTGCAGCACCATAGATGAGGCTAGAGATAATCACACATCTTGAAGTAAGTCAGAAAGCGAGAGACACATATCCTATGATATCACGTATAGGTGTTATCTAAAAATTGATATTAATGAACTTATTTCCACAGAGAAGGACACTCACGTATTCAGAACACAAACTTGTGGTTAACCAAGCGGAAAGGTGTGACGAATGTATAACGCAGGATATTGGGTTTTAACAGACATATGCTAATACTTATAAAATATAGAATCACCAAAAACATACCGAATACCAAGAGAGGTCTACACAACATTCTGTCATTACCTATATGGGACAGGATCCAAACATGAAAAGATGTATGTATCAATGAAACAGATTCTGTACACCTAGAACAAACACAACATTGCAATCAAATTTGCTCTGATAAAAATGAAAATTAAACTAAGAATACCAACAACAAATAAGTAGCCATAAGTTTTGGGGGGTTTGTCCTGGCACATTCCACTCTAATTTACAACCTACAAACAGGACTTCCAGGAAGGCTCTGTTGCCCTAGTAACCAGAGTTGGGAGTATAGACATGCGGCCGCCTTGTGGCCGTTTCCTGTAACAGCAGCTTTAAACCCAGTGCTAATGGGTACTTAATATTCACAATTACTACAGAGTTGTAAATGACACCTGCCCTCAAAAAATATCCAGGTGTAGGTAATGGCCACAGGAATTCAGAACACGGCAAATTTTTCAAGGAAACAATTTGAAGAGGTAAGTTTTTCTGTTCAACTTTAAAAAAAAAGAAAAGAAAACGGACGTGGATTAAAAGCTCAATATCAGGAAGTATTAGATGCATGCAAATCTAAACTACACAAAGGTATCACCACCCAACACTCCAAATGCCATCAGTAAAAAGTCTACAAACAATAAATGCTGAAGGGGTTTTAGAGGACTGTGTACCCTCTAGTTGCTGGTGGGATGTCAACTGGTAACAGCCAGTAGTGAGAACAGAATGGAGGTGCGTTTAAAGGTAAAAATTAGACTACCATATGATCTGGTAGGCCCACTGCTGGGCCTATCCCCGGAGAAGACCAGGATCCAAAAGACACAGGCTGGCAATCCTGCACTGCATCAATATTTAGCATAGCCAAGAGTGGGAAGAAACCAAAATGTCCATCAACAGATGAATGCCCAAAGAAGAACTGGTCCATGTACACAATGGAATATTTAGCATGGAAAAGAATGAAACACTGCTCTTTGCAGCACCATAGGTGAGCCTAGATATAATCACAGAACATGAGGTAAGTCGGAAAGCAGACGACAAATATCCTGTGATATCACTTATAGGCGTTACCTAACAACTGACACAAATGAACATATTTCCACAGAGAAAGACACTCACGGACTTGGAAAACAAACTATGGTTATGTAAAAGGAAAGCTGGGAGCAATGGATAAATGAAGATTAGGGTTACCATACGTATACAAATACATATTAAATACATATCTCAAAAAGACCAACCATATACCAAGGAAGGTCTACTGAACGCGCTGTAATAATTTATACGGGGGCTTCCCTGGTGGCGCCGTGGTTAAGAATCCGCCTGCCAGTGCAGGGGACATGGGTTCGATCCCTGGTCCAGGAAGATCCCACATGCTGCAGAGCAAATAAGCCCGTGCACCACAACTACTGAGCCTGCGCTCTAGAGCCCAGGAGCCACAACTACTGAGCCCACGTGCCACAACTACTGAAGCCCGCATGCCTAGAGACCGTGCTCTGCAACAAGACAAGCCACTGCAGGGAGAAGCCCGTGCAGCGCAATGGAGAGTAGCCCCCGCTCACCGCAACTAGAAAAAGCCCACATGCAGCAGCGAAGATCCAACTCAGCCAAAAATAAATAATTAAATTAAATAAATTTATTAAAAAAATAATAGTAATTTACATGGGAAGAGGATCTGCACATGAATAGATATATATAATGTTCAATTGAACCTGATTGTGCACACCTGGAACAAACACTATTCTAATCATTACCTCAATTTAAAAAATTAAAACCACGAACAACATTTAATGAGACATAAACTTATTGAGGTTATCCCTGGCACATTCCATTCTAATTTACAACCTAGGAAAACCACTTTCAGGAAGGCTCTTCTGCCCTAATAACCAGATTTGGGAATGGAGAAATGCTGCGGCCTGGTGGCCGTTTCCCACAAAAGCAGCTTTAAACACAGGGCTAACGGTCACTTAAGATTCACAGGAATTGTAGGGCTGTCAATGACACGTGTCGTCAAAAAATGTCCTGGGTAGGTTATGGCCAAAAAAGTTCACAACACAGAGAATTTTTCAAGAAAACAATTTGAAGAGGTAAGTTTTACTCACTCTTTTATTACCAAAAACAAAGAGGAACATGGATAAAAGCTCAATATCAGGCATTATTGGTTGGATGCAAATCCAAACTACAAAAAGATGTCGCCACCCAATATTCAAAATGCCATCAGTAAAATGTCTACAAACTATGAATGCTGACGGGTGTGTGGAGAAATGCATACCCGCTATGCTGTTGGTTGGAAGTAAACTGGTAACAGCTAATTAGGAGAAGAGAATGGAGCTGCATTTATAAGGTAAAAATTGAGCTATCATATGATGCGGCCGATCCCCTAATGGGCCTATACCTTAAGAAGACCAGAATCGGAAAGACACAGACAGGCAAACATGCACTGCAGCAATATTTACAATAGCCTAGACATGCAAGCAAACAAGATGTCCATCAACAGACAAATGGACAAAGAAGAAGTAGTGTATGTACCGATTTGAATATTAGCCTCGGAATAAAATGAACAATGCCATTTTCATGACTACAGATGAGCCTAGAAATAATCATATTATGTCAAGTAAGTGAAAAGGGAATCGCAAATATCCCATGATATCATTTATAGATGTTATCCTAAGATTGCTACCAATGAACATATTTCCACAGAGAAAGACACTCACAGACTTATAAACAAAGTAATGGTTAACCAAAATGAAAGGTGGGAGGATCGATAAATTAGGATTATGGGGGTAACATACATATACTAATATATGTTAACATACATACATTAACGTATGTTAAATGTCTATAAACATATAAACTATATGAATTCTATAATCTCCAATATATATAAAGTATATAATGACCAAACACCTACCAAATACCAAGGGAGGTCTACTCAACACTCTGTAATAACATACATGGTAACAGGATCCGAAGATGAACAGATATATGTATGAATAATTGACCAGATTCTGTACTGCCAGACAATCACAAGACTCTAATCAAAATTACTCCAGTCAGAAATATAAATTCAATGTAAAAAACCAACATAAGTAAGGAGAAATAAACTGGGGGTTTGTCTGAGCACATTCTACTCTAATTTACAACCGAGAAACACGACGTCCAGGAAGACTCTGTTGCCCTAGTAACAAGAGTTGAGAACGTAATAATGCTGCCGCTTTGTGGCTGTTTCCCACAGCAGCAGCTTTCAACACGGTGCTAATGGTCACTTAACATTCACAAGGACTGCAGGGCTGTAAATGACACCTGCCCTCAAAAAATGCCCTGGGGTAGGGAATAGCCAAGAAAATTCAACACCTGACAAATTTTTCAAGAAGTCAATATGAAGAGGGAAGTTGTACTCACTCTTTTAAAAAAAGGAAAAAAGAAAAAAAAGGACATGTGTAAAGCTCAGTATAAGGAATTATTAGGCTCATGCAAATCCAACCTCCGAAAAGGTTTCACCGCACACCAGTCAAATGACCATCAGCAAAAAGTCTACAAACTATAAATGCTGAAGGGGTTTTAGAGAACTGTGTACCTTCTAGCTGCTGGTGGGATGGAAAGTGGTAACAGCACTAATGAAAACTGAATGGAGCTGCTTTAAAAGGTAAAAATTGAGCTACCATATGATCCGGCAGGGCCCCTTCTGGGCCTATAACCTAAGACCACCAGAATCGGAAAGACAGAGGCAGGCAAATGTGCACTGCAGCAATATTTAAATAGCCAAGACATGGACGCAAAAAAAAAAGGTCCATAAACCGATGAATGGACAAAGAAGACGTGGTATATGTACAGAATGGAATGTTAGCCACGAAAAAAATCAAACAGTG
The DNA here is from genome assembly GCF_028023285.1 of Balaenoptera ricei. Lineage (NCBI taxonomy): Eukaryota > Metazoa > Chordata > Mammalia > Artiodactyla > Balaenopteridae > Balaenoptera > Balaenoptera ricei. Next base: position 82,377,813 of record NC_082647.1, read on the forward strand.
CCGTTTGCAGCACCACAGACGAGCCTACAGATAATCACACAACGTGAAGTAATTCAAAATGCGAAAGACAAATGTCCCATGATATCACTTATGTTATCTGAAAATTCATAAAAATGAACATATTTCCATAGAGAAAGACAGTCTCAGATTGAGAAGGCAAACTTATGGTTAAGCCAGTGAAAAGGTGTGACGAATGCATAAATTCGGATATTGGGTTAACAAACATATACTAATACATATAAAATATATCATCACCCAAGACCTATGGAATACCAAGAGGGGTCTACTCAACACTCTGTAATAACCTACATGGAAAAGGACACAAAGATCAAGATATATATATATGTGTAGGTGTAAATGAACAAGATTCTGCACACCTAGAACAAACGACATTTTGAAATCCAATTTGCTCTGATCAATACTAAAAATTAAAGACATAAACAAGAATTAAGGAGGCGGAAACTTATGGGGGCTTGTCCTGGCACATTCCACTCTAATCTGCAACCTAAAAGCACAACTTGCAGGAAGGTTCTGTTTCCCTAGCAAGCAGAGTTGGTAACGCAGAAATGCTGCCACCCTAAGGCCGTTTCCTCAAACAGCAGCTTTAAATCCACTGCTAATGGTCACTAATATTGCCAAGGACTGCAGGGGTGTAAACGAGACATGCCCTCCAAAAATGTCCTGGGGTACGGAATGGCCAAAAAATTCAAACACAGCAAATTTTTCAACAAGGCAATTTGAAGGATGTTGATAAAAGCTCGACATCAGGAATTATTAGACACATGCAAATCCAACCTACCCAAAGGTATCACCTCACACCGGTCAGAATGACCATCAGCAAAAAGTCTACAAACAGTAGATGCTGAAGACGTTGTGGAGAATAGCATAACCTCTAGGTCTAAGTGGGATGTAAACTGGTAAGAGCCAATAAAAGGAATAGAATGGCAGTGCGTTTGAAGGTAAAAATTGAGTTACCATATGATCCAGAAGGCCCACTATTGGGCCTGTAACCTGTGAAGGCCAGAATCAAAAAGACACAGGATGGAAAATCGTGTAGTGCATCAGTATTTACAATAGCCAAGACATGGAAGCAACAAAAATGTCCATCATCAGATGAATGGACGAAAAAGAGGTCCACGTACACAATGCAATATTAGACAGGGAAAAGAATGAAACAATGCTGTTTGCAGCACCATAGATGAGGCTAGAGATAATCACACATCTTGAAGTAAGTCAGAAAGCGAGAGACACATATCCTATGATATCACGTATAGGTGTTATCTAAAAATTGATATTAATGAACTTATTTCCACAGAGAAGGACACTCACGTATTCAGAACACAAACTTGTGGTTAACCAAGCGGAAAGGTGTGACGAATGTATAACGCAGGATATTGGGTTTTAACAGACATATGCTAATACTTATAAAATATAGAATCACCAAAAACATACCGAATACCAAGAGAGGTCTACACAACATTCTGTCATTACCTATATGGGACAGGATCCAAACATGAAAAGATGTATGTATCAATGAAACAGATTCTGTACACCTAGAACAAACACAACATTGCAATCACATTTGCTCTGATAAAAATGAAAATTAAACTAAGAATACCAACAACAAATAAGTAGCCATAAGTTTTGGGGGGTTTGTCCTGGCACATTCCACTCTAATTTACAACCTACAAACAGGACTTCCAGGAAGGCTCTGTTGCCCTAGTAACCAGAGTTGGGAGTATAGACATGCGGCCGCCTTGTGGCCGTTTCCTGTAACAGCAGCTTTAAACCCAGTGCTAATGGGTACTTAATATTCACAATTACTACAGAGTTGTAAATGACACCTGCCCTCAAAAAATATCCAGGTGTAGGTAATGGCCACAGGAATTCAGAACACGGCAAATTTTTCAAGGAAACAATTTGAAGAGGTAAGTTTTTCTGTTCAACTTTAAAAAAAAAGAAAAGAAAACGGACGTGGATTAAAAGCTCAATATCAGGAAGTATTAGATGCATGCAAATCTAAACTACACAAAGGTATCACCACCCAACACTCCAAATGCCATCAGTAAAATGTCTACAAACAATAAATGCTGAAGGGGTTTTAGAGGACTGTGTACCCTCTAGTTGCTGGTGGGATGTCAACTGGTAACAGCCAGTAGTGAGAACAGAATGGAGGTGCGTTTAAAGGTAAAAATTAGACTACCATATGATCTGGTAGGCCCACTGCTGGGCCTATCCCCGGAGAAGACCAGAATCCAAAAGACACAGGCTGGCAATCCTGCACTGCATCAATATTTAGCATAGCCAAGAGTGGGAAGAAACCAAAATGTCCATCAACAGATGAATGCCCAAAGAAGAACTGGTCCATGTACACAATGGAATATTCAGCATGGAAAAGAATGAAACACTGCTCTTTGCAGCACCATAGGTGAGCCTAGATATAATCACAGAACATGAGGTAAGTCGGAAAGCAGACGACAAATATCCTGTGATATCACTTATAGGCGTTACCTAACAACTGACACAAATGAACATATTTCCACAGAGAAAGATACTCACGGACTTGGAAAACAAACTATGGTTATGTAAAAGGAAAGCTGGGAGCAATGGATAAATGAAGATTAGGGTTACCATACGTATACAAATACATATTAAATACATATCTCAAAAAGACCAACCATATACCAAGGAAGGTCTACTGAACACGCTGTAATAATTTATACAGGGGCTTCCCTGGTGGCGCCGTGGTTAAGAATCCGCCTGCCAGTGCAGGGGACATGGGTTCGATCCCTGGTCCAGGAAGATCCCACATGCTGCAGAGCAAATAAGCCCGTGCACCACAACTACTGAGCCTGCGCTCTAGAGCCCAGGAGCCACAACTACTGAGCCCACGTGCCACAACTACTGAAGCCCGCATGCCTAGAGACCGTGCTCTGCAACACAGACAAGCCACTGCAGGGAGAAGCCCGTGCAGCGCAATGGAGAGTAGCCCCCGCTCACCGCAACTAGAAAAAGCCCACATGCAGCAGCGAAGATCCAACTCAGCCAAAAATAAATAATTAAATTAAATAAATTTATTAAAAAAATAATAGTAATTTACATGGGAAGAGGATCTGCACATGAATAGATATATATAATGTTCAATTGAACCTGATTGTGCACACCTGGAACAAACACTATTCTAATCATTACCTCAATTTAAAAAATTAAAACCACGAACAACATTTAATGAGACATAAACTTATTGAGGTTATCCCTGGCACATTCCATTCTAATTTACAACCTAGGAAAACCACTTTCAGGAAGGCTCTTCTGCCCTAATAACCAGATTTGGGAATGGAGAAATGCTGCGGCCTGGTGGCCGTTTCCCACAAAAGCAGCTTTAAACACAGGGCTAACGGTCACTTAAGATTCACAGGAATTGTAGGGCTGTCAATGACACGTGTCGTCAAAAAATGTCCTGGGTAGGTTATGGCCAAAAAAGTTCACAACACAGAGAATTTTTCAAGAAAACAATTTGAAGAGGTAAGTTTTACTCACTCTTTCATTTCCAAAAACAAAGAGGAACATGGATAAAAGCTCAATATCAGGCATTATTGGTTGGATGCAAATCCAAACTACAAAAAGATGTCGCCACCCAATATTCAAAATGCCATCAGTAAAATGTCTACAAACTATGAATGCTGACGGGTGTGTGGAGAAATGCATACCCGCTATGCTGTTGGTTGGAAGTAAACTGGTAACAGCTAATTAGGAGAAGAGAATGGAGCTGCATTTATAAGGTAAAAATTGAGCTATCATATGATGCGGCCGATCCCCTAATGGGCCTATACCTTAAGAAGACCAGAATCGGAAAGACACAGACAGGCAAACATGCACTGCAGCAATATTTACAATAGCCTAGACATGCAAGCAAACAAGATGTCCATCAACAGACAAATGGACAAAGAAGAAGTAGTGTATGTACCGATTTGAATATTAGCCTCGGAATAAAATGAACAATGCCATTTTCATGACTACAGATGAGCCTAGAAATAATCATATTAGGTCAAGTAAGTGAAAAGGGAATCGCAAATATCCCATGATATCATTTATAGATGTTATCCTAAGATTGCTACCAATGAACATATTTCCACAGAGAAAGACACTCACAGACTTATAAACAAACTAATGGTTAACCAAAATGAAAGGTGGGAGGATCGATAAATTAGGATTATGGGGGTAACATACATATACTAATATATGTTAACATACATACATTAACGTATGTTAAATGTCTATAAACATATAAACTATATGAATTCTATAATCTCCAATATATATAAAGTATATAATGACCAAACACCTACCAAATACCAAGGGAGGTCTACTCAACACTCTGTAATAACATACATGGTAACAGGATCCGAAGATGAACAGATATATGCATGAATAATTGACCAGATTCTGTACTGCCAGACAATCACAAGACTCTAATCAAAATTACTCCAGTCAGAAATATAAATTCAATGTAAAAAACCAACATAAGTAAGGAGAAATAAACTGGGGGTTTGTCTGAGCACATTCTACTCTAATTTACAACCGAGAAACACGACGTCCAGGAAGACTCTGTTGCCCTAGTAACAAGAGTTGAGAACGTAATAATGCTGCCGCTTTGTGGCTGTTTCCCACAGCAGCAGCTTTCAACACGGTGCTAATGGTCACTTAACATTCGCAAGGACTGCAGGGCTGTAAATGACACATGCCCTCAAAAAATGCCCTGGGGTAGGGAATAGCCAAGAAAATTCAACACCTGACAAATTTTTCAAGAAGTCAATATGAAGAGGGAAGTTGTACTCACTCTTTTAAAAAAAGGAAAAAAGAAAAAAGAGGACATGTGTAAAGCTCAGTATAAGGAATTATTAGGCTCATGCAAATCCAACCTCCGAAAAGGTTTCACCGCACACCAGTCAAATGACCATCAGCAAAAAGTCTACAAACTATAAATGCTGAAGGGGTTTTAGAGAACTGTGTACCTTCTAGCTGCTGGTGGGATGGAAAGTGGTAACAGCACTAATGAAAACTGAATGGAGCTGCTTTAAAAGGTAAAAATTGAGCTACCATATGATCCGGCAGGGCCCCTTCTGGGCCTATAACCTAAGACCACCAGAATCGGAAAGACAGAGGCAGGCAAATGTGCACTGCAGCAATATTTAAATAGCCAACACATGGACGCAAAAAAAAAGGTCCATAAACCGATGAATGGACAAAGAAGACGTGGTATATGTACGGAATGGAATGTTAGCCACGAAAAAAATCAAACAGTGCCGTTTGCAGCACCACAGACGAGCCTACAGATAATCACACAACGTGAAGTAAGTCAAAATGCGAAAGACAAATGTCCCATGATATCACTTATGTTATCTGAAAATTCATAAAAATGAACATACTTCCATAGAGAAAGACAGTCTCAGATTGAGAAGGCAAACTTATGGTTAAGCCAGTGAAAAGGTGTGACGAATGCATAAATTCGGATATTGGGTTAACAAACATATACTAATACATATAAAATATATCACCACCCAAGACCTATGGAATACCAAGAGGGGTCTACTCAACACTCTGTAATAACCTACATGGAAAAGGACACAAAGATCAAGATATATATATATGTGTAGGTGTAAATGAACAAGATTCTGCACACCTAGAACAAACGACATTTTAAAATCCAATTTGCTCTGATCAATACTAAAAATTAAAGACATAAACAAGAATTAAGGAGGCTGAAACTTATGGGGACTTGTCCTGGCACATTCCACTCTAATCTGCAACCTAAAAGCACAACTTGCAGGAAGGTTCTGTTTCCCTAGCAAGCAGAGTTGGTAACGCAGAAATGCTGCCACCCTAAGGCCGTTTCCTCAAACAGCAGCTTTAAATCCACTGCTAATGGTCACTAATATTGCCAAGGACTGCAGGGGTGTAAACGAGACATGCCCTCCAAAAATGTCCTGGGGTACGGAATGGCCAAAAAATTCAAACACAGCAAATTTTTCAACAAGGCAATTTGAAGGATGTTGATAAAAGCTCGACATCAGGAATTATTAGACACATGCAAATCCAACCTACCCAAAGGTATCACCTCACACCGGTCAGAATGACCATCAGCAAAAAGTCTACAAACAGTAGATGTTGAAGAAGTTGTGGAGAATAGCATAACCTCTAGGTCTAAGTGGGATGTAAACTGGTAAGAGCCAATAAAAGGAATAGAATGGCAGTGCGTTTGAAGGTAAAAATTGAGTTACCATATGATCCAGAAGGCCCACTATTGGGCCTGTAACCTGTGAAGGCCAGAATCAAAAAGACACAGGATGGAAAATCGTGTAGTGCATCAGTATTTACAATAGCCAAGACATGGAAGCAACAAAAATGTCCATCATCAGATGAATGGACGAAAAAGAGGTCCACGTACACAATGCAATATTAGACAGGGAAAAGAATGAAACAATGCTGTTTGCAGCACCATAGATGAGGCTAGAGATAATCACACATCTTGAAGTAAGTCAGAAAGCGAGAGACACATATCCTATGATATCACGTATAGGTGTTATCTAAAAATTGATATTAATGAACTTATTTCCACAGAGAAGGACACTCACGTATTCAGAACACAAACTTGTGGTTAACCAAGCGGAAAGGTGTGACGAATGTATAACGCAGGATATTGGGTTTTAACAGACATATGCTAATACTTATAAAATATAGAATCACCAAAAACATACCGAATACCAAGAGAGGTCTACACAACATTCTGTCATTACCTATATGGGACAGGATCCAAACATGAAAAGATGTATGTATCAATGAAACAGATTCTGTACACCTAGAACAAACACAACATTGCAATCAAATTTGCTCTGATAAAAATGAAAATTAAACTAAGAATACCAACAACAAATAAGTAGCCATAAGTTTTGGGGGGTTTGTCCTGGCACATTCCACTCTAATTTACAACCTACAAACAGGACTTCCAGGAAGGCTCTGTTGCCCTAGTAACCAGAGTTGGGAGTATGGACATGCGGCCGCCTTGTGGCCGTTTCCTGTAACAGCAGCTTTAAACCCAGTGCTAATGGGTACTTAATATTCACAATTACTACAGAGTTGTAAATGACACCTGCCCTCAAAAAATATCCAGGTGTAGGTAATGGCCACAGGAATTCAGAACACGGCAAATTTTTCAAGGAAACAATTTGAAGAGGTAAGTTTTTCTGTTCAACTTTAAAAAAAAAGAAAAGAAAACGGACGTGGATTAAAAGCTCAATATCAGGAAGTATTAGATGCATGCAAATCTAAACTACACAAAGGTATCACCACCCAACACTCCAAATGCCATCAGTAAAAAGTCTACAAACAATAAATGCTGAAGGGGTTTTAGAGGACTGTGTACCCTCTAGTTGCTGGTGGGATGTCAACTGGTAACAGCCAGTAGTGAGAACAGAATGGAGGTGCGTTTAAAGGTAAAAATTAGACTACCATATGATCTGGTAGGCCCACTGCTGGGCCTATCCCCGGAGAAGACCAGAATCCAAAAGACACAGGCTGGCAATCCTGCACTGCATCAATATTTAGCATAGCCAAGAGTGGGAAGAAACCAAAATGTCCATCAACAGATGAATGCCCAAAGAAGAACTGGTCCATGTACACAATGGAATATTCAGCATGGAAAAGAATGAAACACTGCTCTTTGCAGCACCATAGGTGAGCCTAGATATAATCACAGAACATGAGGTAAGTCGGAAAGCAGACGACAAATATCCTGTGATATCACTTATAGGCGTTACCTAACAACTGACACAAATGAACATATTTCCACAGAGAAAGACACTCACGGACTTGGAAAACAAACTATGGTTATGTAAAAGGAAAGCTGGGAGCAATGGATAAATGAAGATTAGGGTTACCATACGTATACAAATACATATTAAATACATATCTCAAAAAGACCAACCATATACCAAGGAAGGTCTACTGAACACGCTGTAATAATTTATACGGGGGCTTCCCTGGTGGCGCCGTGGTTAAGAATCCGCCTGCCAGTGCAGGGGACATGGGTTCGATCCCTGGTCCAGGAAGATCCCACATGCTGCAGAGCAAATAAGCCCGTGCACCACAACTACTGAGCCTGCGCTCTAGAGCCCAGGAGCCACAACTACTGAGCCCACGTGCCACAACTACTGAAGCCCGCATGCCTAGAGACCGTGCTCTGCAACAAGACAAGCCACTGCAGGGAGAAGCCCGTGCAGCGCAATGGAGAGTAGCCCCCGCTCACCGCAACTAGAAAAAGCCCACATGCAGCAGCGAAGATCCAACTCAGCCAAAAATAAATAATTAAATTAAATAAATTTATTAAAAAAATAATAGTAATTTACATGGGAAGAGGATCTGCACATGAATAGATATATATAATGTTCAATTGAACCTGATTGTGCACACCTGGAACAAACACTATTCTAATCATTACCTCAATTTAAAAAATTAAAACCACGAACAACATTTAATGAGACATAAACTTATTGAGGTTATCCCTGGCACATTCCATTCTAATTTACAACCTAGGAAAACCACTTTCAGGAAGGCTCTTCTGCCCTAATAACCAGATTTGGGAATGGAGAAATGCTGCGGCCTGGTGGCCGTTTCCCACAAAAGCAGCTTTAAACACAGGGCTAACGGTCACTTAAGATTCACAGGAATTGTAGGGCTGTCAATGACACGTGTCGTCAAAAAATGTCCTGGGTAGGTTATGGCCAAAAAAGTTCACAACACAGAGAATTTTTCAAGAAAACAATTTGAAGAGGTAAGTTTTACTCACTCTTTCATTTCCAAAAACAAAGAGGAACATGGATAAAAGCTCAATATCAGGCATTATTGGTTGGATGCAAATCCAAACTACAAAAAGATGTCGCCACCCAATATTCAAAATGCCATCAGTAAAATGTCTACAAACTATGAATGCTGACGGGTGTGTGGAGAAATGCATACCCGCTATGCTGTTGGTTGGAAGTAAACTGGTAACAGCTAATTAGGAGAAGAGAATGGAGCTGCATTTATAAGGTAAAAATTGAGCTATCATATGATGCGGCCGATCCCCTAATGGGCCTATACCTTAAGAAGACCAGAATCGGAAAGACACAGACAGGCAAACATGCACTGCAGCAATATTTACAATAGCCTAGACATGCAAGCAAACAGGATGTCCATCAACAGACAAATGGACAAAGAAGAAGTAGTGTATGTACCGATTTGAATATTAGCCTCGGAATAAAATGAACAATGCCATTTTCATGACTACAGATGAGCCTAGAAATAATCATATTAGGTCAAGTAAGTGAAAAGGGAATCGCAAATATCCCATGATATCATTTATAGATGTTATCCTAAGATTGCTACCAATGAACATATTTCCACAGAGAAAGACACTCACAGACTTATAAACAAACTAATGGTTAACCAAAATGAAAGGTGGGAGGATCGATAAATTAGGATTATGGGGGTAACATACATATACTAATATATGTTAACATACATACATTAACGTATGTTAAATGTCTATAAACATATAAACTATATGAATTCTATAATCTCCAATATATATAAAGTATATAATGACCAAACACCTACCAAATACCAAGGGAGGTCTACTCAACACTCTGTAATAACATACATGGTAACAGGATCCGAAGATGAACAGATATATGTATGAATAATTGACCAGATTCTGTACTGCCAGACAATCACAAGACTCTAATCAAAATTACTCCAGTCAGAAATATAAATTCAATGTAAAAAACCAACATAAGTAAGGAGAAATAAACTGGGGGTTTGTCTGAGCACATTCTACTCTAATTTACAACCGAGAAACACGACGTCCAGGAAGACTCTGTTGCCCTAGTAACAAGAGTTGAGAACGTAATAATGCTGCCGCCTTGTGGCTGTTTCTCACAACAGCAGCTTTCAACACCGCCAAATGTCACTTAACATTCACAAGGACTGCAGGGCTGTAAATATCACCTGCCCTCAAAAAATGTCCTTGGGTAAGGAATAGCCAAGAAAATACAACACATGACAAATTTTTCAAGAAGTCAATATGAAGAGGGAAGTTGTACTCACTCTTTAAAAAACAAGAAAAATAGAAAGAAAAGGACATGCCTAAAGTGCAGTATAAGGAATTATTAGACGCATGCAAATCAACCTCCGAAAAGGTTTCACCGCACACCAGTCAAATGACCATCAGCAAAAAGTCTACAAACTATAAATGCTGAAGGGGTTTTAGAGAACTGTGTACCTTCTAGCTGCTGGTGGGATGGAATGCGGTAACAGCACTAATGAAAATAGAATGGAGGTGCTTTAAAAGGTAAAAATTGAGTTACCATATGATCCGGCAGGGCACCTTCTGGGCCTGTAACTTAAGACCACCAGAATCGGAAAGACAGAAGCAGGCAAATGTGCACTGCAGCAATATTTAAATAGCCAAGACATGGAAGCAAAAAAAGGTCCATGAACAGATAAATGGACAAAGAACAAGTGGTATATGTACAGAATGGAATATTAGCCATGAAAAAAATAAAACAATGCCATTTGCAGCACCACAGAGGAGGCTAGAGATAATCACACAACTTGAAATAAGTCAGAAAGCAAGAGACACATATCCTATGATATCACGTATAGGTGATTCCGGAAAATTGATATTAATGAACTTATTTCCACAGAGAAGGACAGTCACGTATTCAGAACACAAACTTGTGGTTAACCAAGCAGAAAGGTGTGACGAATGTATAACGCAGGATATTGGGTTTTAATAGACATATGGTAATATTTATAAAATATAGAATCACCAAACACATACCAAATACCAAGAGAGGTCTACACAACATTCTGTAAAGCCTATATGGAACAGGATCCAAACATGAAAAGATATATGTATAAATGAAACAGATTCTGTACACCTAGAACAAACACAACATTGCAATCAAATTTGCTCTGATAAAAATGAAAATTAAACTAAGAATACCAACAACAAATAAGTAGCCATAAGTTTTGGGAGGTTTGTCCTGGCGCATTCCACTCTAATTTACAACCTAGGAAAACCACTTTCAGGAAGGCTCTTCTGCCCTCGTAACCAGATTTGGGAATGGAGAAAGGCTGCCGCCTGGTGGCCTTTTCCCACAACAGCAGCTTTAAACACAGGGCTAACGGTCACTTAAGATTCTCAGCAATGGTAGAGCTGTAAATGACACGTGTCCTCAAAAAATGTCCTGGGCAGGTAATGGCCAAAACAGTTCACAACACAGAGAATTTTTCAAGAAAACAATTTGAAGAGGTAAGTTTTACTCACTCTTTTATTTTAAAAAAAAGAGGAACATGGATAAAAGCTCAATATCAGGCATTATTGGTTGGATGCAAATCCAAACTACAAAAAGATGTCGCCACCCAATATTCAAAATGCCATCAGTAAAAAGTCTACAAACTATGAATGCTGACGGGTGTGTGGAGAAATGCATACCCGCTATGCTGTTGGTTGGAAGTAAACTGGTAACAGCTAATTAGGAGAACAGAATGGAGCTGCATTTAAAAGGTAAAAATTGAGCTACCATATGATGCGGCCGATCCCTTAATGGGCCTATACCTTAAGAAGACCAGAATCGGAAAGACACAGACAGGCAAACATGCACTGCAGCAATATTTACAATAGCCTAGACATGCAAGCAAACAAGATGTCCATCAACAGACAAATGGACAAAGAAGAAGTAGTGTATGTACCGATTTGAATATTAGCCTCGGAATAAAATGAACAATGCCATTTTCATGACTACAGATGAGCCTAGAAATAATCATATTAGGTCAAGTAAGTGAAAAGGCAATCACAAATATCCCATGATATCATTTATAGATGTTATCCTAAGATTGCTACCAATGAACATATTTCCACAGAGAAAGACACTCACAGACTTATAAACAAACTAATGGTTAACCAAAATGAAAGGTGGGAGGATCGATAAATTAGGATTATGGGGGTAACATACATATACTAATATATGTTAACATACATACATTAACGTATGTTAAATGTCTATAAACATATAAACTATATGAATTCTATAATCTCCAATATATATAAAGTATATAATGACCAAACACCTACCAAATACCAAGGGAGGTCGACTCAACACTCTGTAATAACATACATGGTAACAGGATCCGAAGATGAACAGATATATGCATGAATAATTGACCAGATTCTGTACTGCCAGACAATCACAAGACTCTAATCAAAATTACTCCAGTCAGAAATATAAATTCAATGTAAAAAACCAACATAAGTAAGGAGAAATAAACTGGGGGTTTGTCTGAGCACATTCTACTCTAATTTACAACCGAGAAACACGACGTCCAGGAAGACTCTGTTGCCCTAGTAACAAGAGTTGAGAACGTAATAATGCTGCCGCTTTGTGGCTGTTTCCCACAGCAGCAGCTTTCAACAGGGTGCTAATGGTCACTTAACATTCACAAGGACTGCAGGGCTGTAAATGACACCTGCCCTCAAAAAATGCCCTGGGGTAGGGAATAGCCAAGAAAATTCAACACCTGACAAATTTTTCAAGAAGTCAATATGAAGAGGGAAGTTGTACTCACTCTTTTAAAAAAAGGAAAAAAGAAAAAAAAGGACATGTGTAAAGCTCAGTATAAGGAATTATTAGGCTCATGCAAATCCAACCTCCGAAAAGGTTTCACCGCACACCAGTCAAATGACCATCAGCAAAAAGTCTACAAACTATAAATGCTGAAGGGGTTTTAGAGAACTGTGTACCTTCTAGCTGCTGGTGGGATGGAAAGTGGTAACAGCACTAATGAAAACTGAATGGAGCTGCTTTAAAAGGTAAAAATTGAGCTACCATATGATCCGGCAGGGCCCCTTCTGGGCCTATAACCTAAGACCACCAGAATCGGAAAGACAGAGGCAGGCAAATGTGCACTGCAGCAATATTTAAATAGCCAAGACATGGACGCAAAAAAAAAAGGTCCATAAACCGATGAATGGACAAAGAAGACGTGGTATATGTACAGAATGGAATGTTAGCCACGAAAAAAATCAAACAGTGCCGTTTGCAGCACCACAGACGAGCCTACAGATAATCACACAACGTGAAGTAAGTCAAAATGCGAAAGACAAATGTCCCATGATATCACTTATGTTATCTGAAATTCATAAAAATGAACATATTTCCATAGAGAAAGACAGTCTCAGATTGAGAAGGCAAACTTATGGTTAAGCCAGTGAAAAGGTGTGACGAATGCATAAATTCGGATATTGGGTTAACAAACATATACTAATACATATAAAATATATCATCACCCAAGACCTATGGAATACCAAGAGGGGTCTACTCAACACTCTGTAATAACCTACATGGAAAAGGACACAAAGATCAAGATATATATATATGTGTAGGTGTAAATGAACAAGATTCTGCACACCTAGAACAAACGACATTTTAAAATCCAATTTGCTCTGATCAATACTAAAAATTAAAGACATAAACAAGAATTAAGGAGGCTGAAACTTATGGGGGCTTGTCCTGGCACATTCCACTCTAATCTGCAACCTAAAAGCACAACTTGCAGGAAGGTTCTGTTTCCCTAGCAAGCAGAGTTGGTAACGCAGAAATGCTGCCACCCTAAGGCCGTTTCCTCAAACAGCAGCTTTAAATCCACTGCTAATGGTCACTAATATTGCCAAGGACTGCAGGGGTGTAAACGAGACATGCCCTCCAAAAATGTCCTGGGGTACGGAATGGCCAAAAAATTCAAACACAGCAAATTTTTCAACAAGGCAATTTGAAGGATGTTGATAAAAGCTCGACATCAGGAATTATTAGACACATGCAAATCCAACCTACCCAAAGGTATCACCTCACACCGGTCAGAATGACCATCAGCAAAAAGTCTACAAACAGTAGATGTTGAAGAAGTTGTGGAGAATAGCATAACCTCTAGGTCTAAGTGGGATGTAAACTGGTAAGAGCCAATAAAAGGAATAGAATGGCAGTGCGTTTGAAGGTAAAAATTGAGTTACCATATGATCCAGAAGGCCCACTATTGGGCCTGTAACCTGTGAAGGCCAGAATCAAAAAGACACAGGATGGAAAATCGTGTAGTGCATCAGTATTTACAATAGCCAAGACATGGAAGCAACAAAAATGTCCATCATCAGATGAATGGACGAAAAAGAGGTCCACCTACACAATGCAATATTAGACAGGGAAAAGAATGAAACAATGCTGTTTGCAGCACCACAGATGAGGCTAGAGATAATCACACATCTTGAAGTAAGTCAGAAAGCGAGAGACACATATCCTATGATATCACGTATAGGTGTTATCTAAAAATTGATATTAATGAACTTATTTCCACAGAGAAGGACACTCACGTATTCAGAACACAAACTTGTGGTTAACCAAGCGGAAAGGTGTGACGAATGTATAACGCAGGATATTGGGTTTTAACAGACATATGCTAATACTTATAAAATATAGAATCACCAAAAACATACCGAATACCAAGAGAGGTCTACACAACATTCTGTCATTACCTATATGGGACAGGATCCAAACATGAAAAGATGTATGTATCAATGAAACAGATTCTGTACACCTAGAACAAACACAACATTGCAATCAAATTTGCTCTGATAAAAATGAAAATTAAACTAAGAATACCAACAACAAATAAGTAGCCATAAGTTTTGGGGGGTTTGTCCTGGCACATTCCACTCTAATTTACAACCTACAAACAGGACTTCCAGGAAGGCTCTGTTGCCCTAGTAACCAGAGTTGGGAGTATGGACATGCGGCCGCCTTGTGGCCGTTTCCTGTAACAGCAGCTTTAAACCCAGTGCTAATGGGTACTTAATATTCACAATTACTACAGAGTTGTAAATGACACCTGCCCTCAAAAAATATCCAGGTGTAGGTAATGGCCACAGGAATTCAGAACACGGCAAATTTTTCAAGGAAACAATTTGAAGAGGTAAGTTTTTCTGTTCAACTTTAAAAAAAAAGAAAAGAAAACGGACGTGGATTAAAAGCTCAATATCAGGAAGTATTAGATGCATGCAAATCTAAACTACACAAAGGTATCACCACCCAACACTCCAAATGCCATCAGTAAAAAGTCTACAAACAATAAATGCTGAAGGGGTTTTAGAGGACTGTGTACCCTCTAGTTGCTGGTGGGATGTCAACTGGTAACAGCCAGTAGTGAGAACAGAATGGAGGTGCGTTTAAAGGTAAAAATTAGACTACCATATGATCTGGTAGGCCCACTGCTGGGCCTATCCCCGGAGAAGACCAGAATCCAAAAGACACAGGCTGGCAATCCTGCACTGCATCAATATTTAGCATAGCCAAGAGTGGGAAGAAACCAAAATGTCCATCAACAGATGAATGCCCAAAGAAGAACTGGTCCATGTACACAATGGAATATTCAGCATGGAAAAGAATGAAACACTGCTCTTTGCAGCACCATAGGTGAGCCTAGATATAATCACAGAACATGAGGTAAGTCGGAAAGCAGACGACAAATATCCTGTGATATCACTTATAGGCGTTACCTAACAACTGACACAAATGAACATATTTCCACAGAGAAAGACACTCACGGACTTGGAAAACAAACTATGGTTATGTAAAAGGAAAGCTGGGAGCAATGGATAAATGAAGATTAGGGTTACCATACGTATACAAATACATATTAAATACATATCTCAAAAAGACCAACCATATACCAAGGAAGGTCTACTGAACACGCTGTAATAATTTATACGGGGGCTTCCCTGGTGGCGCCGTGGTTAAGAATCCGCCTGCCAGTGCAGGGGACATGGGTTCGATCCCTGGTCCAGGAAGATCCCACATGCTGCAGAGCAAATAAGCCCGTGCACCACAACTACTGAGCCTGCGCTCTAGAGCCCAGGAGCCACAACTACTGAGCCCACGTGCCACAACTACTGAAGCCCGCATGCCTAGAGACCGTGCTCTGCAACAAGACAAGCCACTGCAGGGAGAAGCCCGTGCAGCGCAATGGAGAGTAGCCCCCGCTCACCGCAACTAGAAAAAGCCCACATGCAGCAGCGAAGATCCAACTCAGCCAAAAATAAATAATTAAATTAAATAAATTTATTAAAAAAATAATAGTAATTTACATGGGAAGAGGATCTGCACATGAATAGATATATATAATGTTCAATTGAACCTGATTGTGCACACCTGGAACAAACACTATTCTAATCATTACCTCAATTTAAAAAATTAAAACCACGAACAACATTTAATGAGACATAAACTTATTGAGGTTATCCCTGGCACATTCCATTCTAATTTACAACCTAGGAAAACCACTTTCAGGAAGGCTCTTCTGCCCTAATAACCAGATTTGGGAATGGAGAAATGCTGCGGCCTGGTGGCCGTTTCCCACAAAAGCAGCTTTAAACACAGGGCTAACGGTCACTTAAGATTCACAGGAATTGTAGGGCTGTCAATGACACGTGTCGTCAAAAAATGTCCTGGGTAGGTTATGGCCAAAAAAGTTCACAACACAGAGAATTTTTCAAGAAAACAATTTGAAGAGGTAAGTTTTACTCACTCTTTCATTTCCAAAAACAAAGAGGAACATGGATAAAAGCTCAATATCAGGCATTATTGGTTGGATGCAAATCCAAACTACAAAAAGATGTCGCCACCCAATATTCAAAATGCCATCAGTAAAATGTCTACAAACTATGAATGCTGACGGGTGTGTGGAGAAATGCATACCCGCTATGCTGTTGGTTGGAAGTAAACTGGTAACAGCTAATTAGGAGAAGAGAATGGAGCTGCATTTATAAGGTAAAAATTGAGCTATCATATGATGCGGCCGATCCCCTAATGGGCCTATACCTTAAGAAGACCAGAATCGGAAAGACACAGACAGGCAAACATGCACTGCAGCAATATTTACAATAGCCTAGACATGCAAGCAAACAGGATGTCCATCAACAGACAAATGGACAAAGAAGAAGTAGTGTATGTACCGATTTGAATATTAGCCTCGGAATAAAATGAACAATGCCATTTTCATGACTACAGATGAGCCTAGAAATAATCATATTAGGTCAAGTAAGTGAAAAGGGAATCGCAAATATCCCATGATATCATTTATAGATGTTATCCTAAGATTGCTACCAATGAACATATTTCCACAGAGAAAGACACTCACAGACTTATAAACAAACTAATGGTTAACCAAAATGAAAGGTGGGAGGATCGATAAATTAGGATTATGGGGGTAACATACATATACTAATATATGTTAACATACATACATTAACGTATGTTAAATGTCTATAAACATATAAACTATATGAATTCTATAATCTCCAATATATATAAAGTATATAATGACCAAACACCTACCAAATACCAAGGGAGGTCTACTCAACACTCTGTAATAACATACATGGTAACAGGATCCGAAGATGAACAGATATATGTATGAATAATTGACCAGATTCTGTACTGCCAGACAATCACAAGACTCTAATCAAAATTACTCCAGTCAGAAATATAAATTCAATGTAAAAAACCAACATAAGTAAGGAGAAATAAACTGGGGGTTTGTCTGAGCACATTCTACTCTAATTTACAACCGAGAAACACGACGTCCAGGAAGACTCTGTTGCCCTAGTAACAAGAGTTGAGAACGTAATAATGCTGCCGCCTTGTGGCTGTTTCTCACAACAGCAGCTTTCAACACCGCCAAATGTCACTTAACATTCACAAGGACTGCAGGGCTGTAAATATCACCTGCCCTCAAAAAATGTCCTTGGGTAAGGAATAGCCAAGAAAATACAACACATGACAAATTTTTCAAGAAGTCAATATGAAGAGGGAAGTTGTACTCACTCTTTAAAAAACAAGAAAAATAGAAAGAAAAGGACATGCCTAAAGTGCAGTATAAGGAATTATTAGACGCATGCAAATCAACCTCCGAAAAGGTTTCACCGCACACCAGTCAAATGACCATCAGCAAAAAGTCTACAAACTATAAATGCTGAAGGGGTTTTAGAGAACTGTGTACCTTCTAGCTGCTGGTGGGATGGAATGCGGTAACAGCACTAATGAAAATAGAATGGAGGTGCTTTAAAAGGTAAAAATTGAGTTACCATATGATCCGGCAGGGCACCTTCTGGGCCTGTAACTTAAGACCACCAGAATCGGAAAGACAGAAGCAGGCAAATGTGCACTGCAGCAATATTTAAATAGCCAAGACATGGAAGCAAAAAAAGGTCCATGAACAGATAAATGGACAAAGAACAAGTGGTATATGTACAGAATGGAATATTAGCCATGAAAAAAATAAAACAATGCCATTTGCAGCACCACAGAGGAGGCTAGAGATAATCACACAACTTGAAATAAGTCAGAAAGCAAGAGACACATATCCTATGATATCACGTATAGGTGATTCCGGAAAATTGATATTAATGAACTTATTTCCACAGAGAAGGACAGTCACGTATTCAGAACACAAACTTGTGGTTAACCAAGCAGAAAGGTGTGACGAATGTATAACGCAGGATATTGGGTTTTAATAGACATATGGTAATATTTATAAAATATAGAATCACCAAACACATACCAAATACCAAGAGAGGTCTACACAACATTCTGTAAAGCCTATATGGAACAGGATCCAAACATGAAAAGATATATGTATAAATGAAACAGATTCTGTACACCTAGAACAAACACAACATTGCAATCAAATTTGCTCTGATAAAAATGAAAATTAAACTAAGAATACCAACAACAAATAAGTAGCCATAAGTTTTGGGAGGTTTGTCCTGGCGCATTCCACTCTAATTTACAACCTAGGAAAACCACTTTCAGGAAGGCTCTTCTGCCCTCGTAACCAGATTTGGGAATGGAGAAAGGCTGCCGCCTGGTGGCCTTTTCCCACAACAGCAGCTTTAAACACAGGGCTAACGGTCACTTAAGATTCTCAGCAATGGTAGAGCTGTAAATGACACGTGTCCTCAAAAAATGTCCTGGGCAGGTAATGGCCAAAACAGTTCACAACACAGAGAATTTTTCAAGAAAACAATTTGAAGAGGTAAGTTTTACTCACTCTTTTATTTTAAAAAAAAGAGGAACATGGATAAAAGCTCAATATCAGGCATTATTGGTTGGATGCAAATCCAAACTACAAAAAGATGTCGCCACCCAATATTCAAAATGCCATCAGTAAAAAGTCTACAAACTATGAATGCTGACGGGTGTGTGGAGAAATGCATACCCGCTATGCTGTTGGTTGGAAGTAAACTGGTAACAGCTAATTAGGAGAACAGAATGGAGCTGCATTTAAAAGGTAAAAATTGAGCTACCATATGATGCGGCCGATCCCTTAATGGGCCTATACCTTAAGAAGACCAGAATCGGAAAGACACAGACAGGCAAACATGCACTGCAGCAATATTTACAATAGCCTAGACATGCAAGCAAACAAGATGTCCATCAACAGACAAATGGACAAAGAAGAAGTAGTGTATGTACCGATTTGAATATTAGCCTCGGAATAAAATGAACAATGCCATTTTCATGACTACAGATGAGCCTAGAAATAATCATATTAGGTCAAGTAAGTGAAAAGGCAATCACAAATATCCCATGATATCATTTATAGATGTTATCCTAAGATTGCTACCAATGAACATATTTCCACAGAGAAAGACACTCACAGACTTATAAACAAACTAATGGTTAACCAAAATGAAAGGTGGGAGGATCGATAAATTAGGATTATGGGGGTAACATACATATACTAATATATGTTAACATACATACATTAACGTATGTTAAATGTCTATAAACATATAAACTATATGAATTCTATAATCTCCAATATATATAAAGTATATAATGACCAAACACCTACCAAATACCAAGGGAGGTCGACTCAACACTCTGTAATAACATACATGGTAACAGGATCCGAAGATGAACAGATATATGCATGAATAATTGACCAGATTCTGTACTGCCAGACAATCACAAGACTCTAATCAAAATTACTCCAGTCAGAAATATAAATTCAATGTAAAAAACCAACATAAGTAAGGAGAAATAAACTAGGGGTTTGTCTGAGCACATTCTACTCTAATTTACAACCGAGAAACACGACGTCCAGGAAGACTCTGTTGCCCTAGTAACAAGAGTTGAGAACGTAATAATGCTGCCGCTTTGTGGCTGTTTCCCACAGCAGCAGCTTTCAACACGGTGCTAATGGTCACTTAACATTCACAAGGACTGCAGGGCTGTAAATGACACCTGCCCTCAAAAAATGCCCTGGGGTAGGGAATAGCCAAGAAAATTCAACACCTGACAAATTTTTCAAGAAGTCAATATGAAGAGGGAAGTTGTACTCACTCTTTTAAAAAAAGGAAAAAAGAAAAAAAAGGACATGTGTAAAGCTCAGTATAAGGAATTATTAGGCTCATGCAAATCCAACCTCCGAAAAGGTTTCACCGCACACCAGTCAAATGACCATCAGCAAAAAGTCTACAAACTATAAATGCTGAAGGGGTTTTAGAGAACTGTGTACCTTCTAGCTGCTGGTGGGATGGAAAGTGGTAACAGCACTAATGAAAACTGAATGGAGCTGCTTTAAAAGGTAAAAATTGAGCTACCATATGATCCGGCAGGGCCCCTTCTGGGCCTATAACCTAAGACCACCAGAATCGGAAAGACAGAGGCAGGCAAATGTGCACTGCAGCAATATTTAAATAGCCAAGACATGGACGCAAAAAAAAAAGGTCCATAAACCGATGAATGGACAAAGAAGACGTGGTATATGTACAGAATGGAATGTTAGCCACGAAAAAAATCAAACAGTGCCGTTTGCAGCACCACAGACGAGCCTACAGATAATCACACAACGTGAAGTAAGTCAAAATGCGAAAGACAAATGTCCCATGATATCACTTATGTTATCTGAAAATTCATAAAAATGAACATATTTCCATAGAGAAAGACAGTCTCAGATTGAGAAGGCAAACTTATGGTTAAGCCAGTGAAAAGGTGTGACGAATGCATAAATTCGGATATTGGGTTAACAAACATATACTAATACATATAAAATATATCATCACCCAAGACCTATGGAATACCAAGAGGGGTCTACTCAACACTCTGTAATAACCTACATGGAAAAGGACACAAAGATCAAGATATATATATATGTGTAGGTGTAAATGAACAAGATTCTGCACACCTAGAACAAACGACATTTTAAAATCCAATTTGCTCTGATCAATACTAAAAATTAAAGACATAAACAAGAATTAAGGAGGCTGAAACTTATGGGGGCTTGTCCTGGCACATTCCACTCTAATCTGCAACCTAAAAGCACAACTTGCAGGAAGGTTCTGTTTCCCTAGCAAGCAGAGTTGGTAACGCAGAAATGCTGCCACCCTAAGGCCGTTTCCTCAAACAGCAGCTTTAAATCCACTGCTAATGGTCACTAATATTGCCAAGGACTGCAGGGGTGTAAACGAGACATGCCCTCCAAAAATGTCCTGGGGTACGGAATGGCCAAAAAATTCAAACACAGCAAATTTTTCAACAAGGCAATTTGAAGGATGTTGATAAAAGCTCGACATCAGGAATTATTAGACACATGCAAATCCAACCTACCCAAAGGTATCACCTCACACCGGTCAGAATGACCATCAGCAAAAAGTCTACAAACAGTAGATGTTGAAGAAGTTGTGGAGAATAGCATAACCTCTAGGTCTAAGTGGGATGTAAACTGGTAAGAGCCAATAAAAGGAATAGAATGGCAGTGCGTTTGAAGGTAAAAATTGAGTTACCATATGATCCAGAAGGCCCACTATTGGGCCTGTAACCTGTGAAGGCCAGAATCAAAAAGACACAGGATGGAAAATCGTGTAGTGCATCAGTATTTACAATAGCCAAGACATGGAAGCAACAAAAATGTCCATCATCAGATGAATGGACGAAAAAGAGGTCCACGTACACAATGCAATATTAGACAGGGAAAAGAATGAAACAATGCTGTTTGCAGCACCATAGATGAGGCTAGAGATAATCACACATCTTGAAGTAAGTCAGAAAGCGAGAGACACATATCCTATGATATCACGTATAGGTGTTATCTAAAAATTGATATTAATGAACTTATTTCCACAGAGAAGGACACTCACGTATTCAGAACACAAACTTGTGGTTAACCAAGCGGAAAGGTGTGACGAATGTATAACGGAGGATATTGGGTTTTAACAGACATATGCTAATACTTATAAAATATAGAATCACCAAAAACATACCGAATACCAAGAGAGGTCTACACAACATTCTGTCATTACCTATATGGGACAGGATCCAAACATGAAAAGATGTATGTATCAATGAAACAGATTCTGTACACCTAGAACAAACACAACATTGCAATCAAATTTGCTCTGATAAAAATGAAAATTAAACTAAGAATACCAACAACAAATAAGTAGCCATAAGTTTTGGGGGGTTTGTCCTGGCACATTCCACTCTAATTTACAACCTACAAACAGGACTTCCAGGAAGGCTCTGTTGCCCTAGTAACCAGAGTTGGGAGTATAGACATGCGGCCGCCTTGTGGCCGTTTCCTGTAACAGCAGCTTTAAACCCAGTGCTAATGGGTACTTAATAGTCACAATTACTACAGAGTTGTAAATGACACCTGCCCTCAAAAAATATCCAGGTGTAGGTAATGGCCACAGGAATTCAGAACACGGCAAATTTTTCAAGGAAACAATTTGAAGAGGTAAGTTTTTCTGTTCAACTTTAAAAAAAAAGAAAAGAAAACGGACGTGGATTAAAAGCTCAATATCAGGAAGTATTAGATGCATGCAAATCTAAACTACACAAAGGTATCACCACCCAACACTCCAAATGCCATCAGTAAAAAGTCTACAAACAATAAATGCTGAAGGGGTTTTAGAGGACTGTGTACCCTCTAGTTGCTGGTGGGATGTCAACTGGTAACAGCCAGTAGTGAGAACAGAATGGAGGTGCGTTTAAAGGTAAAAATTAGACTACCATATGATCTGGTAGGCCCACTGCTGGGCCTATCCCCGGAGAAGACCAGAATCCAAAAGACACAGGCTGGCAATCCTGCACTGCATCAATATTTAGCATAGCCAAGAGTGGGAAGAAACCAAAATGTCCATCAACAGATGAATGCCCAAAGAAGAACTGGTCCATGTACACAATGGAATATTCCGCATGGAAAAGAATGAAACACTGCTCTTTGCAGCACCATAGGTGAGCCTAGATATAATCACAGAACATGAGGTAAGTCGGAAAGCAGACGACAAATATCCTGTGATATCACTTATAGGCGTTACCTAACAACTGACACAAATGAACATATTTCCACAGAGAAAGACACTCACGGACTTGGAAAACAAACTATGGTTATGTAAAAGGAAAGCTGGGAGCAATGGATAAATGAAGATTAGGGTTACCATACGTATACAAATACATATTAAATACATATCTCAAAAAGACCAACCATATACCAAGGAAGGTCTACTGAACACGCTGTAATAATTTATATGGGGGCTTCCCTGGTGGCGCCGTGGTTAAGAATCCGCCTGCCAGTGCAGGGGACATGGGTTCGATCCCTGGTCCAGGAAGATCCCACATGCTGCAGAGCAAATAAGCCCGTGCACCACAACTACTGAGCCTGCGCTCTAGAGCCCAGGAGCCACAACTACTGAGCCCACGTGCCACAACTACTGAAGCCCGCATGCCTAGAGACCGTGCTCTGCAACAAGACAAGCCACTGCAGGGAGAAGCCCGTGCAGCGCAATGGAGAGTAGCCCCCGCTCACCGCAACTAGAAAAAGCCCACATGCAGCAGCGAAGATCCAACTCAGCCAAAAATAAATAATTAAATTAAATAAATTTATTAAAAAAATAATAGTAATTTACATGGGAAGAGGATCTGCACATGAATAGATATATATAATGTTCAATTGAACCTGATTGTGCACACCTGGAACAAACACTATTCTAATCATTACCTCAATTTAAAAAATTAAAACCACGAACAACATTTAATGAGACATAAACTTATTGAGGTTATCCCTGGCACATTCCATTCTAATTTACAACCTAGGAAAACCACTTTCAGGAAGGCTCTTCTGCCCTAATAACCAGATTTGGGAATGGAGAAATGCTGCGGCCTGGTGGCCGTTTCCCACAAAAGCAGCTTTAAACACAGGGCTAACGGTCACATAAGATTCACAGGAATTGTAGGGCTGTCAATGACACGTGTCGTCAAAAAATGTCCTGGGTAGGTTATGGCCAAAAAAGTTCACAACACAGAGAATTTTTCAAGAAAACAATTTGAAGAGGTAAGTTTTACTCACTCTTTCATTTCCAAAAACAAAGAGGAACATGGATAAAAGCTCAATATCAGGCATTATTGGTTGGATGCAAATCCAAACTACAAAAAGATGTCGCCACCCAATATTCAAAATGCCATCAGTAAAATGTCTACAAACTATGAATGCTGACGGGTGTGTGGAGAAATGCATACCCGCTATGCTGTTGGTTGGAAGTAAACTGGTAACAGCTAATTAGGAGAAGAGAATGGAGCTGCATTTATAAGGTAAAAATTGAGCTATCATATGATGCGGCCGATCCCCTAATGGGCCTATACCTTAAGAAGACCAGAATCGGAAAGACACAGACAGGCAAACATGCACTGCAGCAATATTTACAATAGCCTAGACATGCAAGCAAACAAGATGTCCATCAACAGACAAATGGACAAAGAAGAAGTAGTGTATGTACCGATTTGAATATTAGCCTCGGAATAAAATGAACAATGCCATTTTCATGACTACAGATGAGCCTAGAAATAATCATATTATGTCAAGTAAGTGAAAAGGGAATCGCAAATATCCCATGATATCATTTATAGATGTTATCCTAAGATTGCTACCAATGAACATATTTCCACAGAGAAAGACACTCACAGACTTATAAACAAACTAATGGTTAACCAAAATGAAAGGTGGGAGGATCGATAAATTAGCATTATGGGGGTAACATACATATACTAATATATGTTAACATACATACATTAACGTATGTTAAATGTCTATAAACATATAAACTATATGAATTCTATAATCTCCAATATATATAAAGTATATAATGACCAAACACCTACCAAATACCAAGGGAGGTCTACTCAACACTCTGTAATAACATACATGGTAACAGGATCCGAAGATGAACAGATATATGTATGAATAATTGACCAGATTCTGTACTGCCAGACAATCACAAGACTCTAATCAAAATTACTCCAGTCAGAAATATAAATTCAATGTAAAAAACCAACATAAGTAAGGAGAAATAAACTGGGGGTTTGTCTGAGCACATTCTACTCTAATTTACAACCGAGAAACACGACGTCCAGGAAGACTCTGTTGCCCTAGTAACAAGAGTTGAGAACGTAATAATGCTGCCGCTTTGTGGCTGTTTCCCACAGCAGCAGCTTTCAACACGGTGCTAATGGTCACTTAACATTCACAAGGACTGCAGGGCTGTAAATGACACCTGCCCTCAAAAAATGCCCTGGGGTAGGGAATAGCCAAGAAAATTCAACACCTGACAAATTTTTCAAGAAGTCAATATGAAGAGGGAAGTTGTACTCACTCTTTTAAAAAAAGGAAAAAAGAAAAAAAAGGACATGTGTAAAGCTCAGTATAAGGAATTATTAGGCTCATGCAAATCCAACCTCCGAAAAGGTTTCACCGCACACCAGTCAAATGACCATCAGCAAAAAGTCTACAAACTATAAATGCTGAAGGGGTTTTAGAGAACTGTGTACCTTCTAGCTGCTGGTGGGATGGAAAGTGGTAACAGCACTAATGAAAACTGAATGGATCTGCTTTAAAAGGTAAAAATTGAGCTACCATATGATCCGGCAGGGCCCCTTCTGGGCCTATAACCTAAGACCACCAGAATCGGAAAGACAGAGGCAGGCAAATGTGCACTGCAGCAATATTTAAATAGCCAAGACATGGACGCAAAAAAAAAAGGTCCATAAACCGATGAATGGACAAAGAAGACGTGGTATATGTACAGAATGGAATGTTAGCCACGAAAAAAATCAAACAGTGCCGTTTGCAGCACCACAGACGAGCCTACAGATAATCACACAACGTGAAGTAAGTCAAAATGCGAAAGACAAATGTCCCATGATATCACTTATGTTATCTGAAAATTCATAAAAATGAACATATTTCCATAGAGAAAGACAGTCTCAGATTGAGAAGGCAAACTTATGGTTAAGCCAGTGAAAAGGTGTGACGAATGCATAAATTCGGATATTGGGTTAACAAACATATACTAATACATATAAAATATATCATCACCCAAGACCTATGGAATACCAAGAGGGGTCTACTCAACACTCTGTAATAACCTACATGGAAAAGGACACAAAGATCAAGATATATATATATGTGTAGGTGTAAATGAACAAGATTCTGCACACCTAGAACAAACGACATTTTAAAATCCAATTTGCTCTGATCAATACTAAAAATTAAAGACATAAACAAGAATTAAGGAGGCTGAAACTTATGGGGGCTTGTCCTGGCACATTCCACTCTAATCTGCAACCTAAAAGCACAACTTGCAGGAAGGTTCTGTTTCCCTAGCAAGCAGAGTTGGTAACGCAGAAATGCTGCCACCCTAAGGCCGTTTCCTCAAACAGCAGCTTTAAATCCACTGCTAATGGTCACTAATATTGCCAAGGACTGCAGGGGTGTAAACGAGACATGCCCTCCAAAAATGTCCTGGGGTACGGAATGGCCAAAAAATTCAAACACAGCAAATTTTTCAACAAGGCAATTTGAAGGATGTTGATAAAAGCTCGACATCAGGAATTATTAGACACATGCAAATCCAACCTACCCAAAGGTATCACCTCACACCGGTCAGAATGACCATCAGCAAAAAGTCTACAAACAGTAGATGTTGAAGAAGTTGTGGAGAATAGCATAACCTCTAGGTCTAAGTGGGATGTAAACTGGTAAGAGCCAATAAAAGGAATAGAATGGCAGTGCGTTTGAAGGTAAAAATTGAGTTACCATATGATCCAGAAGGCCCACTATTGGGCCTGTAACCTGTGAAGGCCAGAATCAAAAAGACACAGGATGGAAAATCGTGTAGTGCATCAGTATTTACAATAGCCAAGACATGGAAGCAACAAAAATGTCCATCATCAGATGAATGGACGAAAAAGAGGTCCACGTACACAATGCAATATTAGACAGGGAAAAGAATGAAACAATGCTGTTTGCAGCACCATAGATGAGGCTAGAGATAATCACACATCTTGAAGTAAGTCAGAAAGCGAGAGACACATATCCTATGATATCACGTATAGGTGTTATCTAAAAATTGATATTAATGAACTTATTTCCACAGAGAAGGACACTCACGTATTCAGAACACAAACTTGTGGTTAACCAAGCGGAAAGGTGTGACGAATGTATAACGGAGGATATTGGGTTTTAACAGACATATGCTAATACTTATAAAATATAGAATCACCAAAAACATACCGAATACCAAGAGAGGTCTACACAACATTCTGTCATTACCTATATGGGACAGGATCCAAACATGAAAAGATGTATGTATCAATGAAACAGATTCTGTACACCTAGAACAAACACAACATTGCAATCAAATTTGCTCTGATAAAAATGAAAATTAAACTAAGAATACCAACAACAAATAAGTAGCCATAAGTTTTGGGGGGTTTGTCCTGGCACATTCCACTCTAATTTACAACCTACAAACAGGACTTCCAGGAAGGCTCTGTTGCCCTAGTAACCAGAGTTGGGAGTATAGACATGCGGCCGCCTTGTGGCCGTTTCCTGTAACAGCAGCTTTAAACCCAGTGCTAATGGGTACTTAATAGTCACAATTACTACAGAGTTGTAAATGACACCTGCCCTCAAAAAATATCCAGGTGTAGGTAATGGCCACAGGAATTCAGAACACGGCAAATTTTTCAAGGAAACAATTTGAAGAGGTAAGTTTTTCTGTTCAACTTTAAAAAAAAAGAAAAGAAAACGGACGTGGATTAAAAGCTCAATATCAGGAAGTATTAGATGCATGCAAATCTAAACTACACAAAGGTATCACCACCCAACACTCCAAATGCCATCAGTAAAAAGTCTACAAACAATAAATGCTGAAGGAGTTTTAGAGGACTGTGTACCCTCTAGTTGCTGGTGGGATGTCAACTGGTAACAGCCAGTAGTGAGAACAGAATGGAGGTGCGTTTAAAGGTAAAAATTAGACTACCATATGATCTGGTAGGCCCACTGCTGGGCCTATCCCCGGAGAAGACCAGAATCCAAAAGACACAGGCTGGCAATCCTGCACTGCATCAATATTTAGCATAGCCAAGAGTGGGAAGAAACCAAAATGTCCATCAACAGATGAATGCCCAAAGAAGAACTGGTCCATGTACACAATGGAATATTCAGCATGGAAAAGAATGAAACACTGCTCTTTGCAGCACCATAGGTGAGCCTAGATATAATCACAGAACATGAGGTAAGTCGGAAAGCAGACGACAAATATCCTGTGATATCACTTATAGGCGTTACCTAACAACTGACACAAATGAACATATTTCCACAGAGAAAGACACTCACGGACTTGGAAAACAAACTATGGTTATGTAAAAGGAAAGCTGGGAGCAATGGATAAATGAAGATTAGGGTTACCATACGTATACAAATACATATTAAATACATATCTCAAAAAGACCAACCATATACCAAGGAAGGTCTACTGAACGCGCTGTAATAATTTATACGGGGGCTTCCCTGGTGGCGCCGTGGTTAAGAATCCGCCTGCCAGTGCAGGGGACATGGGTTCGATCCCTGGTCCAGGAAGATCCCACATGCTGCAGAGCAAATAAGCCCGTGCACCACAACTACTGAGCCTGCGCTCTAGAGCCCAGGAGCCACAACTACTGAGCCCACGTGCCACAACTACTGAAGCCCGCATGCCTAGAGACCGTGCTCTGCAACAAGACAAGCCACTGCAGGGAGAAGCCCGTGCAGCGCAATGGAGAGTAGCCCCCGCTCACCGCAACTAGAAAAAGCCCACATGCAGCAGCGAAGATCCAACTCAGCCAAAAATAAATAATTAAATTAAATAAATTTATTAAAAAAATAATAGTAATTTACATGGGAAGAGGATCTGCACATGAATAGATATATATAATGTTCAATTGAACCTGATTGTGCACACCTGGAACAAACACTATTCTAATCATTACCTCAATTTAAAAAATTAAAACCACGAACAACATTTAATGAGACATAAACTTATTGAGGTTATCCCTGGCACATTCCATTCTAATTTACAACCTAGGAAAACCACTTTCAGGAAGGCTCTTCTGCCCTAATAACCAGATTTGGGAATGGAGAAATGCTGCGGCCTGGTGGCCGTTTCCCACAAAAGCAGCTTTAAACACAGGGCTAACGGTCACTTAAGATTCACAGGAATTGTAGGGCTGTCAATGACACGTGTCGTCAAAAAATGTCCTGGGTAGGTTATGGCCAAAAAAGTTCACAACACAGAGAATTTTTCAAGAAAACAATTTGAAGAGGTAAGTTTTACTCACTCTTTCATTTCCAAAAACAAAGAGGAACATGGATAAAAGCTCAATATCAGGCATTATTGGTTGGATGCAAATCCAAACTACAAAAAGATGTCGCCACCCAATATTCAAAATGCCATCAGTAAAATGTCTACAAACTATGAATGCTGACGGGTGTGTGGAGAAATGCATACCCGCTATGCTGTTGGTTGGAAGTAAACTGGTAACAGCTAATTAGGAGAAGAGAATGGAGCTGCATTTATAAGGTAAAAATTGAGCTATCATATGATGCGGCCGATCCCCTAATGGGCCTATACCTTAAGAAGACCAGAATCGGAAAGACACAGACAGGCAAACATGCACTGCAGCAATATTTACAATAGCCTAGACATGCAAGCAAACAAGATGTCCATCAACAGACAAATGGACAAAGAAGAAGTAGTGTATGTACCGATTTGAATATTAGCCTCGGAATAAAATGAACAATGCCATTTTCATGACTACAGATGAGCCTAGAAATAATCATATTATGTCAAGTAAGTGAAAAGGGAATCGCAAATATCCCATGATATCATTTATAGATGTTATCCTAAGATTGCTACCAATGAACATATTTCCACAGAGAAAGACACTCACAGACTTATAAACAAACTAATGGTTAACCAAAATGAAAGGTGGGAGGATCGATAAATTAGCATTATGGGGGTAACATACATATACTAATATATGTTAACATACATACATTAACGTATGTTAAATGTCTATAAACATATAAACTATATGAATTCTATAATCTCCAATATATATAAAGTATATAATGACCAAACACCTACCAAATACCAAGGGAGGTCTACTCAACACTCTGTAATAACATACATGGTAACAGGATCCGAAGATGAACAGATATATGTATGAATAATTGACCAGATTCTGTACTGCCAGACAATCACAAGACTCTAATCAAAATTACTCCAGTCAGAAATATAAATTCAATGTAAAAAACCAACATAAGTAAGGAGAAATAAACTGGGGGTTTGTCTGAGCACATTCTACTCTAATTTACAACCGAGAAACACGACGTCCAGGAAGACTCTGTTGCCCTAGTAACAAGAGTTGAGAACGTAATAATGCTGCCGCTTTGTGGCTGTTTCCCACAGCAGCAGCTTTCAACACGGTGCTAATGGTCACTTAACATTCACAAGGACTGCAGGGCTGTAAATGACACCTGCCCTCAAAAAATGCCCTGGGGTAGGGAATAGCCAAGAAAATTCAACACCTGACAAATTTTTCAAGAAGTCAATATGAAGAGGGAAGTTGTACTCACTCTTTTAAAAAAAGGAAAAAAGAAAAAAAAGGACATGTGTAAAGCTCAGTATAAGGAATTATTAGGCTCATGCAAATCCAACCTCCGAAAAGGTTTCACCGCACACCAGTCAAATGACCATCAGCAAAAAGTCTACAAACTATAAATGCTGAAGGGGTTTTAGAGAACTGTGTACCTTCTAGCTGCTGGTGGGATGGAAAGTGGTAACAGCACTAATGAAAACTGAATGGATCTGCTTTAAAAGGTAAAAATTGAGCTACCATATGATCCGGCAGGGCCCCTTCTGGGCCTATAACCTAAGACCACCAGAATCGGAAAGACAGAGGCAGGCAAATGTGCACTGCAGCAATATTTAAATAGCCAAGACATGGACGCAAAAAAAAAAGGTCCATAAACCGATGAATGGACAAAGAAGACGTGGTATATGTACAGAATGGAATGTTAGCCACGAAAAAAATCAAACAGTGCCGTTTGCAGCACCACAGACGAGCCTACAGATAATCACACAACGTGAAGTAAGTCAAAATGCGAAAGACAAATGTCCCATGATATCACTTATGTTATCTGAAAATTCATAAAAATGAACATATTTCCATAGAGAAAGACAGTCTCAGATTGAGAAGGCAAACTTATGGTTAAGCCAGTGAAAAGGTGTGACGAATGCATAAATTCGGATATTGGGTTAACAAACATATACTAATACATATAAAATATATCATCACCCAAGACCTATGGAATACCAAGAGGGGTCTACTCAACACTCTGTAATAACCTACATGGAAAAGGACACAAAGATCAAGATATATATATATGTGTAGGTGTAAATGAACAAGATTCTGCACACCTAGAACAAACGACATTTTAAAATCCAATTTGCTCTGATCAATACTAAAAATTAAAGACATAAACAAGAATTAAGGAGGCTGAAACTTATGGGGGCTTGTCCTGGCAAATTCCACTCTAATCTGCAACCTAAAAGCACAACTTGCAGGAAGGTTCTGTTTCCCTAGCAAGCAGAGTTGGTAACGCAGAAATGCTGCCACCCTAAGGCCGTTTCCTCAAACAGCAGCTTTAAATCCACTGCTAATGGTCACTAATATTGCCAAGGACTGCAGGGGTGTAAACGAGACATGCCCTCCAAAAATGTCCTGGGGTACGGAATGGCCAAAAAATTCAAACACAGCAAATTTTTCAACAAGGCAATTTGAAGGATGTTGATAAAAGCTCGACATCAGGAATTATTAGACACATGCAAATCCAACCTACCCAAAGGTATCACCTCACACCGGTCAGAATGACCATCAGCAAAAAGTCTACAAACAGTAGATGTTGAAGAAGTTGTGGAGAATAGCATAACCTCTAGGTCTAAGTGGGATGTAAACTGGTAACAGCCAATAAAAGGAATAGAATGGCAGTGCGTTTGAAGGTAAAAATTGAGTTACCATATGATCCAGAAGGCCCACTATTGGGCCTGTAACCTGTGAAGGCCAGAATCAAAAAGACACAGGATGGAAAATCGTGTAGTGCATCAGTATTTACAATAGCCAAGACATGGAAGCAACAAAAATGTCCATCATCAGATGAATGGACGAAAAAGAGGTCCACGTACACAATGCAATATTAGACAGGGAAAAGAATGAAACAATGCTGTTTGCAGCACCATAGATGAGGCTAGAGATAATCACACATCTTGAAGTAAGTCAGAAAGCGAGAGACACATATCCTATGATATCACGTATAGGTGTTATCTAAAAATTGATATTAATGAACTTATTTCCACAGAGAAGGACACTCACGTATTCAGAACACAAACTTGTGGTTAACCAAGCGGAAAGGTGTGACGAATGTATAACGGAGGATATTGGGTTTTAACAGACATATGCTAATACTTATAAAATATAGAATCACCAAAAACATACCGAATACCAAGAGAGGTCTACACAACATTCTGTCATTACCTATATGGGACAGGATCCAAACATGAAAAGATGTATGTATCAATGAAACAGATTCTGTACACCTAGAACAAACACAACATTGCAATCAAATTTGCTCTGATAAAAATGAAAATTAAACTAAGAATACCAACAACAAATAAGTAGCCATAAGTTTTGGGGGGTTTGTCCTGGCACATTCCACTCTAATTTACAACCTACAAACAGGACTTCCAGGAAGGCTCTGTTGCCCTAGTAACCAGAGTTGGGAGTATAGACATGCGGCCGCCTTGTGGCCGTTTCCTGTAACAGCAGCTTTAAACCCAGTGCTAATGGGTACTTAATAGTCACAATTACTACAGAGTTGTAAATGACACCTGCCCTCAAAAAATATCCAGGTGTAGGTAATGGCCACAGGAATTCAGAACACGGCAAATTTTTCAAGGAAACAATTTGAAGAGGTAAGTTTTTCTGTTCAACTTTAAAAAAAAAGAAAAGAAAACGGACGTGGATTAAAAGCTCAATATCAGGAAGTATTAGATGCATGCAAATCTAAACTACACAAAGGTATCACCACCCAACACTCCAAATGCCATCAGTAAAAAGTCTACAAACAATAAATGCTGAAGGGGTTTTAGAGGACTGTGTACCCTCTAGTTGCTGGTGGGATGTCAACTGGTAACAGCCAGTAGTGAGAACAGAATGGAGGTGCGTTTAAAGGTAAAAATTAGACTACCATATGATCTGGTAGGCCCACTGCTGGGCCTATCCCCGGAGAAGACCAGAATCCAAAAGACACAGGCTGGCAATCCTGCACTGCATCAATATTTAGCATAGCCAAGAGTGGGAAGAAACCAAAATGTCCATCAACAGATGAATGCCCAAAGAAGAACTGGTCCATGTACACAATGGAATATTCAGCATGGAAAAGAATGAAACACTGCTCTTTGCAGCACCATAGGTGAGCCTAGATATAATCACAGAACATGAGGTAAGTCGGAAAGCAGACGACAAATATCCTGTGATATCACTTATAGGCGTTACCTAACAACTGACACAAATGAACATATTTCCACAGAGAAAGACACTCACGGACTTGGAAAACAAACTATGGTTATGTAAAAGGAAAGCTGGGAGCAATGGATAAATGAAGATTAGGGTTACCATACGTATACAAATACATATTAAATACATATCTCAAAAAGACCAACCATATACCAAGGAAGGTCTACTGAACGCGCTGTAATAATTTATACGGGGGCTTCCCTGGTGGCGCCGTGGTTAAGAATCCGCCTGCCAGTGCAGGGGACATGGGTTCGATCCCTGGTCCAGGAAGATCCCACATGCTGCAGAGCAAATAAGCCCGTGCACCACAACTACTGAGCCTGCGCTCTAGAGCCCAGGAGCCACAACTACTGAGCCCACGTGCCACAACTACTGAAGCCCGCATGCCTAGAGACCGTGCTCTGCAACAAGACAAGCCACTGCAGGGAGAAGCCCGTGCAGCGCAATGGAGAGTAGTCCCCGCTCACCGCAACTAGAAAAAGCCCACATGCAGCAGCGAAGATCCAACTCAGCCAAAAATAAATAATTAAATTAAATAAATTTATTAAAAAAATAATAGTAATTTACATGGGAAGAGGATCTGCACATGAATAGATATATATAATGTTCAATTGAACCTGATTGTGCACACCTGGAACAAACACTATTCTAATCATTACCTCAATTTAAAAAATTAAAACCACGAACAACATTTAATGAGACATAAACTTATTGAGGTTATCCCTGGCACATTCCATTCTAATTTACAACCTAGGAAAACCACTTTCAGGAAGGCTCTTCTGCCCTAATAACCAGATTTGTGAATGGAGAAATGCTGCGGCCTGGTGGCCGTTTCCCACAAAAGCAGCTTTAAACACAGGGCTAACGGTCACTTAAGATTCACAGGAATTGTAGGGCTGTCAATGACACGTGTCGTCAAAAAATGTCCTGGGTAAGTTATGGCCAAAAAAGTTCACAACACAGAGAATTTTTCAAGAAAACAATTTGAAGAGGTAAGTTTTACTCACTCTTTCATTTCCAAAAACAAAGAGGAACATGGATAAAAGCTCAATATCAGGCATTATTGGTTGGATGCAAATCCAAACTACAAAAAGATGTCGCCACCCAATATTCAAAATGCCATCAGTAAAATGTCTACAAACTATGAATGCTGACGGGTGTGTGGAGAAATGCATACCCACTATGCTGTTGGTTGGAAGTAAACTGGTAACAGCTAATTAGAAGAGAATGGAGCTGCATTTATAAGGTAAAAATTGAGCTATCATATGATGCGGCCGATCCCCTAATGGGCCTATACCTTAAGAAGACCAGAATCGGAAAGACACAGACAGGCAAACATGCACTGCAGCAATATTTACAATAGCCTAGACATGCAAGCAAACAAGATGTCCATCAACAGACAAATGGACAAAGAAGAAGTAGTGTATGTACTGATTTGAATATTAGCCTCGGAATAAAATGAACAATGCCATTTTCATGACTACAGATGAGCCTAGAAATAATCATATTATGTCAAGTAAGTGAAAAGGGAATCGCAAATATCCCATGATATCATTTATAGATGTTATCCTAAGATTGCTACCAATGAACATATTTCCACAGAGAAAGACACTCACAGACTTATAAACAAACTAATGGTTAACCAAAATGAAAGGTGGGAGGATCGATAAATTAGGATTATGGGGGTAACATACATATACTAATATATGTTAACATACATACATTAACGTATGTTAAATGTCTATAAACATATAAACTATATGAATTATATAATCTCCAATATATATAAAGTATATAATGACCAAACACCTACCAAATACCAAGGGAGGTCTACTCAACACTCTGTAATAACATACATGGTAACAGGATCCGAAGATGAACAGATATATGTAGGAATAATTGACCAGATTCTGTACTGCCAGACAATCACAAGACTCTAATCAAAATTACTCCAGTCAGAAATATAAATTCAATGTAAAAAACCAACATAAGTAAGGAGAAATAAACTGGGGGTTTGTCTGAGCACATTCTACTCTAATTTACAACCGAGAAACACGACGTCCAGGAAGACTCTGTTGCCCTAGAAACAAGAGTTGAGAACGTAATAATGCTGCCGCTTTGTGGCTGTTTCCCACAGCAGCAGCTTTCAACACGTTGCTAATGGTCACTTAACATTCGCAAGGACTGCAGGGCTGTAAATGACACATGCCCTCAAAAAATGCCCTGGGGTAGGGAATAGCCAAGAAAATTCAACACCTGACAAATTTTTCAAGAAGTCAATATGAAGAGGGAAGTTGTACTCACTCTTTTAAAAAAAGGAAAAAAGAAAAAAGAGAACATGTGTAAAGCTCAGTATAAGGAATTATTAGGCTCATGCAAATCCAACCTCCGAAAAGGTTTCACCGCACACCAGTCAAATGACCATCAGCAAAAAGTCTACAATCTATAAATGCTGAAGGGGTTTTAGAGAACTGTGTACCTTCTAGCTGCTGGTGGGATGGAAAGTGGTAACAGCACTAATGAAAACTGAATGGAGCTGCTTTAAAAGGTAAAAATTGAGCTACCATATGATCCGGCAGGGCCCCTTCTGGGCCTATAACCTAAGACCACCAGAATCGGAAAGACAGAGGCAGGCAAATGTGCACTGCAGCAATATTTAAATAGCCAACACATGGACGCAAAAAAAAAGGTCCATAAACCGATGAATGGACAAAGAAGACGTGGTATATGTACGGAATGGAATGTTAGCCACGAAAAAAATCAAACAGTGCCGTTTGCAGCACCACAGACGAGCCTACAGATAATCACACAACGTGAAGTAAGTCAAAATGCGAAAGACAACTGTCCCATGATATCACTTATGTTATCTGAAAATTCATGAAAATGAACATATTTCCATAGAGAAAGACAGTCTCAGATTGAGAAGGCAAACTTATGGTTAAGCCAGTGAAAAGGTGTGACGAATGCATAAATTCGGATATTGGGTTAACAAACATATACTAATACATATAAAATATATCACCA
Source organism: Balaenoptera ricei (assembly GCF_028023285.1). Taxonomy (NCBI): domain Eukaryota; kingdom Metazoa; phylum Chordata; class Mammalia; order Artiodactyla; family Balaenopteridae; genus Balaenoptera; species Balaenoptera ricei. The sequence continues at coordinate 82,414,940 of NC_082647.1, forward strand.
CCCAAGACCTATGGAATACCAAGAGGGGTCTACTCAACACTCTGTAATAACCTACATGGAAAAGGACACAAAGATCAAGATATATATATATGTGTAGGTGTAAATGAACAAGATTCTGCACACCTAGAACAAACGACATTTTAAAATCCAATTTGCTCTGATCAATACTAAAAATTAAAGACATAAACAAGAATTAAGGAGGCTGAAACTTATGGGGGCTTGTCCTGGCACATTCCACTCTAATCTGCAACCTAAAAGCACAACTTGCAGGAAGGTTCTGTTTCCCTAGCAAGCAGAGTTGGTAACGCAGAAATGCTGCCACCCTAAGGCCGTTTCCTCAAACAGCAGCTTTAAATCCACTGCTAATGGTCACTAATATTGCCAAGGACTGCAGGGGTGTAAACGAGACATGCCCTCCAAAAATGTCCTGGGGTACGGAATGGCCAAAAAATTCAAACACAGCAAATTTTTCAACAAGGCAATTTGAAGGATGTTGATAAAAGCTCGACATCAGGATTTATTAGACACATGCAAATCCAACCTACCCAAAGGTATCACCTCACACCGGTCAGAATGACCATCAGCAAAAAGTCTACAAACAGTAGATGTTGAAGAAGTTGTGGAGAATAGCATAACCTCTAGGTCTAAGTGGGATGTAAACTGGTAAGAGCCAATAAAAGGAATAGAATGGCAGTGCGTTTGAAGGTAAAAATTGAGTTACCATATGATCCAGAAGGCCCACTATTGGGCCTGTAACCTGTGAAGGCCAGAATCAAAAAGACACAGGATGGAAAATCGTGTAGTGCATCAGTATTTACAATAGCCAAGACATGGAAGCAACAAAAATGTCCATCATCAGATGAATGGACGAAAAAGAGGTCCACGTACACAATGCAATATTAGACAGGGAAAAGAATGAAACAATGCTGTTTGCAGCACCATAGATGAGGCTAGAGATAATCACACATCTTGAAGTAAGTCAGAAAGCGAGAGACACATATCCTATGATATCACGTATAGGTGTTATCTAAAAATTGATATTAATGAACTTATTTCCACAGAGAAGGACACTCACGTATTCAGAACACAAACTTGTGGTTAACCAAGCGGAAAGGTGTGACGAATGTATAACGGAGGATATTGGGTTTTAACAGACATATGCTAATACTTATAAAATATAGAATCACCAAAAACATACCGAATACCAAGAGAGGTCTACACAACATTCTGTCATTACCTATATGGAAGAGGATCCAAACATGAAAAGATATATGTATCAATGAAACAGATTCTGTACACCTAGAACAAACACAACATTGCAATCAAATTTGCTCTGATAAAAATGAAAATTAAACTAAGAATACCAACAACAAATAAGTAGCCATAAGTTTTGGGGGGTTTGTCCTGGCACATTCCACTCTAATTTACAACCTACAAACAGGACTTCCAGGAAGGCTCTGTTGCCCTAGTAACCAGAGTTGGGAGTATAGACATGCGGCCGCCTTGTGGCCGTTTCCTGTAACAGCAGCTTTAAACCCAGTGCTAATGGGTACTTAATATTCACAATTACTACAGAGTTGTAAATGACACCTGCCCTCAAAAAATATCCAGGTGTAGGTAATGGCCACAGGAATTCAGAACACGGCAAATTTTTCAAGGAAACAATTTGAAGAGGTAAGTTTTTCTGTTCAACTTTAAAAAAAAAGAAAAGAAAACGGACGTGGATTAAAAGCTCAATATCAGGAAGTATTAGATGCATGCAAATCTAAACTACACAAAGGTATCACCACCCAACACTCCAAATGCCATCAGTAAAAAGTCTACAAACAATAAATGCTGAAGGGGTTTTAGAGGACTGTGTACCCTCTAGTTGCTGGTGGGATGTCAACTGGTAACAGCCAGTAGTGAGAACAGAATGGAGGTGCGTTTAAAGGTAAAAATTAGACTACCATATGATCTGGTAGGCCCACTGCTGGGCCTATCCCCGGAGAAGACCAGAATCCAAAAGACACAGGCTGGCAATCCTGCACTGCATCAATATTTAGCATAGCCAAGAGTGGGAAGAAACCAAAATGTCCATCAACAGATGAATGCCCAAAGAAGAACTGGTCCATGTACACAATGGAATATTCAGCATGGAAAAGAATGAAACACTGCTCTTTGCAGCACCATAGGTGAGCCTAGATATAATCACAGAACATGAGGTAAGTCGGAAAGCAGACGACAAATATCCTGTGATATCGCTTATAGGCGTTACCTAACAACTGACACAAATGAACATATTTCCACAGAGAAAGACACTCACGGACTTGGAAAACAAACTATGGTTATGTAAAAGGAAAGCTGGGAGCAATGGATAAATGAAGATTAGGGTTACCATACGTATACAAATATATATTAAATACATATATCAAAAAGACCAACCGTATACCAAGGAAGGTCTACTGAACTCGCTGTAAAAATTTATACGGGGGCTTCCCTGGTGGCGCCGTGGTTAAGAATCCGCCTGCCAGTGCAGGGGACATGGGTTCGATCCCTGGTCCAGGAAGATCCCACATGCTGCAGAGCAAATAAGCCCGTGCACCACAACTACTGAGCCTGCGCTCTAGAGCCCAGGAGCCACAACTACTGAGCCCACGTGCCACAACTACTGAAGTCCGCATGCCTAGAGACCGTGCTCTGCAACAAGACAAGCCACTGCAGGGAGAAGCCCGTGCAGCGCAATGGAGAGTAGCCCCCGCTCACCGCAACTAGAAAAAGCCCACATGCAGCAGCGAAGATCCAACTCAGCCAAAAATAAATAATTAAATTAAATAAATTTATTAAAAAATAATAGTAATTTACATGGGAAGAGGATCTGCACATGAATAGATATATATAATATTCAATTGAACCTGATTGTGCACACCTGGAACAAACACTATTCTAATCATTACCCCAATTTAAAAAATTAAAACCACGAACAACATTTAATGAGACATAAACTTATTGAGGTTATCCCTGGCACATTGCATTCTAATTTACAACCTAGGAAAACCACTTTCAGGAAGGCTCTTCTGCCCTAATAACCAGATTTGGGAATGGAGAAATGCTGCGGCCTGGTGGCCGTTTCCCACAAAAGCAGCTTTAAACACAGGGCTAACGGTCACTTAAGATTCACAGGAATTGTAGGGCTGTCAATGACACGTGTCGTCAAAAAATGTCCTGGGTAGGTTATGGCCAAAAAAGTTCACAACACAGAGAATTTTTCAAGAAAACAATTTGAAGAGGTAAGTTTTACTCACTCTTTTATTTCCAAAAACAAAGAGGAACATGGATAAAAGCTCAATATCAGGCATTATTGGTTGGATGCAAATCCAAACTACAAAAAGATGTCGCCACCCAACATTCAAAATGCCATCAGTAAAATGTCTACAAACTATGAATGCTGACGGGTGTGTGGAGAAATGCATACCCGCTATGCTGTTGGTTGGAAGTAAACTGGTAACAGCTAATTAGGAGAAGAGAATGGAGCTGCATTTATAAGGTAAAAATTGAGCTATCATATGATGCGGCCGATCCCCTAATGGGCCTATACCTTAAGAAGACCAGAATCGGAAAGACACAGACAGGGAAACATGCACTGCAGCAATATTTACAATAGCCTAGACATGCAAGCAAACAAGATGTCCATCAACAGACAAATGGACAAAGAAGAAGTAGTGTATGTACCGATTTGAATATTAGCCTCGGAATAAAATGAACAATGCCATTTTCATGACTACAGATGAGCCTAGAAATAATCATATTAGGTCAAGTAAGTGAAAAGGCAATCACAAATATCCCATGATATCATTTATAGATGTTATCCTAAGATTGCTACCAATGAACATATTTCCACAGAGAAAGACACTCACAGACTTATAAACAAACTAATGGTTAACCAAAATGAAAGGTGGGAGGATCGATAAATTAGGATTATGGGGGTAACATACATATACTAATATATGTTAACATATATACATTAACGTATGTTAAATGTCTATAAACATATAAACTATATGAATTCTATAATCTCCAATATATATAAAGTATATAATGACCAAACACCTACCAAATACCAAGGGAGGCCTACTCAACACTCTGTAATAACATACATGGTAACAGGATCCGAAGATGAACAGATATATGTATGAATAATTGACCAGATTCTGTACTGCCAGACAATCACAAGACTCTAATCAAAATTACTCCAGTCAGAAATATACATTCAATGTAAAAAACCAACATAAGTAAGGAGAAATAAACTGGGGGTTTGTCTGAGCACATTCTACTCTAATTTACAACCGAGAAACACGACGTCCAGGAAGACTCTGTTGCCCTAGTAACAAGAGTTGAGAACGTAATAATGCTGCCGCCTTGTGGCTGTTTCTCACAACAGCAGCTTTCAACACCGCCAAATGTCACTTAACATTCACAAGGACTGCAGGGCTGTAAATATCACCTGCCCTCAAAAAATGTCCTTGGGTAGGGAATAGCCAAGAAAATACAACACATGACAAATTTTTCAAGAAGTCAATATGAAGAGGGAAGTTGTACTCACTCTTTAAAAAACAAGAAAAATAGAAAGAAAAGGACATGCCTAAAGTGCAGTATAAGGAATTATTAGACGCATGCAAATCAACCTCCGAAAAGGTTTCACCGCACACCAGTCAAATGACCATCAGCAAAAAGTCTACAAACTATAAATGCTGAAGGGGTTTTAGAGAACTGTGTACCTTCTAGCTGCTGGTGGGATGGAATGCGGTAACAGCACTAATGAAAATAGAATGGAGGTGCTTTAAAAGGTAAAAATTGAGTTACCATATGATCCGGCAGGGCACCTTCTGGGCCTGTAACTTAAGACCACCAGAATCGGAAAGACAGAAGCAGGCAAATGTGCACTGCAGCAATATTTAAATAGCCAAGACATGGAAGCAAAAAAAGGTCCATGAACAGATAAATGGACAAAGAACAAGTGGTATATGTACAGAATGGAATATTAGCCATGAAAAAAATAAAACAATGCCATTTGCAGCACCACAGAGGAGGCTAGAGATAATCACACAACTTGAAATAAGTCAGAAAGCAAGAGACACATATCCTATGATATCACGTATAGGTGATTCCGGAAAATTGATATTAATGAACTTATTTCCACAGAGAAGGACAGTCACGTATTCAGAACACAAACTTGTGGTTAACCAAGCGGAAAGGTGTGACGAATGTATAACGCAGGATATTGGGTTTTAATAGACATATGGTAATATTTATAAAATATAGAATCACCAAACACATACCAAATACCAAGAGAGGTCTACACAACATTCTGTAAAGCCTATATGGAACAGGATCCAAACATGAAAAGATATATGTATAAATGAAACAGATTCTGTACACCTAGAACAAACACAACATTGCAATCAAATTTGCTCTGATAAAAATGAAAATTAAACTAAGAATACCAACAACAAATAAGTAGCCATAAGTTTTGGGAGGTTTGTCCTGGCGCATTCCACTCTAATTTACAACCTAGGAAAACCACTTTCAGGAAGGCTCTTCTGCCCTCGTAACCAGATTTGGGAATGGAGAAAGGCTGCCGCCTGGTGGCCTTTTCCCACAACAGCAGCTTTAAACACAGGGCTAACGGTCACTTAAGATTCTCAGCAATGGTAGAGCTGTAAATGACACGTGTCCTCAAAAAATGTCCTGGGCAGGTAATGGCCAAAACAGTTCACAACACAGAGAATTTTTCAAGAAAACAATTTGAAGAGGTAAGTTTTACTCACTCTTTTATTTTAAAAAAAAGAGGAACATGGATAAAAGCTCAATATCAGGCATTATTGGTTGGATGCAAATCCAAACTACAAAAAGATGTCACCACCCAATATTCAAAATGCCATCAGTAAAAAGTCTACAAACTATGAATGCTGACGGGTGTGTGGAGAAATGCATACCCGCTATGCTGTTGGTTGGAAGTAAACTGGTAACAGCTAATTAGGAGAACAGAATGGAGCTGCATTTAAAAGGTAAAAATTGAGCTACCATATGATGCGGCCGATCCCCTAATGGGCCTATACCTTAAGAAGACCAGAATCGGAAAGACACAGACAGGCAAACATGCACTGCAGCAATATTTACAATAGCCTAGACATGCAAGCAAACAAGATGTCCATCAACAGACAAATGGACAAAGAAGAAGTAGTGTATGTACCGATTTGAATATTAGCCTCGGAATAAAATGAACAATGCCATTTTCATGACTACAGATGAGCCTAGAAATAATCATATTAGGTCAAGTAAGTGAAAAGGCAATCACAAATATCCCATGATATCATTTATAGATGTTATCCTAAGATTGCTACCAATGAACATATTTCCACAGAGAAAGACACTCACAGACTTATAAACAAACTAATGGTTAACCAAAATGAAAGGTGGGAGGATCGATAAATTAGGATTATGGGGGTAACATACATATACTAATATATGTTAACATACATACATTAACGTATGTTAAATGTCTATAAACATATAAACTATATGAATTCTATAATCTCCAATATATATAAAGTATATAATGACCAAACACCTACCAAATACCAAGGGAGGTCTACTCAACACTCTGTAATAACATACATGGTAACAGGATCCGAAGATGAACAGATATATGCATGAATAATTGACCAGATTCTGTACTGCCAGACAATCACAAGACTCTAATCAAAATTACTCCAGTCAGAAATATAAATTCAATGTAAAAAACCAACATAAGTAAGGAGAAATAAACTGGGGGTTTGTCTGAGCACATTCTACTCTAATTTACAACCGAGAAACACGACGTCCAGGAAGACTCTGTTGCCCTAGTAACAAGAGTTGAGAACGTAATAATGCTGCCGCTTTGTGGCTGTTTCCCACAGCAGCAGCTTTCAACACGGTGCTAATGGTCACTTAACATTCACAAGGACTGCAGGGCTGTAAATGACACCTGCCCTCAAAAAATGCCCTGGGGTAGGGAATAGCCAAGAAAATTCAACACCTGACAAATTTTTCAAGAAGTCAATATGAAGAGGGAAGTTGTACTCACTCTTTTAAAAAAAGGAAAAAAGAAAAAAGAGGACATGTGTAAAGCTCAGTATAAGGAATTATTAGGCTCATGCAAATCCAACCTCCGAAAAGGTTTCACCGCACACCAGTCAAATGACCATCAGCAAAAAGTCTACAAACTATAAATGCTGAAGGGGTTTTAGAGAACTGTGTACCTTCTAGCTGCTGGTGGGATGGAAAGTGGTAACAGCACTAATGAAAACTGAATGGAGCTGCTTTAAAAGGTAAAAATTGAGCTACCATATGATCCGGCAGGGCCCCTTCTGGGCCTATAACCTAAGACCACCAGAATCGGAAAGACAGAGGCAGGCAAATGTGCACTGCAGCAATATTTAAATAGCCAAGACATGGACGCAAAAAAAAAAGGTCCATAAACCGATGAATGGACAAAGAAGACGTGGTATATGTACAGAATGGAATGTTAGCCACGAAAAAAATCAAACAGTGCCGTTTGCAGCACCACAGACGAGCCTACAGATAATCACACAACGTGAAGTAAGTCAAAATGCGAAAGACAAATGTCCCATGATATCACTTATGTTATCTGAAAATTCATAAAAATGAACATATTTCCATAGAGAAAGACAGTCTCAGATTGAGAAGGCAAACTTATGGTTAAGCCAGTGAAAAGGTGTGACGAATGCATAAATTCGGATATTGGGTTAACAAACATATACTAATACATATAAAATATATCATCACCCAAGACCTATGGAATACCAAGAGGGGTCTACTCAACACTCTAATAACCTACATGGAAAAGGACACAAAGATCAAGATATATATATATGTGTAGGTGTAAATGAACAAGATTCTGCACACCTAGAACAAACGACATTTTGAAATCCAATTTGCTCTGATCAATACTAAAAATTAAAGACATAAACAAGAATTAAGGAGGCTGAAACTTATGGGGGCTTGTCCTGGCACATTCCACTCTAATCTGCAACCTAAAAGCACAACTTGCAGGAAGGTTCTGTTTCCCTAGCAAGCAGAGTTGGTAACGCAGAAATGCTGCCACCCTAAGGCCGTTTCCTCAAACAGCAGCTTTAAATCCACTGCTAATGGTCACTAATATTGCCAAGGACTGCAGGGGTGTAAACGAGACATGCCCTCCAAAAATGTCCTGGGGTACGGAATGGCCAAAAAATTCAAACACAGCAAATTTTTCAACAAGGCAATTTGAAGGATGTTGATAAAAGCTCGACATCAGGAATTATTAGACACATGCAAATCCAACCTACCCAAAGGTATCACCTCACACCGGTCAGAATGACCATCAGCAAAAAGTCTACAAACAGTAGATGTTGAAGAAGTTGTGGAGAATAGCATAACCTCTAGGTCTAAGTGGGATGTAAACTGGTAAGAGCCAATAAAAGGAATAGAATGGCAGTGCGTTTGAAGGTAAAAATTGAGTTACCATATGATCCAGAAGGCCCACTATTGGGCCTGTAACCTGTGAAGGCCAGAATCAAAAAGACACAGGATGGAAAATCGTGTAGTGCATCAGTATTTACAATAGCCAAGACATGGAAGCAACAAAAATGTCCATCATCAGATGAATGGACGAAAAAGAGGTCCACGTACACAATGCAATATTAGACAGGGAAAAGAATGAAACAATGCTGTTTGCAGCACCATAGATGAGGCTAGAGATAATCACACATCTTGAAGTAAGTCAGAAAGCGAGAGACACATATCCTATGATATCACGTATAGGTGTTATCTAAAAATTGATATTAATGAACTTATTTCCACAGAGAAGGACACTCACGTATTCAGAACACAAACTTGTGGTTAACCAAGCGGAAAGGTGTGACGAATGTATAACGGAGGATATTGGGTTTTAACAGACATATGCTAATACTTATAAAATATAGAATCACCAAAAACATACCGAATACCAAGAGAGGTCTACACAACATTCTGTCATTACCTATATGGGACAGGATCCAAACATGAAAAGATGTATGTATCAATGAAACAGATTCTGTACACCTAGAACAAACACAACATTGCAATCAAATTTGCTCTGATAAAAATGAAAATTAAACTAAGAATACCAACAACAAATAAGTAGCCATAAGTTTTGGGGGGTTTGTCCTGGAACATTCCACTCTAATTTACAACCTACAAACAGGACTTCCAGGAAGGCTCTGTTGCCCTAGTAACCAGAGTTGGGAGTATAGACATGCGGCCGCCTTGTGGCCGTTTCCTGTAACAGCAGCTTTAAACCCAGTGCTAATGGGTACTTAATAGTCACAATTACTACAGAGTTGTAAATGACACCTGCCCTCAAAAAATATCCAGGTGTAGGTAATGGCCACAGGAATTCAGAACACGGCAAATTTTTCAAGGAAACAATTTGAAGAGGTAAGTTTTTCTGTTTAACTTTAAAAAAAAAAGAAAAGAAAACGGACGTGGATTAAAAGCTCAATATCAGGAAGTATTAGATGCATGCAAATCTAAACTACACAAAGGTATCACCACCCAACACTCCAAATGCCATCAGTAAAAAGTCTACAAACAATAAATGCTGAAGGGGTTTTAGAGGACTGTGTACCCTCTAGTTGCTGGTGGGATGTCAACTGGTAACAGCCAGTAGTGAGAACAGAATGGAGGTGCGTTTAAAGGTAAAAATTAGACTACCATATGATCTGGTAGGCCCACTGCTGGGCCTATCCCCGGAGAAGACCAGAATCCAAAAGACACAGGCTGGCAATCCTGCACTGCATCAATATTTAGCATAGCCAAGAGTGGGAAGAAACCAAAATGTCCATCAACAGATGAATGCCCAAAGAAGAACTGGTCCATGTACACAATGGAATATTCAGCATGGAAAAGAATGAAACACTGCTCTTTGCAGCACCATAGGTGAGCCTAGATATAATCACAGAACATGAGGTAAGTCGGAAAGCAGACGACAAATATCCTGTGATATCACTTATAGGCGTTACCTAACAACTGACACAAATGAACATATTTCCACAGAGAAAGACACTCACGGACTTGGAAAACAAACTATGGTTATGTAAAAGGAAAGCTGGGAGCAATGGATAAATGAAGATTAGGGTTACCATACGTATACAAATACATATTAAATACATATATCAAAAAGACCAACCATATACCAAGGAAGGTCTACTGAACTCGCTGTAATAATTTATACGGGGGCTTCCCTGGTGGCGCCGTGGTTAAGAATCCGCCTGCCAGTGCAGGGGACATGGGTTCGATCCCTGGTCCAGGAAGATCCCACATGCTGCAGAGCAAATAAGCCCGTGCACCACAACTACTGAGCCTGCGCTCTAGAGCCCAGGAGCCACAACTACTGAGCCCATGTGCCACAACTACTGAAGCCCGCATGCCTAGAGACCATGCTCTGCAACAAGACAAGCCACTGCAGGGAGAAGCCCGTGCAGCGCAATGGAGAGTAGCCCCCACTCACCGCAACTAGAGAAAGCCCACATGCAGCAGCGAAGATCCAACTCAGCCAAAAATAAATAATTAAATTAAATAAATTTATTAAAAAAATAATAGTAATTTACATGGGAAGAGGATCTGCACATGAATAGATATATATAATATTCAATTGAACCTGATTGTGCACACCTGGAACAAACACTATTCTAATCATTACCCCAATTTAAAAAATTAAAACCACGAACAACAATTAATGAGACATAAACTTATTGGGGTTATCCCTGGCACATTCCATTCTAATTTACAACCTAGGAAAACCACTTTCAGGAAGGCTCTTCTGCCCTCGTAACCAGATTTGGGAATGGAGAAATGCTGCCGCCTGGTGGCCGTTTCCTACAAAAGCAGCTTTAAACACAGGGCTAACGGTCACTTAAGATTCACAGGAATTGTAGGGCTGTCAATGACACGTGTCGTCAAAAAATGTCCTGGGTAGGTAATGGCCAAAAAAGTTCACAACACAGAGAATTTTTCAAGAAAACAATTTGAAGAGGTAAGTTTTACTCACTCTTTTATTTCCAAAAAAAAGAGGAACATGGATAAAAGCTCAATATCAGGCATTATTGGTTGGATGCAAATCCAAACTACAAAAAGATGTCGCCACCCAATATTCAAAATGCCATCAGTAAAAAGTCTACAAACTATGAATGCTGACGGGTGTGTGGAGAAATGCATACCCGCTATGCTGTTGGTTGGAAGTAAACTGGTAACAGCTAATTAGGAGAACAGAATGGAGCTGCATTTAAAAGGTAAAAATTGAGCTACCATATGATGCGGCCGATCCCTTAATGGGCCTATACCTTAAGAAGACCAGAATCGGAAAGACACAGACAGGCAAACATGCACTGCAGCAATATTTACAATAGCCTAGACATGCAAGCAAACAAGATGTCCATCAACAGACAAATGGACAAAGAAGAAGTAGTGTATGTACCGATTTGAATATTAGCCTCGGAATAAAATGAACAATGCCATTTTCATGACTACAGATGAGCCTAGAAATAATCATATTAGGTCAAGTAAGTGAAAAGGCAATCACAAATATCCCATGATATCATTTATAGATGTTATCCTAAGATTGCTACCAATGAACATATTTCCACAGAGAAAGACACTCACAGACTTATAAACAAACTAATGGTTAACCAAAATGAAAGGTGGGAGGATCGATAAATTAGGATTATGGGGGTAACATACATATACTAATATATGTTAACATACATACATTAACGTATGTTAAATGTCTATAAACATATAAACTATATGAATTATATAATCTCCAATATATATAAAGTATATAATGACCAAACACCTACCAAATACCAAGGGAGGTCGACTCAACACTCTGTAATAACATACATGGTAACAGGATCCGAAGATGAACAGATATATGCATGAATAATTGACCAGATTCTGTACTGCCAGACAATCACAAGACTCTAATCAAAATTACTCCAGTCAGAAATATAAATTCAATGTAAAAAACCAACATAAGTAAGGAGAAATAAACTGGGGGTTTGTCTGAGCACATTCTACTCTAATTTACAACCGAGAAACACGACGTCCAGGAAGACTCTGTTGCCCTAGTAACAAGAGTTGAGAACGTAATAATGCTGCCGCTTTGTGGCTGTTTCCCACAGCAGCAGCTTTCAACACGGTGCTAATGGTCACTTAACATTCACAAGGACTGCAGGGCTGTAAATGACACCTGCCCTCAAAAAATGCCCTGGGGTAGGGAATAGCCAAGAAAATTCAACACCTGACAAATTTTTCAAGAAGTCAATATGAAGAGGGAAGTTGTACTCACTCTTTTAAAAAAAGGAAAAAAGAAAAAAGAGGACATGTGTAAAGCTCAGTATAAGGAATTATTAGGCTCATGCAAATCCAACCTCCGAAAAGGTTTCACCGCACACCAGTCAAATGACCATCAGCAAAAAGTCTACAAACTATAAATGCTGAAGGGGTTTTAGAGAACTGTGTACCTCCTAGCTGCTGGTGGGATGGAAAGTGGTAACAGCACTAATGAAAACTGAATGGAGCTGCTTTAAAAGGTAAAAATTGAGCTACCATATGATCCGGCAGGGCCCCTTCTGGGCCTATAACCTAAGACCACCAGAATCGGAAAGACAGAGGCAGGCAAATGTGCACTGCAGCAATATTTAAATAGCCAAGACATGGACGCAAAAAAAAAAGGTCCATAAACCGATGAATGGACAAAGAAGACGTGGTATATGTACAGAATGGAATGTTAGCCACGAAAAAAATCAAACAGTGCCGTTTGCAGCACCACAGACGAGCCTACAGATAATCACACAACGTGAAGTAAGTCAAAATGCGAAAGACAAATGTCCCATGATATCACTTATGTTATCTGAAAATTCATTAAAATGAACATATTTCCATAGAGAAAGACAGTCTCAGATTGAGAAGGCAAACTTATGGTTAAGCCAGTGAAAAGGTGTGACGAATGCATAAATTCGGATATTGGGTTAACAAACATATACTAATACATATAAAATATATCATCACCCAAGACCTATGGAATACCAAGAGGGGTCTACTCAACACTCTGTAATAACCTACATGGAAAAGGACACAAAGATCAAGATATATATATATGTGTAGGTGTAAATGAACAAGATTCTGCACACCTAGAACAAACGACATTTTGAAATCCAATTTGCTCTGATCAATACTAAAAATTAAAGACATAAACAAGAATTAAGGAGGCTGAAACTTATGGGGGCTTGTCCTGGCACATTCCACTCTAATCTGCAACCTAAAAGCACAACTTGCAGGAAGGTTCTGTTTCCCTAGCAAGCAGAGTTGGTAACGCAGAAATGCTGCCACCCTAAGGCCGTTTCCTCAAACAGCAGCTTTAAATCCACTGCTAATGGTCACTAATATTGCCAAGGACTGCAGGGGTGTAAACGAGACATGCCCTCCAAAAATGTCCTGGGGTACGGAATGGCCAAAAAATTCAAACACAGCAAATTTTTCAACAAGGCAATTTGAAGGATGTTGATAAAAGCTCGACATCAGGAATTATTAGACACATGCAAATCCAACCTACCCAAAGGTATCACCTCACACCGGTCAGAATGACCATCAGCAAAAAGTCTACAAACAGTAGATGTTGAAGAAGTTGTGGAGAATAGCATAACCTCTAGGTCTAAGTGGGATGTAAACTGGTAAGAGCCAATAAAAGGAATAGAATGGCAGTGCGTTTGAAGGTAAAAATTGAGTTACCATATGATCCAGAAGGCCCACTATTGGGCCTGTAACCTGTGAAGGCCAGAATCAAAAAGACACAGGATGGAAAATCGTGTAGTGCATCAGTATTTACAATAGCCAAGACATGGAAGCAACAAAAATGTCCATCATCAGATGAATGGACGAAAAAGAGGTCCACGTACACAATGCAATATTAGACAGGGAAAAGAATGAAACAATGCTGTTTGCAGCACCATAGATGAGGCTAGAGATAATCACACATCTTGAAGTAAGTCAGAAAGCGAGAGACACATATCCTATGATATCACGTATAGGTGTTATCTAAAAATTGATATTAATGAACTTATTTCCACAGAGAAGGACACTCACGTATTCAGAACACAAACTTGTGGTTAACCAAGCGGAAAGGTGTGACGAATGTATAACGGAGGATATTGGGTTTTAACAGACATATGCTAATACTTATAAAATATAGAATCACCAAAAACATACCGAATACCAAGAGAGGTCTACACAACATTCTGTCATTACCTATATGGGACAGGATCCAAACATGAAAAGATGTATGTATCAATGAAACAGATTCTGTACACCTAGAACAAACACAACATTGCAATCAAATTTGCTCTGATAAAAATGAAAATTAAACTAAGAATACCAACAACAAATAAGTAGCCATAAGTTTTGGGGGGTTTGTCCTGGCACATTCCACTCTAATTTACAACCTACAAACAGGACTTCCAGGAAGGCTCTGTTGCCCTAGTAACCAGAGTTGGGAGTATAGACATGCGGCCGCCTTGTGGCCGTTTCCTGTAACAGCAGCTTTAAACCCAGTGCTAATGGGTACTTAATAGTCACAATTACTACAGAGTTGTAAATGACACCTGCCCTCAAAAAATATCCAGGTGTAGGTAATGGCCACAGGAATTCAGAACACGGCAAATTTTTCAAGGAAACAATTTGAAGAGGTAAGTTTTTCTGTTTAACTTTAAAAAAAAAAGAAAAGAAAACGGACGTGGATTAAAAGCTCAATATCAGGAAGTATTAGATGCATGCAAATCTAAACTACACAAAGGTATCACCACCCAACACTCCAAATGCCATCAGTAAAAAGTCTACAAACAATAAATGCTGAAGGGGTTTTAGAGGACTGTGTACCCTCTAGTTGCTGGTGGGATGTCAACTGGTAACAGCCAGTAGTGAGAACAGAATGGAGGTGCGTTTAAAGGTAAAAATTAGACTACCATATGATCTGGTAGGCCCACTGCTGGGCCTATCCCCGGAGAAGACCAGAATCCAAAAGACACAGGCTGGCAATCCTGCACTGCATCAATATTTAGCATAGCCAAGAGTGGGAAGAAACCAAAATGTCCATCAACAGATGAATGCCCAAAGAAGAACTGGTCCATGTACACAATGGAATATTCAGCATGGAAAAGAATGAAACACTGCTCTTTGCAGCACCATAGGTGAGCCTAGATATAATCACAGAACATGAGGTAAGTCGGAAAGCAGACGACAAATATCCTGTGATATCACTTATAGGCGTTACCTAACAACTGACACAAATGAACATATTTCCACAGAGAAAGACACTCACGGACTTGGAAAACAAACTATGGTTATGTAAAAGGAAAGCTGGGAGCAATGGATAAATGAAGATTAGGGTTACCATACGTATACAAATACATATTAAATACATATATCAAAAAGACCAACCATATACCAAGGAAGGTCTACTGAACTCGCTGTAATAATTTATACGGGGGCTTCCCTGGTGGCGCCGTGGTTAAGAATCCGCCTGCCAGTGCAGGGGACATGGGTTCGATCCCTGGTCCAGGAAGATCCCACATGCTGCAGAGCAAATAAGCCCGTGCACCACAACTACTGAGCCTGCGCTCTAGAGCCCAGGAGCCACAACTACTGAGCCCATGTGCCACAACTACTGAAGCCCGCATGCCTAGAGACCATGCTCTGCAACAAGACAAGCCACTGCAGGGAGAAGCCCGTGCAGCGCAATGGAGAGTAGCCCCCACTCACCGCAACTAGAGAAAGCCCACATGCAGCAGCGAAGATCCAACTCAGCCAAAAATAAATAATTAAATTAAATAAATTTATTAAAAAAATAATAGTAATTTACATGGGAAGAGGATCTGCACATGAATAGATATATATAATATTCAATTG
Source organism: Balaenoptera ricei (assembly GCF_028023285.1). Taxonomy (NCBI): domain Eukaryota; kingdom Metazoa; phylum Chordata; class Mammalia; order Artiodactyla; family Balaenopteridae; genus Balaenoptera; species Balaenoptera ricei. The sequence continues at coordinate 82,430,963 of NC_082647.1, forward strand.
AACCTGATTGTGCACACCTGGAACAAACACTATTCTAATCATTACCCCAATTTAAAAAATTAAAACCACGAACAACAATTAATGAGACATAAACTTATTGGGGTTATCCCTGGCACATTCCATTCTAATTTACAACCTAGGAAAACCACTTTCAGGAAGGCTCTTCTGCCCTCGTAACCAGATTTGGGAATGGAGAAATGCTGCCGCCTGGTGGCCGTTTCCTACAAAAGCAGCTTTAAACACAGGGCTAACGGTCACTTAAGATTCACAGGAATTGTAGGGCTGTCAATGACACGTGTCGTCAAAAAATGTCCTGGGTAGGTAATGGCCAAAAAAGTTCACAACACAGAGAATTTTTCAAGAAAACAATTTGAAGAGGTAAGTTTTACTCACTCTTTTATTTCCAAAAAAAAGAGGAACATGGATAAAAGCTCAATATCAGGCATTATTGGTTGGATGCAAATCCAAACTACAAAAAGATGTCGCCACCCAATATTCAAAATGCCATCAGTAAAAAGTCTACAAACTATGAATGCTGACGGGTGTGTGGAGAAATGCATACCCGCTATGCTGTTGGTTGGAAGTAAACTGGTAACAGCTAATTAGGAGAACAGAATGGAGCTGCATTTAAAAGGTAAAAATTGAGCTACCATATGATGCGGCCGATCCCTTAATGGGCCTATACCTTAAGAAGACCAGAATCGGAAAGACACAGACAGGCAAACATGCACTGCAGCAATATTTACAATAGCCTAGACATGCAAGCAAACAAGATGTCCATCAACAGACAAATGGACAAAGAAGAAGTAGTGTATGTACCGATTTGAATATTAGCCTCGGAATAAAATGAACAATGCCATTTTCATGACTACAGATGAGCCTAGAAATAATCATATTAGGTCAAGTAAGTGAAAAGGCAATCACAAATATCCCATGATATCATTTATAGATGTTATCCTAAGATTGCTACCAATGAACATATTTCCACAGAGAAAGACACTCACAGACTTATAAACAAACTAATGGTTAACCAAAATGAAAGGTGGGAGGATCGATAAATTAGGATTATGGGGGTAACATACATATACTAATATATGTTAACATACATACATTAACGTATGTTAAATGTCTATAAACATATAAACTATATGAATTATATAATCTCCAATATATATAAAGTATATAATGACCAAACACCTACCAAATACCAAGGGAGGTCGACTCAACACTCTGTAATAACATACATGGTAACAGGATCCGAAGATGAACAGATATATGCATGAATAATTGACCAGATTCTGTACTGCCAGACAATCACAAGACTCTAATCAAAATTACTCCAGTCAGAAATATAAATTCAATGTAAAAAACCAACATAAGTAAGGAGAAATAAACTGGGGGTTTGTCTGAGCACATTCTACTCTAATTTACAACCGAGAAACACGACGTCCAGGAAGACTCTGTTGCCCTAGTAACAAGAGTTGAGAACGTAATAATGCTGCCGCTTTGTGGCTGTTTCCCACAGCAGCAGCTTTCAACACGGTGCTAATGGTCACTTAACATTCACAAGGACTGCAGGGCTGTAAATGACACCTGCCCTCAAAAAATGCCCTGGGGTAGGGAATAGCCAAGAAAATTCAACACCTGACAAATTTTTCAAGAAGTCAATATGAAGAGGGAAGTTGTACTCACTCTTTTAAAAAAAGGAAAAAAGAAAAAAGAGGACATGTGTAAAGCTCAGTATAAGGAATTATTAGGCTCATGCAAATCCAACCTCCGAAAAGGTTTCACCGCACACCAGTCAAATGACCATCAGCAAAAAGTCTACAAACTATAAATGCTGAAGGGGTTTTAGAGAACTGTGTACCTCCTAGCTGCTGGTGGGATGGAAAGTGGTAACAGCACTAATGAAAACTGAATGGAGCTGCTTTAAAAGGTAAAAATTGAGCTACCATATGATCCGGCAGGGCCCCTTCTGGGCCTATAACCTAAGACCACCAGAATCGGAAAGACAGAGGCAGGCAAATGTGCACTGCAGCAATATTTAAATAGCCAAGACATGGACGCAAAAAAAAAAGGTCCATAAACCGATGAATGGACAAAGAAGACGTGGTATATGTACAGAATGGAATGTTAGCCACGAAAAAAATCAAACAGTGCCGTTTGCAGCACCACAGACGAGCCTACAGATAATCACACAACGTGAAGTAAGTCAAAATGCGAAAGACAAATGTCCCATGATATCACTTATGTTATCTGAAAATTCATTAAAATGAACATATTTCCATAGAGAAAGACAGTCTCAGATTGAGAAGGCAAACTTATGGTTAAGCCAGTGAAAAGGTGTGACGAATGCATAAATTCGGATATTGGGTTAACAAACATATACTAATACATATAAAATATATCATCACCCAAGACCTATGGAATACCAAGAGGGGTCTACTCAACACTCTGTAATAACCTACATGGAAAAGGACACAAAGATCAAGATATATATATATGTGTAGGTGTAAATGAACAAGATTCTGCACACCTAGAACAAACGACATTTTGAAATCCAATTTGCTCTGATCAATACTAAAAATTAAAGACATAAACAAGAATTAAGGAGGCTGAAACTTATGGGGGCTTGTCCTGGCACATTCCACTCTAATCTGCAACCTAAAAGCACAACTTGCAGGAAGGTTCTGTTTCCCTAGCAAGCAGAGTTGGTAACGCAGAAATGCTGCCACCCTAAGGCCGTTTCCTCAAACAGCAGCTTTAAATCCACTGCTAATGGTCACTAATATTGCCAAGGACTGCAGGGGTGTAAACGAGACATGCCCTCCAAAAATGTCCTGGGGTACGGAATGGCCAAAAAATTCAAACACAGCAAATTTTTCAACAAGGCAATTTGAAGGATGTTGATAAAAGCTCGACATCAGGAATTATTAGACACATGCAAATCCAACCTACCCAAAGGTATCACCTCACACCGGTCAGAATGACCATCAGCAAAAAGTCTACAAACAGTAGATGTTGAAGAAGTTGTGGAGAATAGCATAACCTCTAGGTCTAAGTGGGATGTAAACTGGTAAGAGCCAATAAAAGGAATAGAATGGCAGTGCGTTTGAAGGTAAAAATTGAGTTACCATATGATCCAGAAGGCCCACTATTGGGCCTGTAACCTGTGAAGGCCAGAATCAAAAAGACACAGGATGGAAAATCGTGTAGTGCATCAGTATTTACAATAGCCAAGACATGGAAGCAACAAAAATGTCCATCATCAGATGAATGGACGAAAAAGAGGTCCACGTACACAATGCAATATTAGACAGGGAAAAGAATGAAACAATGCTGTTTGCAGCACCATAGATGAGGCTAGAGATAATCACACATCTTGAAGTAAGTCAGAAAGCGAGAGACACATATCCTATGATATCACGTATAGGTGTTATCTAAAAATTGATATTAATGAACTTATTTCCACAGAGAAGGACACTCACGTATTCAGAACACAAACTTGTGGTTAACCAAGCGGAAAGGTGTGACGAATGTATAACGGAGGATATTGGGTTTTAACAGACATATGCTAATACTTATAAAATATAGAATCACCAAAAACATACCGAATACCAAGAGAGGTCTACACAACATTCTGTCATTACCTATATGGGACAGGATCCAAACATGAAAAGATGTATGTATCAATGAAACAGATTCTGTACACCTAGAACAAACACAACATTGCAATCAAATTTGCTCTGATAAAAATGAAAATTAAACTAAGAATACCAACAACAAATAAGTAGCCATAAGTTTTGGGGGGTTTGTCCTGGCACATTCCACTCTAATTTACAACCTACAAACAGGACTTCCAGGAAGGCTCTGTTGCCCTAGTAACCAGAGTTGGGAGTATAGACATGCGGCCGCCTTGTGGCCGTTTCCTGTAACAGCAGCTTTAAACCCAGTGCTAATGGGTACTTAATAGTCACAATTACTACAGAGTTGTAAATGACACCTGCCCTCAAAAAATATCCAGGTGTAGGTAATGGCCACAGGAATTCAGAACACGGCAAATTTTTCAAGGAAACAATTTGAAGAGGTAAGTTTTTCTGTTTAACTTTAAAAAAAAAAGAAAAGAAAACGGACGTGGATTAAAAGCTCAATATCAGGAAGTATTAGATGCATGCAAATCTAAACTACACAAAGGTATCACCACCCAACACTCCAAATGCCATCAGTAAAAAGTCTACAAACAATAAATGCTGAAGGGGTTTTAGAGGACTGTGTACCCTCTAGTTGCTGGTGGGATGTCAACTGGTAACAGCCAGTAGTGAGAACAGAATGGAGGTGCGTTTAAAGGTAAAAATTAGACTACCATATGATCTGGTAGGCCCACTGCTGGGCCTATCCCCGGAGAAGACCAGAATCCAAAAGACACAGGCTGGCAATCCTGCACTGCATCAATATTTAGCATAGCCAAGAGTGGGAAGAAACCAAAATGTCCATCAACAGATGAATGCCCAAAGAAGAACTGGTCCATGTACACAATGGAATATTCAGCATGGAAAAGAATGAAACACTGCTCTTTGCAGCACCATAGGTGAGCCTAGATATAATCACAGAACATGAGGTAAGTCGGAAAGCAGACGACAAATATCCTGTGATATCACTTATAGGCGTTACCTAACAACTGACACAAATGAACATATTTCCACAGAGAAAGACACTCACGGACTTGGAAAACAAACTATGGTTATGTAAAAGGAAAGCTGGGAGCAATGGATAAATGAAGATTAGGGTTACCATACGTATACAAATACATATTAAATACATATATCAAAAAGACCAACCATATACCAAGGAAGGTCTACTGAACTCGCTGTAATAATTTATACGGGGGCTTCCCTGGTGGCGCCGTGGTTAAGAATCCGCCTGCCAGTGCAGGGGACATGGGTTCGATCCCTGGTCCAGGAAGATCCCACATGCTGCAGAGCAAATAAGCCCGTGCACCACAACTACTGAGCCTGCGCTCTAGAGCCCAGGAGCCACAACTACTGAGCCCATGTGCCACAACTACTGAAGCCCGCATGCCTAGAGACCATGCTCTGCAACAAGACAAGCCACTGCAGGGAGAAGCCCGTGCAGCGCAATGGAGAGTAGCCCCCACTCACCGCAACTAGAGAAAGCCCACATGCAGCAGCGAAGATCCAACTCAGCCAAAAATAAATAATTAAATTAAATAAATTTATTAAAAAAATAATAGTAATTTACATGGGAAGAGGATCTGCACATGAATAGATATATATAATATTCAATTGAACCTGATTGTGCACACCTGGAACAAACACTATTCTAATCATTACCCCAATTTAAAAAATTAAAACCACGAACAACAATTAATGAGACATAAACTTATTGGGGTTATCCCTGGCACATTCCATTCTAATTTACAACCTAGGAAAACCACTTTCAGGAAGGCTCTTCTGCCCTCGTAACCAGATTTGGGAATGGAGAAATGCTGCCGCCTGGTGGCCGTTTCCTACAAAAGCAGCTTTAAACACAGGGCTAACGGTCACTTAAGATTCACAGGAATTGTAGGGCTGTCAATGACACGTGTCGTCAAAAAATGTCCTGGGTAGGTAATGGCCAAAAAAGTTCACAACACAGAGAATTTTTCAAGAAAACAATTTGAAGAGGTAAGTTTTACTCACTCTTTTATTTCCAAAAAAAAGAGGAACATGGATAAAAGCTCAATATCAGGCATTATTGGTTGGATGCAAATCCAAACTACAAAAAGATGTCGCCACCCAATATTCAAAATGCCATCAGTAAAAAGTCTACAAACTATGAATGCTGACGGGTGTGTGGAGAAATGCATACCCGCTATGCTGTTGGTTGGAAGTAAACTGGTAACAGCTAATTAGGAGAACAGAATGGAGCTGCATTTAAAAGGTAAAAATTGAGCTACCATATGATGCGGCCGATCCCTTAATGGGCCTATACCTTAAGAAGACCAGAATCGGAAAGACACAGACAGGCAAACATGCACTGCAGCAATATTTACAATAGCCTAGACATGCAAGCAAACAAGATGTCCATCAACAGACAAATGGACAAAGAAGAAGTAGTGTATGTACCGATTTGAATATTAGCCTCGGAATAAAATGAACAATGCCATTTTCATGACTACAGATGAGCCTAGAAATAATCATATTAGGTCAAGTAAGTGAAAAGGCAATCACAAATATCCCATGATATCATTTATAGATGTTATCCTAAGATTGCTACCAATGAACATATTTCCACAGAGAAAGACACTCACAGACTTATAAACAAACTAATGGTTAACCAAAATGAAAGGTGGGAGGATCGATAAATTAGGATTATGGGGGTAACATACATATACTAATATATGTTAACATACATACATTAACGTATGTTAAATGTCTATAAACATATAAACTATATGAATTATATAATCTCCAATATATATAAAGTATATAATGACCAAACACCTACCAAATACCAAGGGAGGTCGACTCAACACTCTGTAATAACATACATGGTAACAGGATCCGAAGATGAACAGATATATGCATGAATAATTGACCAGATTCTGTACTGCCAGACAATCACAAGACTCTAATCAAAATTACTCCAGTCAGAAATATAAATTCAATGTAAAAAACCAACATAAGTAAGGAGAAATAAACTGGGGGTTTGTCTGAGCACATTCTACTCTAATTTACAACCGAGAAACACGACGTCCAGGAAGACTCTGTTGCCCTAGTAACAAGAGTTGAGAACGTAATAATGCTGCCGCTTTGTGGCTGTTTCCCACAGCAGCAGCTTTCAACACGGTGCTAATGGTCACTTAACATTCACAAGGACTGCAGGGCTGTAAATGACACCTGCCCTCAAAAAATGCCCTGGGGTAGGGAATAGCCAAGAAAATTCAACACCTGACAAATTTTTCAAGAAGTCAATATGAAGAGGGAAGTTGTACTCACTCTTTTAAAAAAAGGAAAAAAGAAAAAAGAGGACATGTGTAAAGCTCAGTATAAGGAATTATTAGGCTCATGCAAATCCAACCTCCGAAAAGGTTTCACCGCACACCAGTCAAATGACCATCAGCAAAAAGTCTACAAACTATAAATGCTGAAGGGGTTTTAGAGAACTGTGTACCTCCTAGCTGCTGGTGGGATGGAAAGTGGTAACAGCACTAATGAAAACTGAATGGAGCTGCTTTAAAAGGTAAAAATTGAGCTACCATATGATCCGGCAGGGCCCCTTCTGGGCCTATAACCTAAGACCACCAGAATCGGAAAGACAGAGGCAGGCAAATGTGCACTGCAGCAATATTTAAATAGCCAAGACATGGACGCAAAAAAAAAAGGTCCATAAACCGATGAATGGACAAAGAAGACGTGGTATATGTACAGAATGGAATGTTAGCCACGAAAAAAATCAAACAGTGCCGTTTGCAGCACCACAGACGAGCCTACAGATAATCACACAACGTGAAGTAAGTCAAAATGCGAAAGACAAATGTCCCATGATATCACTTATGTTATCTGAAAATTCATTAAAATGAACATATTTCCATAGAGAAAGACAGTCTCAGATTGAGAAGGCAAACTTATGGTTAAGCCAGTGAAAAGGTGTGACGAATGCATAAATTCGGATATTGGGTTAACAAACATATACTAATACATATAAAATATATCATCACCCAAGACCTATGGAATACCAAGAGGGGTCTACTCAACACTCTGTAATAACCTACATGGAAAAGGACACAAAGATCAAGATATATATATATGTGTAGGTGTAAATGAACAAGATTCTGCACACCTAGAACAAACGACATTTTGAAATCCAATTTGCTCTGATCAATACTAAAAATTAAAGACATAAACAAGAATTAAGGAGGCTGAAACTTATGGGGGCTTGTCCTGGCACATTCCACTCTAATCTGCAACCTAAAAGCACAACTTGCAGGAAGGTTCTGTTTCCCTAGCAAGCAGAGTTGGTAACGCAGAAATGCTGCCACCCTAAGGCCGTTTCCTCAAACAGCAGCTTTAAATCCACTGCTAATGGTCACTAATATTGCCAAGGACTGCAGGGGTGTAAACGAGACATGCCCTCCAAAAATGTCCTGGGGTACGGAATGGCCAAAAAATTCAAACACAGCAAATTTTTCAACAAGGCAATTTGAAGGATGTTGATAAAAGCTCGACATCAGGAATTATTAGACACATGCAAATCCAACCTACCCAAAGGTATCACCTCACACCGGTCAGAATGACCATCAGCAAAAAGTCTACAAACAGTAGATGTTGAAGAAGTTGTGGAGAATAGCATAACCTCTAGGTCTAAGTGGGATGTAAACTGGTAAGAGCCAATAAAAGGAATAGAATGGCAGTGCGTTTGAAGGTAAAAATTGAGTTACCATATGATCCAGAAGGCCCACTATTGGGCCTGTAACCTGTGAAGGCCAGAATCAAAAAGACACAGGATGGAAAATCGTGTAGTGCATCAGTATTTACAATAGCCAAGACATGGAAGCAACAAAAATGTCCATCATCAGATGAATGGACGAAAAAGAGGTCCACGTACACAATGCAATATTAGACAGGGAAAAGAATGAAACAATGCTGTTTGCAGCACCATAGATGAGGCTAGAGATAATCACACATCTTGAAGTAAGTCAGAAAGCGAGAGACACATATCCTATGATATCACGTATAGGTGTTATCTAAAAATTGATATTAATGAACTTATTTCCACAGAGAAGGACACTCACGTATTCAGAACACAAACTTGTGGTTAACCAAGCGGAAAGGTGTGACGAATGTATAACGGAGGATATTGGGTTTTAACAGACATATGCTAATACTTATAAAATATAGAATCACCAAAAACATACCGAATACCAAGAGAGGTCTACACAACATTCTGTCATTACCTATATGGGACAGGATCCAAACATGAAAAGATGTATGTATCAATGAAACAGATTCTGTACACCTAGAACAAACACAACATTGCAATCAAATTTGCTCTGATAAAAATGAAAATTAAACTAAGAATACCAACAACAAATAAGTAGCCATAAGTTTTGGGGGGTTTGTCCTGGCACATTCCACTCTAATTTACAACCTACAAACAGGACTTCCAGGAAGGCTCTGTTGCCCTAGTAACCAGAGTTGGGAGTATAGACATGCGGCCGCCTTGTGGCCGTTTCCTGTAACAGCAGCTTTAAACCCAGTGCTAATGGGTACTTAATAGTCACAATTACTACAGAGTTGTAAATGACACCTGCCCTCAAAAAATATCCAGGTGTAGGTAATGGCCACAGGAATTCAGAACACGGCAAATTTTTCAAGGAAACAATTTGAAGAGGTAAGTTTTTCTGTTTAACTTTAAAAAAAAAAGAAAAGAAAACGGACGTGGATTAAAAGCTCAATATCAGGAAGTATTAGATGCATGCAAATCTAAACTACACAAAGGTATCACCACCCAACACTCCAAATGCCATCAGTAAAAAGTCTACAAACAATAAATGCTGAAGGGGTTTTAGAGGACTGTGTACCCTCTAGTTGCTGGTGGGATGTCAACTGGTAACAGCCAGTAGTGAGAACAGAATGGAGGTGCGTTTAAAGGTAAAAATTAGACTACCATATGATCTGGTAGGCCCACTGCTGGGCCTATCCCCGGAGAAGACCAGAATCCAAAAGACACAGGCTGGCAATCCTGCACTGCATCAATATTTAGCATAGCCAAGAGTGGGAAGAAACCAAAATGTCCATCAACAGATGAATGCCCAAAGAAGAACTGGTCCATGTACACAATGGAATATTCAGCATGGAAAAGAATGAAACACTGCTCTTTGCAGCACCATAGGTGAGCCTAGATATAATCACAGAACATGAGGTAAGTCGGAAAGCAGACGACAAATATCCTGTGATATCACTTATAGGCGTTACCTAACAACTGACACAAATGAACATATTTCCACAGAGAAAGACACTCACGGACTTGGAAAACAAACTATGGTTATGTAAAAGGAAAGCTGGGAGCAATGGATAAATGAAGATTAGGGTTACCATACGTATACAAATACATATTAAATACATATATCAAAAAGACCAACCATATACCAAGGAAGGTCTACTGAACTCGCTGTAATAATTTATACGGGGGCTTCCCTGGTGGCGCCGTGGTTAAGAATCCGCCTGCCAGTGCAGGGGACATGGGTTCGATCCCTGGTCCAGGAAGATCCCACATGCTGCAGAGCAAATAAGCCCGTGCACCACAACTACTGAGCCTGCGCTCTAGAGCCCAGGAGCCACAACTACTGAGCCCATGTGCCACAACTACTGAAGCCCGCATGCCTAGAGACCATGCTCTGCAACAAGACAAGCCACTGCAGGGAGAAGCCCGTGCAGCGCAATGGAGAGTAGCCCCCACTCACCGCAACTAGAGAAAGCCCACATGCAGCAGCGAAGATCCAACTCAGCCAAAAATAAATAATTAAATTAAATAAATTTATTAAAAAAATAATAGTAATTTACATGGGAAGAGGATCTGCACATGAATAGATATATATAATATTCAATTGAACCTGATTGTGCACACCTGGAACAAACACTATTCTAATCATTACCCCAATTTAAAAAATTAAAACCACGAACAACAATTAATGAGACATAAACTTATTGGGGTTATCCCTGGCACATTCCATTCTAATTTACAACCTAGGAAAACCACTTTCAGGAAGGCTCTTCTGCCCTCGTAACCAGATTTGGGAATGGAGAAATGCTGCCGCCTGGTGGCCGTTTCCTACAAAAGCAGCTTTAAACACAGGGCTAACGGTCACTTAAGATTCACAGGAATTGTAGGGCTGTCAATGACACGTGTCGTCAAAAAATGTCCTGGGTAGGTAATGGCCAAAAAAGTTCACAACACAGAGAATTTTTCAAGAAAACAATTTGAAGAGGTAAGTTTTACTCACTCTTTTATTTCCAAAAAAAAGAGGAACATGGATAAAAGCTCAATATCAGGCATTATTGGTTGGATGCAAATCCAAACTACAAAAAGATGTCGCCACCCAATATTCAAAATGCCATCAGTAAAAAGTCTACAAACTATGAATGCTGACGGGTGTGTGGAGAAATGCATACCCGCTATGCTGTTGGTTGGAAGTAAACTGGTAACAGCTAATTAGGAGAACAGAATGGAGCTGCATTTAAAAGGTAAAAATTGAGCTACCATATGATGCGGCCGATCCCTTAATGGGCCTATACCTTAAGAAGACCAGAATCGGAAAGACACAGACAGGCAAACATGCACTGCAGCAATATTTACAATAGCCTAGACATGCAAGCAAACAAGATGTCCATCAACAGACAAATGGACAAAGAAGAAGTAGTGTATGTACCGATTTGAATATTAGCCTCGGAATAAAATGAACAATGCCATTTTCATGACTACAGATGAGCCTAGAAATAATCATATTAGGTCAAGTAAGTGAAAAGGCAATCACAAATATCCCATGATATCATTTATAGATGTTATCCTAAGATTGCTACCAATGAACATATTTCCACAGAGAAAGACACTCACAGACTTATAAACAAACTAATGGTTAACCAAAATGAAAGGTGGGAGGATCGATAAATTAGGATTATGGGGGTAACATACATATACTAATATATGTTAACATACATACATTAACGTATGTTAAATGTCTATAAACATATAAACTATATGAATTATATAATCTCCAATATATATAAAGTATATAATGACCAAACACCTACCAAATACCAAGGGAGGTCGACTCAACACTCTGTAATAACATACATGGTAACAGGATCCGAAGATGAACAGATATATGCATGAATAATTGACCAGATTCTGTACTGCCAGACAATCACAAGACTCTAATCAAAATTACTCCAGTCAGAAATATAAATTCAATGTAAAAAACCAACATAAGTAAGGAGAAATAAACTGGGGGTTTGTCTGAGCACATTCTACTCTAATTTACAACCGAGAAACACGACGTCCAGGAAGACTCTGTTGCCCTAGTAACAAGAGTTGAGAACGTAATAATGCTGCCGCTTTGTGGCTGTTTCCCACAGCAGCAGCTTTCAACACGGTGCTAATGGTCACTTAACATTCACAAGGACTGCAGGGCTGTAAATGACACCTGCCCTCAAAAAATGCCCTGGGGTAGGGAATAGCCAAGAAAATTCAACACCTGACAAATTTTTCAAGAAGTCAATATGAAGAGGGAAGTTGTACTCACTCTTTTAAAAAAAGGAAAAAAGAAAAAAGAGGACATGTGTAAAGCTCAGTATAAGGAATTATTAGGCTCATGCAAATCCAACCTCCGAAAAGGTTTCACCGCACACCAGTCAAATGACCATCAGCAAAAAGTCTACAAACTATAAATGCTGAAGGGGTTTTAGAGAACTGTGTACCTCCTAGCTGCTGGTGGGATGGAAAGTGGTAACAGCACTAATGAAAACTGAATGGAGCTGCTTTAAAAGGTAAAAATTGAGCTACCATATGATCCGGCAGGGCCCCTTCTGGGCCTATAACCTAAGACCACCAGAATCGGAAAGACAGAGGCAGGCAAATGTGCACTGCAGCAATATTTAAATAGCCAAGACATGGACGCAAAAAAAAAGGTCCATAAACCGATGAATGGACAAAGAAGACGTGGTATATGTACAGAATGGAATGTTAGCCACGAAAAAAATCAAACAGTGCCGTTTGCAGCACCACAGACGAGCCTACAGATAATCACACAACGTGAAGTAAGTCAAAATGCGAAAGACAAATGTCCCATGATATCACTTATGTTATCTGAAAATTCATTAAAATGAACATATTTCCATAGAGAAAGACAGTCTCAGATTGAGAAGGCAAACTTATGGTTAAGCCAGTGAAAAGGTGTGACGAATGCATAAATTCGGATATTGGGTTAACAAACATATACTAATACATATAAAATATATCATCACCCAAGACCTATGGAATACCAAGAGGGGTCTACTCAACACTCTGTAATAACCTACATGGAAAAGGACACAAAGATCAAGATATATATATATGTGTAGGTGTAAATGAACAAGATTCTGCACACCTAGAACAAACGACATTTTGAAATCCAATTTGCTCTGATCAATACTAAAAATTAAAGACATAAACAAGAATTAAGGAGGCTGAAACTTATGGGGGCTTGTCCTGGCACATTCCACTCTAATCTGCAACCTAAAAGCACAACTTGCAGGAAGGTTCTGTTTCCCTAGCAAGCAGAGTTGGTAACGCAGAAATGCTGCCACCCTAAGGCCGTTTCCTCAAACAGCAGCTTTAAATCCACTGCTAATGGTCACTAATATTGCCAAGGACTGCAGGGGTGTAAACGAGACATGCCCTCCAAAAATGTCCTGGGGTACGGAATGGCCAAAAAATTCAAACACAGCAAATTTTTCAACAAGGCAATTTGAAGGATGTTGATAAAAGCTCGACATCAGGAATTATTAGACACATGCAAATCCAACCTACCCAAAGGTATCACCTCACACCGGTCAGAATGACCATCAGCAAAAAGTCTACAAACAGTAGATGTTGAAGAAGTTGTGGAGAATAGCATAACCTCTAGGTCTAAGTGGGATGTAAACTGGTAAGAGCCAATAAAAGGAATAGAATGGCAGTGCGTTTGAAGGTAAAAATTGAGTTACCATATGATCCAGAAGGCCCACTATTGGGCCTGTAACCTGTGAAGGCCAGAATCAAAAAGACACAGGATGGAAAATCGTGTAGTGCATCAGTATTTACAATAGCCAAGACATGGAAGCAACAAAAATGTCCATCATCAGATGAATGGACGAAAAAGAGGTCCACGTACACAATGCAATATTAGACAGGGAAAAGAATGAAACAATGCTGTTTGCAGCACCATAGATGAGGCTAGAGATAATCACACATCTTGAAGTAAGTCAGAAAGCGAGAGACACATATCCTATGATATCACGTATAGGTGTTATCTAAAAATTGATATTAATGAACTTATTTCCACAGAGAAGGACACTCACGTATTCAGAACACAAACTTGTGGTTAACCAAGCGGAAAGGTGTGACGAATGTATAACGGAGGATATTGGGTTTTAACAGACATATGCTAATACTTATAAAATATAGAATCACCAAAAACATACCGAATACCAAGAGAGGTCTACACAACATTCTGTCATTACCTATATGGGACAGGATCCAAACATGAAAAGATGTATGTATCAATGAAACAGATTCTGTACACCTAGAACAAACACAACATTGCAATCAAATTTGCTCTGATAAAAATGAAAATTAAACTAAGAATACCAACAACAAATAAGTAGCCATAAGTTTTGGGGGGTTTGTCCTGGCACATTCCACTCTAATTTACAACCTACAAACAGGACTTCCAGGAAGGCTCTGTTGCCCTAGTAACCAGAGTTGGGAGTATAGACATGCGGCCGCCTTGTGGCCGTTTCCTGTAACAGCAGCTTTAAACCCAGTGCTAATGGGTACTTAATAGTCACAATTACTACAGAGTTGTAAATGACACCTGCCCTCAAAAAATATCCAGGTGTAGGTAATGGCCACAGGAATTCAGAACACGGCAAATTTTTCAAGGAAACAATTTGAAGAGGTAAGTTTTTCTGTTCAACTTTAAAAAAAAAGAAAAGAAAACGGACGTGGATTAAAAGCTCAATATCAGGAAGTATTAGATGCATGCAAATCTAAACTACACAAAGGTATCACCACCCAACACTCCAAATGCCATCAGTAAAAAGTCTACAAACAATAAATGCTGAAGGGGTTTTAGAGGACTGTGTACCCTCTAGTTGCTGGTGGGATGTCAACTGGTAACAGCCAGTAGTGAGAACAGAATGGAGGTGCGTTTAAAGGTAAAAATTAGACTACCATATGATCTGGTAGGCCCACTGCTGGGCCTATCCCCGGAGAAGACCAGAATCCAAAAGACACAGGCTGGCAATCCTGCACTGCATCAATATTTAGCATAGCCAAGAGTGGGAAGAAACCAAAATGTCCATCAACAGATGAATGCCCAAAGAAGAACTGGTCCATGTACACAATGGAATATTCAGCATGGAAAAGAATGAAACACTGCTCTTTGCAGCACCATAGGTGAGCCTAGATATAATCACAGAACATGAGGTAAGTCGGAAAGCAGACGACAAATATCCTGTGATATCACTTATAGGCGTTACCTAACAACTGACACAAATGAACATATTTCCACAGAGAAAGACACTCACGGACTTGGAAAACAAACTATGGTTATGTAAAAGGAAAGCTGGGAGCAATGGATAAATGAAGATTAGGGTTACCATACGTATACAAATACATATTAAATACATATCTCAAAAAGACCAACCATATACCAAGGAAGGTCTACTGAACACGCTGTAATAATTTATACAGGGGCTTCCCTGGTGGCGCCGTGGTTAAGAATCCGCCTGCCAGTGCAGGGGACATGGGTTCGATCCCTGGTCCAGGAAGATCCCACATGCTGCAGAGCAAATAAGCCCGTGCACCACAACTACTGAGCCTGCGCTCTAGAGCCCAGGAGCCACAACTACTGAGCCCACGTGCCACAACTACTGAAGCCCGCATGCCTAGAGACCGTGCTCTGCAACAAGACAAGCCACTGCAGGGAGAAGCCCGTGCAGCGCAATGGAGAGTAGCCCCCGCTCACCGCCACTAGAAAAAGCCCACATGCAGCAGCGAAGATCCAACTCAGCCAAAAATAAATAATTAAATTAAATAAATTTATTAAAAAAATAATAGTAATTTACATGGGAAGAGGATCTGCACATGAATAGATATATATAATGTTCAATTGAACCTGATTGTGCACACCTGGAACAAACACTATTCTAATCATTACCTCAATTTAAAAAATTAAAACCACGAACAACATTTAATGAGACATAAACTTATTGAGGTTATCCCTGGCACATTCCATTCTAATTTACAACCTAGGAAAACCACTTTCAGGAAGGCTCTTCTGCCCTAATAACCAGATTTGGGAATGGAGAAATGCTGCGGCCTGGTGGCCGTTTCCCACAAAAGCAGCTTTAAACACAGGGCTAACGGTCACTTAAGATTCACAGGAATTGTAGGGCTGTCAATGACACGTGTCGTCAAAAAATGTCCTGGGTAGGTTATGGCCAAAAAAGTTCACAACACAGAGAATTTTTCAAGAAAACAATTTGAAGAGGTAAGTTTTACTCACTCTTTCATTTCCAAAAACAAAGAGGAACATGGATAAAAGCTCAATATCAGGCATTATTGGTTGGATGCAAATCCAAACTACAAAAAGATGTCGCCACCCAATATTCAAAATGCCATCAGTAAAATGTCTACAAACTATGAATGCTGACGGGTGTGTGGAGAAATGCATACCCGCTATGCTGTTGGTTGGAAGTAAACTGGTAACAGCTAATTAGGAGAAGAGAATGGAGCTGCATTTATAAGGTAAAAATTGAGCTATCATATGATGCGGCCGATCCCCTAATGGGCCTATACCTTAAGAAGACCAGAATCGGAAAGACACAGACAGGCAAACATGCACTGCAGCAATATTTACAATAGCCTAGACATGCAAGCAAACAAGATGTCCATCAACAGACAAATGGACAAAGAAGAAGTAGTGTATGTACCGATTTGAATATTAGCCTCGGAATAAAATGAACAATGCCATTTTCATGACTACAGATGAGCCTAGAAATAATCATATTATGTCAAGTAAGTGAAAAGGGAATCGCAAATATCCCATGATATCATTTATAGATGTTATCCTAAGATTGCTACCAATGAACATATTTCCACAGAGAAAGACACTCACAGACTTATAAACAAACTAATGGTTAACCAAAATGAAAGGTGGGAGGATCGATAAATTAGCATTATGGGGGTAACATACATATACTAATATATGTTAACATACATACATTAACGTATGTTAAATGTCTATAAACATATAAACTATATGAATTCTATAATCTCCAATATATATAAAGTATATAATGACCAAACACCTACCAAATACCAAGGGAGGTCTACTCAACACTCTGTAATAACATACATGGTAACAGGATCCGAAGATGAACAGATATATGTAGGAATAATTGACCAGATTCTGTACTGCCAGACAATCACAAGACTCTAATCAAAATTACTCCAGTCAGAAATATAAATTCAATGTAAAAAACCAACATAAGTAAGGAGAAATAAACTGGGGGTTTGTCTGAGCACATTCTACTCTAATTTACAACCGAGAAACACGACGTCCAGGAAGACTCTGTTGCCCTAGAAACAAGAGTTGAGAACGTAATAATGCTGCCGCTTTGTGGCTGTTTCCCACAGCAGCAGCTTTCAACACGGTGCTAATGGTCACTTAACATTCGCAAGGACTGCAGGGCTGTAAATGACACATGCCCTCAAAAAATGCCCTGGGGTAGGGAATAGCCAAGAAAATTCAACACCTGACAAATTTTTCAAGAAGTCAATATGAAGAGGGAAGTTGTACTCACTCTTTTAAAAAAAGGAAAAAAGAAAAAATAGAACATGTGTAAAGCTCAGTATAAGGAATTATTAGGCTCATGCAAATCCAACCTCCGAAAAGGTTTCACCGCACACCAGTCAAATGACCATCAGCAAAAAGTCTACAATCTATAAATGCTGAAGGGGTTTTAGAGAACTGTGTACCTCCTAGCTGCTGGTGGGATGGAAAGTGGTAACAGCACTAATGAAAACTGAATGGAGCTGCTTTAAAAGGTAAAAATTGAGCTACCATATGATCCGGCAGGGCCCCTTCTGGGCCTATAACCTAAGACCACCAGAATCGGAAAGACAGAGGCAGGCAAATGTGCACTGCAGCAATATTTAAATAGCCAACACATGGACGCAAAAAAAAAGGTCCATAAACCGATGAATGGACAAAGAAGACGTGGTATATGTACGGAATGGAATGTTAGCCACGAAAAAAATCAAACAGTGCCGTTTGCAGCACCACAGACGAGCCTACAGATAATCACACAACGTGAAGTAAGTCAAAATGCGAAAGACAAATGTCCCATGATATCACTTATGTTATCTGAAAATTCATGAAAATGAACATATTTCCATAGAGAAAGACAGTCTCAGATTGAGAAGGCAAACTTATGGTTAAGCCAGTGAAAAGGTGTGACGAATGCATAAATTCGGATATTGGGTTAACAAACATATACTAATACATATAAAATATATCACCACCCAAGACCTATGGAATACCAAGAGGGGTCTACTCAACACTCTGTAATAACCTACATGGAAAAGGACACAAAGATCAAGATATATATATATGTGTAGGTGTAAATGAACAAGATTCTGCACACCTAGAACAAACGACATTTTAAAATCCAATTTGCTCTGATCAATACTAAAAATTAAAGACATAAACAAGAATTAAGGAGGCTGAAACTTATGGGGGCTTGTCCTGGCACATTCCACTCTAATCTGCAACCTAAAAGCACAACTTGCAGGAAGGTTCTGTTTCCCTAGCAAGCAGAGTTGGTAACGCAGAAATGCTGCCACCCTAAGGCCGTTTCCTCAAACAGCAGCTTTAAATCCACTGCTAATGGTCACTAATATTGCCAAGGACTGCAGGGGTGTAAACGAGACATGCCCTCCAAAAATGTCCTGGGGTACGGAATGGCCAAAAAATTCAAACACAGCAAATTTTTCAACAAGGCAATTTGAAGGATGTTGATAAAAGCTCGACATCAGGAATTATTAGACACATGCAAATCCAACCTACCCAAAGGTATCACCTCACACCGGTCAGAATGACCATCAGCAAAAAGTCTACAAACAGTAGATGTTGAAGAAGTTGTGGAGAATAGCATAACCTCTAGGTCTAAGTGGGATGTAAACTGGTAAGAGCCAATAAAAGGAATAGAATGGCAGTGCGTTTGAAGGTAAAAATTGAGTTACCATATGATCCAGAAGGCCCACTATTGGGCCTGTAACCTGTGAAGGCCAGAATCAAAAAGACACAGGATGGAAAATCGTGTAGTGCATCAGTATTTACAATAGCCAAGACATGGAAGCAACAAAAATGTCCATCATCAGATGAATGGACGAAAAAGAGGTCCACGTACACAATGCAATATTAGACAGGGAAAAGAATGAAACAATGCTGTTTGCAGCACCATAGATGAGGCTAGAGATAATCACACATCTTGAAGTAAGTCAGAAAGCGAGAGACACATATCCTATGATATCACGTATAGGTGTTATCTAAAAATTGATATTAATGAACTTATTTCCACAGAGAAGGACACTCACGTATTCAGAACACAAACTTGTGGTTAACCAAGCGGAAAGGTGTGACGAATGTATAACGGAGGATATTGGGTTTTAACAGACATATGCTAATACTTATAAAATATAGAATCACCAAAAACATACCGAATACCAAGAGAGGTCTACACAACATTCTGTCATTACCTATATGGAAGAGGATCCAAACATGAAAAGATATATGTATCAATGAAACAGATTCTGTACACCTAGAACAAACACAACATTGCAATCAAATTTGCTCTGATAAAAATGAAAATTAAACTAAGAATACCAACAACAAATAAGTAGCCATAAGTTTTGGGGGGTTTGTCCTGGCACATTCCACTCTAATTTACAACCTACAAACAGGACTTCCAGGAAGGCTCTGTTGCCCTAGTAACCAGAGTTGGGAGTATAGACATGCGGCCGCCTTGTGGCCGTTTCCTGTAACAGCAGCTTTAAACCCAGTGCTAATGGGTACTTAATATTCACAATTACTACAGAGTTGTAAATGACACCTGCCCTCAAAAAATATCCAGGTGTAGGTAATGGCCACAGGAATTCAGAACACGGCAAATTTTTCAAGGAAACAATTTGAAGAGGTAAGTTTTTCTGTTCAACTTTAAAAAAAAAGAAAAGAAAACGGACGTGGATTAAAAGCTCAATATCAGGAAGTATTAGATGCATGCAAATCTAAACTACACAAAGGTATCACCACCCAACACTCCAAATGCCATCAGTAAAAAGTCTACAAACAATAAATGCTGAAGGGGTTTTAGAGGACTGTGTACCCTCTAGTTGCTGGTGGGATGTCAACTGGTAACAGCCAGTAGTGAGAACAGAATGGAGGTGCGTTTAAAGGTAAAAATTAGACTACCATATGATCTGGTAGGCCCACTGCTGGGCCTATCCCCGGAGAAGACCAGAATCCAAAAGACACAGGCTGGCAATCCTGCACTGCATCAATATTTAGCATAGCCAAGAGTGGGAAGAAACCAAAATGTCCATCAACAGATGAATGCCCAAAGAAGAACTGGTCCATGTACACAATGGAATATTCAGCATGGAAAAGAATGAAACACTGCTCTTTGCAGCACCATAGGTGAGCCTAGATATAATCACAGAACATGAGGTAAGTCGGAAAGCAGACGACAAATATCCTGTGATATCGCTTATAGGCGTTACCTAACAACTGACACAAATGAACATATTTCCACAGAGAAAGACACTCACGGACTTGGAAAACAAACTATGGTTATGTAAAAGGAAAGCTGGGAGCAATGGATAAATGAAGATTAGGGTTACCATACGTATACAAATATATATTAAATACATATATCAAAAAGACCAACCGTATACCAAGGAAGGTCTACTGAACTCGCTGTAAAAATTTATACGGGGGCTTCCCTGGTGGCGCCGTGGTTAAGAATCCGCCTGCCAGTGCAGGGGACATGGGTTCGATCCCTGGTCCAGGAAGATCCCACATGCTGCAGAGCAAATAAGCCCGTGCACCACAACTACTGAGCCTGCGCTCTAGAGCCCAGGAGCCACAACTACTGAGCCCACGTGCCACAACTACTGAAGTCCGCATGCCTAGAGACCGTGCTCTGCAACAAGACAAGCCACTGCAGGGAGAAGCCCGTGCAGCGCAATGGAGAGTAGCCCCCGCTCACCGCAACTAGAAAAAGCCCACATGCAGCAGCGAAGATCCAACTCAGCCAAAAATAAATAATTAAATTAAATAAATTTATTAAAAAATAATAGTAATTTACATGGGAAGAGGATCTGCACATGAATAGATATATATAATATTCAATTGAACCTGATTGTGCACACCTGGAACAAACACTATTCTAATCATTACCCCAATTTAAAAAATTAAAACCACGAACAACATTTAATGAGACATAAACTTATTGAGGTTATCCCTGGCACATTGCATTCTAATTTACAACCTAGGAAAACCACTTTCAGGAAGGCTCTTCTGCCCTAATAACCAGATTTGGGAATGGAGAAATGCTGCGGCCTGGTGGCCGTTTCCCACAAAAGCAGCTTTAAACACAGGGCTAACGGTCACTTAAGATTCACAGGAATTGTAGGGCTGTCAATGACACGTGTCGTCAAAAAATGTCCTGGGTAGGTTATGGCCAAAAAAGTTCACAACACAGAGAATTTTTCAAGAAAACAATTTGAAGAGGTAAGTTTTACTCACTCTTTTATTTCCAAAAACAAAGAGGAACATGGATAAAAGCTCAATATCAGGCATTATTGGTTGGATGCAAATCCAAACTACAAAAAGATGTCGCCACCCAACATTCAAAATGCCATCAGTAAAATGTCTACAAACTATGAATGCTGACGGGTGTGTGGAGAAATGCATACCCGCTATGCTGTTGGTTGGAAGTAAACTGGTAACAGCTAATTAGGAGAAGAGAATGGAGCTGCATTTATAAGGTAAAAATTGAGCTATCATATGATGCGGCCGATCCCCTAATGGGCCTATACCTTAAGAAGACCAGAATCGGAAAGACACAGACAGGCAAACATGCACTGCAGCAATATTTACAATAGCCTAGACATGCAAGCAAACAAGATGTCCATCAACAGACAAATGGACAAAGAAGAAGTAGTGTATGTACCGATTTGAATATTAGCCTCGGAATAAAATGAACAATGCCATTTTCATGACTACAGATGAGCCTAGAAATAATCATATTAGGTCAAGTAAGTGAAAAGGCAATCACAAATATCCCATGATATCATTTATAGATGTTATCCTAAGATTGCTACCAATGAACATATTTCCACAGAGAAAGACACTCACAGACTTATAAACAAACTAATGGTTAACCAAAATGAAAGGTGGGAGGATCGATAAATTAGGATTATGGGGGTAACATACATATACTAATATATGTTAACATATATACATTAACGTATGTTAAATGTCTATAAACATATAAACTATATGAATTCTATAATCTCCAATATATATAAAGTATATAATGACCAAACACCTACCAAATACCAAGGGAGGTCTACTCAACACTCTGTAATAACATACATGGTAACAGGATCCGAAGATGAACAGATATATGTATGAATAATTGACCAGATTCTGTACTGCCAGACAATCACAAGACTCTAATCAAAATTACTCCAGTCAGAAATATACATTCAATGTAAAAAACCAACATAAGTAAGGAGAAATAAACTGGGGGTTTGTCTGAGCACATTCTACTCTAATTTACAACCGAGAAACACGACGTCCAGGAAGACTCTGTTGCCCTAGTAACAAGACTTGAGAACGTAATAATGCTGCCGCCTTGTGGCTGTTTCTCACAACAGCAGCTTTCAACACCGCCAAATGTCACTTAACATTCACAAGGACTGCAGGGCTGTAAATATCACCTGCCCTCAAAAAATGTCCTTGGGTAGGGAATAGCCAAGAAAATACAACACATGACAAATTTTTCAAGAAGTCAATATGAAGAGGGAAGTTGTACTCACTCTTTAAAAAACAAGAAAAATAGAAAGAAAAGGACATGCCTAAAGTGCAGTATAAGGAATTATTAGACGCATGCAAATCAACCTCCGAAAAGGTTTCACCGCACACCAGTCAAATGACCATCAGCAAAAAGTCTACAAACTATAAATGCTGAAGGGGTTTTAGAGAACTGTGTACCTTCTAGCTGCTGGTGGGATGGAATGCGGTAACAGCACTAATGAAAATAGAATGGAGGTGCTTTAAAAGGTAAAAATTGAGTTACCATATGATCCGGCAGGGCACCTTCTGGGCCTGTAACTTAAGACCACCAGAATCGGAAAGACAGAAGCAGGCAAATGTGCACTGCAGCAATATTTAAATAGCCAAGACATGGAAGCAAAAAAAGGTCCATGAACAGATAAATGGACAAAGAACAAGTGGTATATGTACAGAATGGAATATTAGCCATGAAAAAAATAAAACAATGCCATTTGCAGCACCACAGAGGAGGCTAGAGATAATCACACAACTTGAAATAAGTCAGAAAGCAAGAGACACATATCCTATGATATCACGTATAGGTGATTCCGGAAAATTGATATTAATGAACTTATTTCCACAGAGAAGGACAGTCACGTATTCAGAACACAAACTTGTGGTTAACCAAGCGGAAAGGTGTGACGAATGTATAACGCAGGATATTGGGTTTTAATAGACATATGGTAATATTTATAAAATATAGAATCACCAAACACATACCAAATACCAAGAGAGGTCTACACAACATTCTGTAAAGCCTATATGGAACAGGATCCAAACATGAAAAGATATATGTATAAATGAAACAGATTCTGTACACCTAGAACAAACACAACATTGCAATCAAATTTGCTCTGATAAAAATGAAAATTAAACTAAGAATACCAACAACAAATAAGTAGCCATAAGTTTTGGGAGGTTTGTCCTGGCGCATTCCACTCTAATTTACAACCTAGGAAAACCACTTTCAGGAAGGCTCTTCTGCCCTCGTAACCAGATTTGGGAATGGAGAAAGGCTGCCGCCTGGTGGCCTTTTCCCACAACAGCAGCTTTAAACACAGGGCTAACGGTCACTTAAGATTCTCAGCAATGGTAGAGCTGTAAATGACACGTGTCCTCAAAAAATGTCCTGGGCAGGTAATGGCCAAAACAGTTCACAACACAGAGAATTTTTCAAGAAAACAATTTGAAGAGGTAAGTTTTACTCACTCTTTTATTTTAAAAAAAAGAGGAACATGGATAAAAGCTCAATATCAGGCATTATTGGTTGGATGCAAATCCAAACTACAAAAAGATGTCACCACCCAATATTCAAAATGCCATCAGTAAAAAGTCTACAAACTATGAATGCTGACGGGTGTGTGGAGAAATGCATACCCGCTATGCTGTTGGTTGGAAGTAAACTGGTAACAGCTAATTAGGAGAACAGAATGGAGCTGCATTTAAAAGGTAAAAATTGAGCTACCATATGATGCGGCCGATCCCCTAATGGGCCTATACCTTAAGAAGACCAGAATCGGAAAGACACAGACAGGCAAACATGCACTGCAGCAATATTTACAATAGCCTAGACATGCAAGCAAACAAGATGTCCATCAACAGACAAATGGACAAAGAAGAAGTAGTGTATGTACCGATTTGAATATTAGCCTCGGAATAAAATGAACAATGCCATTTTCATGACTACAGATGAGCCTAGAAATAATCATATTAGGTCAAGTAAGTGAAAAGGCAATCACAAATATCCCATGATATCATTTATAGATGTTATCCTAAGATTGCTACCAATGAACATATTTCCACAGAGAAAGACACTCACAGACTTATAAACAAACTAATGGTTAACCAAAATGAAAGGTGGGAGGATCGATAAATTAGGATTATGGGGGTAACATACATATACTAATATATGTTAACATACATACATTAACGTATGTTAAATGTCTATAAACATATAAACTATATGAATTCTATAATCTCCAATATATATAAAGTATATAATGACCAAACACCTACCAAATACCAAGGGAGGTCTACTCAACACTCTGTAATAACATACATGGTAACAGGATCCGAAGATGAACAGATATATGCATGAATAATTGACCAGATTCTGTACTGCCAGACAATCACAAGACTCTAATCAAAATTACTCCAGTCAGAAATATAAATTCAATGTAAAAAACCAACATAAGTAAGGAGAAATAAACTGGGGGTTTGTCTGAGCACATTCTACTCTAATTTACAACCGAGAAACACGACGTCCAGGAAGACTCTGTTGCCCTAGTAACAAGAGTTGAGAACGTAATAATGCTGCCGCTTTGTGGCTGTTTCCCACAGCAGCAGCTTTCAACACGGTGCTAATGGTCACTTAACATTCACAAGGACTGCAGGGCTGTAAATGACACCTGCCCTCAAAAAATGCCCTGGGGTAGGGAATAGCCAAGAAAATTCAACACCTGACAAATTTTTCAAGAAGTCAATATGAAGAGGGAAGTTGTACTCACTCTTTTAAAAAAAGGAAAAAAGAAAAAAGAGGACATGTGTAAAGCTCAGTATAAGGAATTATTAGGCTCATGCAAATCCAACCTCCGAAAAGGTTTCACCGCACACCAGTCAAATGACCATCAGCAAAAAGTCTACAAACTATAAATGCTGAAGGGGTTTTAGAGAACTGTGTACCTTCTAGCTGCTGGTGGGATGGAAAGTGGTAACAGCACTAATGAAAACTGAATGGAGCTGCTTTAAAAGGTAAAAATTGAGCTACCATATGATCCGGCAGGGCCCCTTCTGGGCCTATAACCTAAGACCACCAGAATCGGAAAGACAGAGGCAGGCAAATGTGCACTGCAGCAATATTTAAATAGCCAAGACATGGACGCAAAAAAAAAAGGTCCATAAACCGATGAATGGACAAAGAAGACGTGGTATATGTACAGAATGGAATGTTAGCCACGAAAAAAATCAAACAGTGCCGTTTGCAGCACCACAGACGAGCCTACAGATAATCACACAACGTGAAGTAAGTCAAAATGCGAAAGACAAATGTCCCATGATATCACTTATGTTATCTGAAAATTCATAAAAATGAACATATTTCCATAGAGAAAGACAGTCTCAGATTGAGAAGGCAAACTTATGGTTAAGCCAGTGAAAAGGTGTGACGAATGCATAAATTCGGATATTGGGTTAACAAACATATACTAATACATATAAAATATATCATCACCCAAGACCTATGGAATACCAAGAGGGGTCTACTCAACACTCTGTAATAACCTACATGGAAAAGGACACAAAGATCAAGATATATATATATGTGTAGGTGTAAATGAACAAGATTCTGCACACCTAGAACAAACGACATTTTGAAATCCAATTTGCTCTGATCAATACTAAAAATTAAAGACATAAACAAGAATTAAGGAGGCTGAAACTTATGGGGGCTTGTCCTGGCACATTCCACTCTAATCTGCAACCTAAAAGCACAACTTGCAGGAAGGTTCTGTTTCCCTAGCAAGCAGAGTTGGTAACGCAGAAATGCTGCCACCCTAAGGCCGTTTCCTCAAACAGCAGCTTTAAATCCACTGCTAATGGTCACTAATATTGCCAAGGACTGCAGGGGTGTAAACGAGACATGCCCTCCAAAAATGTCCTGGGGTACGGAATGGCCAAAAAATTCAAACACAGCAAATTTTTCAACAAGGCAATTTGAAGGATGTTGATAAAAGCTCGACATCAGGAATTATTAGACACATGCAAATCCAACCTACCCAAAGGTATCACCTCACACCGGTCAGAATGACCATCAGCAAAAAGTCTACAAACAGTAGATGTTGAAGAAGTTGTGGAGAATAGCATAACCTCTAGGTCTAAGTGGGATGTAAACTGGTAAGAGCCAATAAAAGGAATAGAATGGCAGTGCGTTTGAAGGTAAAAATTGAGTTACCATATGATCCAGAAGGCCCACTATTGGGCCTGTAACCTGTGAAGGCCAGAATCAAAAAGACACAGGATGGAAAATCGTGTAGTGCATCAGTATTTACAATAGCCAAGACATGGAAGCAACAAAAATGTCCATCATCAGATGAATGGACGAAAAAGAGGTCCACGTACACAATGCAATATTAGACAGGGAAAAGAATGAAACAATGCTGTTTGCAGCACCATAGATGAGGCTAGAGATAATCACACATCTTGAAGTAAGTCAGAAAGCGAGAGACACATATCCTATGATATCACGTATAGGTGTTATCTAAAAATTGATATTAATGAACTTATTTCCACAGAGAAGGACACTCACGTATTCAGAACACAAACTTGTGGTTAACCAAGCGGAAAGGTGTGACGAATGTATAACGGAGGATATTGGGTTTTAACAGACATATGCTAATACTTATAAAATATAGAATCACCAAAAACATACCGAATACCAAGAGAGGTCTACACAACATTCTGTCATTACCTATATGGGACAGGATCCAAACATGAAAAGATGTATGTATCAATGAAACAGATTCTGTACACCTAGAACAAACACAACATTGCAATCAAATTTGCTCTGATAAAAATGAAAATTAAACTAAGAATACCAACAACAAATAAGTAGCCATAAGTTTTGGGGGGTTTGTCCTGGCACATTCCACTCTAATTTACAACCTACAAACAGGACTTCCAGGAAGGCTCTGTTGCCCTAGTAACCAGAGTTGGGAGTATAGACATGCGGCCGCCTTGTGGCCGTTTCCTGTAACAGCAGCTTTAAACCCAGTGCTAATGGGTACTTAATATTCACAATTACTACAGAGTTGTAAATGACACCTGCCCTCAAAAAATATCCAGGTGTAGGTAATGGCCACAGGAATTCAGAACACGGCAAATTTTTCAAGGAAACAATTTGAAGAGGTAAGTTTTTCTGTTTAACTTTAAAAAAAAAAGAAAAGAAAACGGACGTGGATTAAAAGCTCAATATCAGGAAGTATTAGATGCATGCAAATCTAAACTACACAAAGGTATCACCACCCAACACTCCAAATGCCATCAGTAAAAAGTCTACAAACAATAAATGCTGAAGGGGTTTTAGAGGACTGTGTACCCTCTAGTTGCTGGTGGGATGTCAACTGGTAACAGCCAGTAGTGAGAACAGAATGGAGGTGCGTTTAAAGGTAAAAATTAGACTACCATATGATCTGGTAGGCCCACTGCTGGGCCTATCCCCGGAGAAGACCAGAATCCAAAAGACACAGGCTGGCAATCCTGCACTGCATCAATATTTAGCATAGCCAAGAGTGGGAAGAAACCAAAATGTCCATCAACAGATGAATGCCCAAAGAAGAACTGGTCCATGTACACAATGGAATATTCAGCATGGAAAAGAATGAAACACTGCTCTTTGCAGCACCATAGGTGAGCCTAGATATAATCACAGAACATGAGGTAAGTCGGAAAGCAGACGACAAATATCCTGTGATATCACTTATAGGCGTTACCTAACAACTGACACAAATGAACATATTTCCACAGAGAAAGACACTCACGGACTTGGAAAACAAACTATGGTTATGTAAAAGGAAAGCTGGGAGCAATGGATAAATGAAGATTAGGGTTACCATACGTATACAAATACATATTAAATACATATATCAAAAAGACCAACCATATACCAAGGAAGGTCTACTGAACTCGCTGTAATAATTTATACGGGGGCTTCCCTGGTGGCGCCGTGGTTAAGAATCCGCCTGCCAGTGCAGGGGACATGGGTTCGATCCCTGGTCCAGGAAGATCCCACATGCTGCAGAGCAAATAAGCCCGTGCACCACAACTACTGAGCCTGCGCTCTAGAGCCCAGGAGCCACAACTACTGAGCCCATGTGCCACAACTACTGAAGCCCGCATGCCTAGAGACCATGCTCTGCAACAAGACAAGCCACTGCAGGGAGAAGCCCGTGCAGCGCAATGGAGAGTAGCCCCCACTCACCGCAACTAGAGAAAGCCCACATGCAGCAGCGAAGATCCAACTCAGCCAAAAATAAATAATTAAATTAAATAAATTTATTAAAAAAATAATAGTAATTTACATGGGAAGAGGATCTGCACATGAATAGATATATATAATATTCAATTGAACCTGATTGTGCACACCTGGAACAAACACTATTCTAATCATTACCCCAATTTAAAAAATTAAAACCACGAACAATTAATGAGACATAAACTTATTGGGGTTATCCCTGGCACATTCCATTCTAATTTACAACCTAGGAAAACCACTTTCAGGAAGGCTCTTCTGCCCTCGTAACCAGATTTGGGAATGGAGAAATGCTGCCGCCTGGTGGCCGTTTCCTACAAAAGCAGCTTTAAACACAGGGCTAACGGTCACTTAAGATTCACAGGAATTGTAGGGCTGTCAATGACACGTGTCGTCAAAAAATGTCCTGGGTAGGTAATGGCCAAAAAAGTTCACAACACAGAGAATTTTTCAAGAAAACAATTTGAAGAGGTAAGTTTTACTCACTCTTTTATTTCCAAAAAAAAGAGGAACATGGATAAAAGCTCAATATCAGGCATTATTGGTTGGATGCAAATCCAAACTACAAAAAGATGTCGCCACCCAATATTCAAAATGCCATCAGTAAAAAGTCTACAAACTATGAATGCTGACGGGTGTGTGGAGAAATGCATACCCGCTATGCTGTTGGTTGGAAGTAAACTGGTAACAGCTAATTAGGAGAACAGAATGGAGCTGCATTTAAAAGGTAAAAATTGAGCTACCATATGATGCGGCCGATCCCTTAATGGGCCTATACCTTAAGAAGACCAGAATCGGAAAGACACAGACAGGCAAACATGCACTGCAGCAATATTTACAATAGCCTAGACATGCAAGCAAACAAGATGTCCATCAACAGACAAATGGACAAAGAAGAAGTAGTGTATGTACCGATTTGAATATTAGCCTCGGAATAAAATGAACAATGCCATTTTCATGACTACAGATGAGCCTAGAAATAATCATATTAGGTCAAGTAAGTGAAAAGGCAATCACAAATATCCCATGATATCATTTATAGATGTTATCCTAAGATTGCTACCAATGAACATATTTCCACAGAGAAAGACACTCACAGACTTATAAACAAACTAATGGTTAACCAAAATGAAAGGTGGGAGGATCGATAAATTAGGATTATGGGGGTAACATACATATACTAATATATGTTAACATACATACATTAACGTATGTTAAATGTCTATAAACATATAAACTATATGAATTATATAATCTCCAATATATATAAAGTATATAATGACCAAACACCTACCAAATACCAAGGGAGGTCGACTCAACACTCTGTAATAACATACATGGTAACAGGATCCGAAGATGAACAGATATATGCATGAATAATTGACCAGATTCTGTACTGCCAGACAATCACAAGACTCTAATCAAAATTACTCCAGTCAGAAATATAAATTCAATGTAAAAAACCAACATAAGTAAGGAGAAATAAACTGGGGGTTTGTCTGAGCACATTCTACTCTAATTTACAACCGAGAAACACGACGTCCAGGAAGACTCTGTTGCCCTAGTAACAAGAGTTGAGAACGTAATAATGCTGCCGCTTTGTGGCTGTTTCCCACAGCAGCAGCTTTCAACACGGTGCTAATGGTCACTTAACATTCACAAGGACTGCAGGGCTGTAAATGACACCTGCCCTCAAAAAATGCCCTGGGGTAGGGAATAGCCAAGAAAATTCAACACCTGACAAATTTTTCAAGAAGTCAATATGAAGAGGGAAGTTGTACTCACTCTTTTAAAAAAAGGAAAAAAGAAAAAAGAGGACATGTGTAAAGCTCAGTATAAGGAATTATTAGGCTCATGCAAATCCAACCTCCGAAAAGGTTTCACCGCACACCAGTCAAATGACCATCAGCAAAAAGTCTACAAACTATAAATGCTGAAGGGGTTTTAGAGAACTGTGTACCTCCTAGCTGCTGGTGGGATGGAAAGTGGTAACAGCACTAATGAAAACTGAATGGAGCTGCTTTAAAAGGTAAAAATTGAGCTACCATATGATCCGGCAGGGCCCCTTCTGGGCCTATAACCTAAGACCACCAGAATCGGAAAGACAGAGGCAGGCAAATGTGCACTGCAGCAATATTTAAATAGCCAAGACATGGACGCAAAAAAAAAAGGTCCATAAACCGATGAATGGACAAAGAAGACGTGGTATATGTACAGAATGGAATGTTAGCCACGAAAAAAATCAAACAGTGCCGTTTGCAGCACCACAGACGAGCCTACAGATAATCACACAACGTGAAGTAAGTCAAAATGCGAAAGACAAATGTCCCATGATATCACTTATGTTATCTGAAAATTCATTAAAATGAACATATTTCCATAGAGAAAGACAGTCTCAGATTGAGAAGGCAAACTTATGGTTAAGCCAGTGAAAAGGTGTGACGAATGCATAAATTCGGATATTGGGTTAACAAACATATACTAATACATATAAAATATATCATCACCCAAGACCTATGGAATACCAAGAGGGGTCTACTCAACACTCTGTAATAACCTACATGGAAAAGGACACAAAGATCAAGATATATATATATGTGTAGGTGTAAATGAACAAGATTCTGCACACCTAGAACAAACGACATTTTGAAATCCAATTTGCTCTGATCAATACTAAAAATTAAAGACATAAACAAGAATTAAGGAGGCTGAAACTTATGGGGGCTTGTCCTGGCACATTCCACTCTAATCTGCAACCTAAAAGCACAACTTGCAGGAAGGTTCTGTTTCCCTAGCAAGCAGAGTTGGTAACGCAGAAATGCTGCCACCCTAAGGCCGTTTCCTCAAACAGCAGCTTTAAATCCACTGCTAATGGTCACTAATATTGCCAAGGACTGCAGGGGTGTAAACGAGACATGCCCTCCAAAAATGTCCTGGGGTACGGAATGGCCAAAAAATTCAAACACAGCAAATTTTTCAACAAGGCAATTTGAAGGATGTTGATAAAAGCTCGACATCAGGAATTATTAGACACATGCAAATCCAACCTACCCAAAGGTATCACCTCACACCGGTCAGAATGACCATCAGCAAAAAGTCTACAAACAGTAGATGTTGAAGAAGTTGTGGAGAATAGCATAACCTCTAGGTCTAAGTGGGATGTAAACTGGTAAGAGCCAATAAAAGGAATAGAATGGCAGTGCGTTTGAAGGTAAAAATTGAGTTACCATATGATCCAGAAGGCCCACTATTGGGCCTGTAACCTGTGAAGGCCAGAATCAAAAAGACACAGGATGGAAAATCGTGTAGTGCATCAGTATTTACAATAGCCAAGACATGGAAGCAACAAAAATGTCCATCATCAGATGAATGGACGAAAAAGAGGTCCACGTACACAATGCAATATTAGACAGGGAAAAGAATGAAACAATGCTGTTTGCAGCACCATAGATGAGGCTAGAGATAATCACACATCTTGAAGTAAGTCAGAAAGCGAGAGACACATATCCTATGATATCACGTATAGGTGTTATCTAAAAATTGATATTAATGAACTTATTTCCACAGAGAAGGACACTCACGTATTCAGAACACAAACTTGTGGTTAACCAAGCGGAAAGGTGTGACGAATGTATAACGGAGGATATTGGGTTTTAACAGACATATGCTAATACTTATAAAATATAGAATCACCAAAAACATACCGAATACCAAGAGAGGTCTACACAACATTCTGTCATTACCTATATGGGACAGGATCCAAACATGAAAAGATGTATGTATCAATGAAACAGATTCTGTACACCTAGAACAAACACAACATTGCAATCAAATTTGCTCTGATAAAAATGAAAATTAAACTAAGAATACCAACAACAAATAAGTAGCCATAAGTTTTGGGGGGTTTGTCCTGGCACATTCCACTCTAATTTACAACCTACAAACAGGACTTCCAGGAAGGCTCTGTTGCCCTAGTAACCAGAGTTGGGAGTATAGACATGCGGCCGCCTTGTGGCCGTTTCCTGTAACAGCAGCTTTAAACCCAGTGCTAATGGGTACTTAATAGTCACAATTACTACAGAGTTGTAAATGACACCTGCCCTCAAAAAATATCCAGGTGTAGGTAATGGCCACAGGAATTCAGAACACGGCAAATTTTTCAAGGAAACAATTTGAAGAGGTAAGTTTTTCTGTTTAACTTTAAAAAAAAAAGAAAAGAAAACGGACGTGGATTAAAAGCTCAATATCAGGAAGTATTAGATGCATGCAAATCTAAACTACACAAAGGTATCACCACCCAACACTCCAAATGCCATCAGTAAAAAGTCTACAAACAATAAATGCTGAAGGGGTTTTAGAGGACTGTGTACCCTCTAGTTGCTGGTGGGATGTCAACTGGTAACAGCCAGTAGTGAGAACAGAATGGAGGTGCGTTTAAAGGTAAAAATTAGACTACCATATGATCTGGTAGGCCCACTGCTGGGCCTATCCCCGGAGAAGACCAGAATCCAAAAGACACAGGCTGGCAATCCTGCACTGCATCAATATTTAGCATAGCCAAGAGTGGGAAGAAACCAAAATGTCCATCAACAGATGAATGCCCAAAGAAGAACTGGTCCATGTACACAATGGAATATTCAGCATGGAAAAGAATGAAACACTGCTCTTTGCAGCACCATAGGTGAGCCTAGATATAATCACAGAACATGAGGTAAGTCGGAAAGCAGACGACAAATATCCTGTGATATCACTTATAGGCGTTACCTAACAACTGACACAAATGAACATATTTCCACAGAGAAAGACACTCACGGACTTGGAAAACAAACTATGGTTATGTAAAAGGAAAGCTGGGAGCAATGGATAAATGAAGATTAGGGTTACCATACGTATACAAATACATATTAAATACATATATCAAAAAGACCAACCATATACCAAGGAAGGTCTACTGAACTCGCTGTAATAATTTATACGGGGGCTTCCCTGGTGGCGCCGTGGTTAAGAATCCGCCTGCCAGTGCAGGGGACATGGGTTCGATCCCTGGTCCAGGAAGATCCCACATGCTGCAGAGCAAATAAGCCCGTGCACCACAACTACTGAGCCTGCGCTCTAGAGCCCAGGAGCCACAACTACTGAGCCCATGTGCCACAACTACTGAAGCCCGCATGCCTAGAGACCATGCTCTGCAACAAGACAAGCCACTGCAGGGAGAAGCCCGTGCAGCGCAATGGAGAGTAGCCCCCACTCACCGCAACTAGAGAAAGCCCACATGCAGCAGCGAAGATCCAACTCAGCCAAAAATAAATAATTAAATTAAATAAATTTATTAAAAAAATAATAGTAATTTACATGGGAAGAGGATCTGCACATGAATAGATATATATAATATTCAATTGAACCTGATTGTGCACACCTGGAACAAACACTATTCTAATCATTACCCCAATTTAAAAAATTAAAACCACGAACAACAATTAATGAGACATAAACTTATTGGGGTTATCCCTGGCACATTCCATTCTAATTTACAACCTAGGAAAACCACTTTCAGGAAGGCTCTTCTGCCCTCGTAACCAGATTTGGGAATGGAGAAATGCTGCCGCCTGGTGGCCGTTTCCTACAAAAGCAGCTTTAAACACAGGGCTAACGGTCACTTAAGATTCACAGGAATTGTAGGGCTGTCAATGACACGTGTCGTCAAAAAATGTCCTGGGTAGGTAATGGCCAAAAAAGTTCACAACACAGAGAATTTTTCAAGAAAACAATTTGAAGAGGTAAGTTTTACTCACTCTTTTATTTCCAAAAAAAAGAGGAACATGGATAAAAGCTCAATATCAGGCATTATTGGTTGGATGCAAATCCAAACTACAAAAAGATGTCGCCACCCAATATTCAAAATGCCATCAGTAAAAAGTCTACAAACTATGAATGCTGACGGGTGTGTGGAGAAATGCATACCCGCTATGCTGTTGGTTGGAAGTAAACTGGTAACAGCTAATTAGGAGAACAGAATGGAGCTGCATTTAAAAGGTAAAAATTGAGCTACCATATGATGCGGCCGATCCCTTAATGGGCCTATACCTTAAGAAGACCAGAATCGGAAAGACACAGACAGGCAAACATGCACTGCAGCAATATTTACAATAGCCTAGACATGCAAGCAAACAAGATGTCCATCAACAGACAAATGGACAAAGAAGAAGTAGTGTATGTACCGATTTGAATATTAGCCTCGGAATAAAATGAACAATGCCATTTTCATGACTACAGATGAGCCTAGAAATAATCATATTAGGTCAAGTAAGTGAAAAGGCAATCACAAATATCCCATGATATCATTTATAGATGTTATCCTAAGATTGCTACCAATGAACATATTTCCACAGAGAAAGACACTCACAGACTTATAAACAAACTAATGGTTAACCAAAATGAAAGGTGGGAGGATCGATAAATTAGGATTATGGGGGTAACATACATATACTAATA
Organism: Balaenoptera ricei; assembly: GCF_028023285.1. Classification (NCBI taxonomy): domain Eukaryota; kingdom Metazoa; phylum Chordata; class Mammalia; order Artiodactyla; family Balaenopteridae; genus Balaenoptera; species Balaenoptera ricei. Next base: position 82,466,407 of record NC_082647.1, read on the forward strand.
TATGTTAACATACATACATTAACGTATGTTAAATGTCTATAAACATATAAACTATATGAATTATATAATCTCCAATATATATAAAGTATATAATGACCAAACACCTACCAAATACCAAGGGAGGTCGACTCAACACTCTGTAATAACATACATGGTAACAGGATCCGAAGATGAACAGATATATGCATGAATAATTGACCAGATTCTGTACTGCCAGACAATCACAAGACTCTAATCAAAATTACTCCAGTCAGAAATATAAATTCAATGTAAAAAACCAACATAAGTAAGGAGAAATAAACTGGGGGTTTGTCTGAGCACATTCTACTCTAATTTACAACCGAGAAACACGACGTCCAGGAAGACTCTGTTGCCCTAGTAACAAGAGTTGAGAACGTAATAATGCTGCCGCTTTGTGGCTGTTTCCCACAGCAGCAGCTTTCAACACGGTGCTAATGGTCACTTAACATTCACAAGGACTGCAGGGCTGTAAATGACACCTGCCCTCAAAAAATGCCCTGGGGTAGGGAATAGCCAAGAAAATTCAACACCTGACAAATTTTTCAAGAAGTCAATATGAAGAGGGAAGTTGTACTCACTCTTTTAAAAAAAGGAAAAAAGAAAAAAGAGGACATGTGTAAAGCTCAGTATAAGGAATTATTAGGCTCATGCAAATCCAACCTCCGAAAAGGTTTCACCGCACACCAGTCAAATGACCATCAGCAAAAAGTCTACAAACTATAAATGCTGAAGGGGTTTTAGAGAACTGTGTACCTCCTAGCTGCTGGTGGGATGGAAAGTGGTAACAGCACTAATGAAAACTGAATGGAGCTGCTTTAAAAGGTAAAAATTGAGCTACCATATGATCCGGCAGGGCCCCTTCTGGGCCTATAACCTAAGACCACCAGAATCGGAAAGACAGAGGCAGGCAAATGTGCACTGCAGCAATATTTAAATAGCCAAGACATGGACGCAAAAAAAAAAGGTCCATAAACCGATGAATGGACAAAGAAGACGTGGTATATGTACAGAATGGAATGTTAGCCACGAAAAAAATCAAACAGTGCCGTTTGCAGCACCACAGACGAGCCTACAGATAATCACACAACGTGAAGTAAGTCAAAATGCGAAAGACAAATGTCCCATGATATCACTTATGTTATCTGAAAATTCATTAAAATGAACATATTTCCATAGAGAAAGACAGTCTCAGATTGAGAAGGCAAACTTATGGTTAAGCCAGTGAAAAGGTGTGACGAATGCATAAATTCGGATATTGGGTTAACAAACATATACTAATACATATAAAATATATCATCACCCAAGACCTATGGAATACCAAGAGGGGTCTACTCAACACTCTGTAATAACCTACATGGAAAAGGACACAAAGATCAAGATATATATATATGTGTAGGTGTAAATGAACAAGATTCTGCACACCTAGAACAAACGACATTTTGAAATCCAATTTGCTCTGATCAATACTAAAAATTAAAGACATAAACAAGAATTAAGGAGGCTGAAACTTATGGGGGCTTGTCCTGGCACATTCCACTCTAATCTGCAACCTAAAAGCACAACTTGCAGGAAGGTTCTGTTTCCCTAGCAAGCAGAGTTGGTAACGCAGAAATGCTGCCACCCTAAGGCCGTTTCCTCAAACAGCAGCTTTAAATCCACTGCTAATGGTCACTAATATTGCCAAGGACTGCAGGGGTGTAAACGAGACATGCCCTCCAAAAATGTCCTGGGGTACGGAATGGCCAAAAAATTCAAACACAGCAAATTTTTCAACAAGGCAATTTGAAGGATGTTGATAAAAGCTCGACATCAGGAATTATTAGACACATGCAAATCCAACCTACCCAAAGGTATCACCTCACACCGGTCAGAATGACCATCAGCAAAAAGTCTACAAACAGTAGATGTTGAAGAAGTTGTGGAGAATAGCATAACCTCTAGGTCTAAGTGGGATGTAAACTGGTAAGAGCCAATAAAAGGAATAGAATGGCAGTGCGTTTGAAGGTAAAAATTGAGTTACCATATGATCCAGAAGGCCCACTATTGGGCCTGTAACCTGTGAAGGCCAGAATCAAAAAGACACAGGATGGAAAATCGTGTAGTGCATCAGTATTTACAATAGCCAAGACATGGAAGCAACAAAAATGTCCATCATCAGATGAATGGACGAAAAAGAGGTCCACGTACACAATGCAATATTAGACAGGGAAAAGAATGAAACAATGCTGTTTGCAGCACCATAGATGAGGCTAGAGATAATCACACATCTTGAAGTAAGTCAGAAAGCGAGAGACACATATCCTATGATATCACGTATAGGTGTTATCTAAAAATTGATATTAATGAACTTATTTCCACAGAGAAGGACACTCACGTATTCAGAACACAAACTTGTGGTTAACCAAGCGGAAAGGTGTGACGAATGTATAACGCAGGATATTGGGTTTTAACAGACATATGCTAATACTTATAAAATATAGAATCACCAAAAACATACCGAATACCAAGAGAGGTCTACACAACATTCTGTCATTACCTATATGGGACAGGATCCAAACATGAAAAGATGTATGTATCAATGAAACAGATTCTGTACACCTAGAACAAACACAACATTGCAATCAAATTTGCTCTGATAAAAATGAAAATTAAACTAAGAATACCAACAACAAATAAGTAGCCATAAGTTTTGGGGGGTTTGTCCTGGCACATTCCACTCTAATTTACAACCTACAAACAGGACTTCCAGGAAGGCTCTGTTGCCCTAGTAACCAGAGTTGGGAGTATAGACATGCGGCCGCCTTGTGGCCGTTTCCTGTAACAGCAGCTTTAAACCCAGTGCTAATGGGTACTTAATAGTCACAATTACTACAGAGTTGTAAATGACACCTGCCCTCAAAAAATATCCAGGTGTAGGTAATGGCCACAGGAATTCAGAACACGGCAAATTTTTCAAGGAAACAATTTGAAGAGGTAAGTTTTTCTGTTTAACTTTAAAAAAAAAAGAAAAGAAAACGGACGTGGATTAAAAGCTCAATATCAGGAAGTATTAGATGCATGCAAATCTAAACTACACAAAGGTATCACCACCCAACACTCCAAATGCCATCAGTAAAAAGTCTACAAACAATAAATGCTGAAGGGGTTTTAGAGGACTGTGTACCCTCTAGTTGCTGGTGGGATGTCAACTGGTAACAGCCAGTAGTGAGAACAGAATGGAGGTGCGTTTAAAGGTAAAAATTAGACTACCATATGATCTGGTAGGCCCACTGCTGGGCCTATCCCCGGAGAAGACCAGAATCCAAAAGACACAGGCTGGCAATCCTGCACTGCATCAATATTTAGCATAGCCAAGAGTGGGAAGAAACCAAAATGTCCATCAACAGATGAATGCCCAAAGAAGAACTGGTCCATGTACACAATGGAATATTCAGCATGGAAAAGAATGAAACACTGCTCTTTGCAGCACCATAGGTGAGCCTAGATATAATCACAGAACATGAGGTAAGTCGGAAAGCAGACGACAAATATCCTGTGATATCACTTATAGGCGTTACCTAACAACTGACACAAATGAACATATTTCCACAGAGAAAGACACTCACGGACTTGGAAAACAAACTATGGTTATGTAAAAGGAAAGCTGGGAGCAATGGATAAATGAAGATTAGGGTTACCATACGTATACAAATACATATTAAATACATATATCAAAAAGACCAACCATATACCAAGGAAGGTCTACTGAACTCGCTGTAATAATTTATACGGGGGCTTCCCTGGTGGCGCCGTGGTTAAGAATCCGCCTGCCAGTGCAGGGGACATGGGTTCGATCCCTGGTCCAGGAAGATCCCACATGCTGCAGAGCAAATAAGCCCGTGCACCACAACTACTGAGCCTGCGCTCTAGAGCCCAGGAGCCACAACTACTGAGCCCATGTGCCACAACTACTGAAGCCCGCATGCCTAGAGACCATGCTCTGCAACAAGACAAGCCACTGCAGGGAGAAGCCCGTGCAGCGCAATGGAGAGTAGCCCCCACTCACCGCAACTAGAGAAAGCCCACATGCAGCAGCGAAGATCCAACTCAGCCAAAAATAAATAATTAAATTAAATAAATTTATTAAAAAAATAATAGTAATTTACATGGGAAGAGGATCTGCACATGAATAGATATATATAATATTCAATTGAACCTGATTGTGCACACCTGGAACAAACACTATTCTAATCATTACCCCAATTTAAAAAATTAAAACCACGAACAACAATTAATGAGACATAAACTTATTGGGGTTATCCCTGGCACATTCCATTCTAATTTACAACCTAGGAAAACCACTTTCAGGAAGGCTCTTCTGCCCTCGTAACCAGATTTGGGAATGGAGAAATGCTGCCGCCTGGTGGCCGTTTCCTACAAAAGCAGCTTTAAACACAGGGCTAACGGTCACTTAAGATTCACAGGAATTGTAGGGCTGTCAATGACACGTGTCGTCAAAAAATGTCCTGGGTAGGTAATGGCCAAAAAAGTTCACAACACAGAGAATTTTTCAAGAAAACAATTTGAAGAGGTAAGTTTTACTCACTCTTTTATTTCCAAAAAAAAGAGGAACATGGATAAAAGCTCAATATCAGGCATTATTGGTTGGATGCAAATCCAAACTACAAAAAGATGTCGCCACCCAATATTCAAAATGCCATCAGTAAAAAGTCTACAAACTATGAATGCTGACGGGTGTGTGGAGAAATGCATACCCGCTATGCTGTTGGTTGGAAGTAAACTGGTAACAGCTAATTAGGAGAACAGAATGGAGCTGCATTTAAAAGGTAAAAATTGAGCTACCATATGATGCGGCCGATCCCTTAATGGGCCTATACCTTAAGAAGACCAGAATCGGAAAGACACAGACAGGCAAACATGCACTGCAGCAATATTTACAATAGCCTAGACATGCAAGCAAACAAGATGTCCATCAACAGACAAATGGACAAAGAAGAAGTAGTGTATGTACCGATTTGAATATTAGCCTCGGAATAAAATGAACAATGCCATTTTCATGACTACAGATGAGCCTAGAAATAATCATATTAGGTCAAGTAAGTGAAAAGGCAATCACAAATATCCCATGATATCATTTATAGATGTTATCCTAAGATTGCTACCAATGAACATATTTCCACAGAGAAAGACACTCACAGACTTATAAACAAACTAATGGTTAACCAAAATGAAAGGTGGGAGGATCGATAAATTAGGATTATGGGGGTAACATACATATACTAATATATGTTAACATACATACATTAACGTATGTTAAATGTCTATAAACATATAAACTATATGAATTCTATAATCTCCAATATATATAAAGTATATAATGACCAAACACCTACCAAATACCAAGGGAGGTCGACTCAACACTCTGTAATAACATACATGGTAACAGGATCCGAAGATGAACAGATATATGCATGAATAATTGACCAGATTCTGTACTGCCAGACAATCACAAGACTCTAATCAAAATTACTCCAGTCAGAAATATAAATTCAATGTAAAAAACCAACATAAGTAAGGAGAAATAAACTGGGGGTTTGTCTGAGCACATTCTACTCTAATTTACAACCGAGAAACACGACGTCCAGGAAGACTCTGTTGCCCTAGTAACAAGAGTTGAGAACGTAATAATGCTGCCGCTTTGTGGCTGTTTCCCACAGCAGCAGCTTTCAACACGGTGCTAATGGTCACTTAACATTCACAAGGACTGCAGGGCTGTAAATGACACCTGCCCTCAAAAAATGCCCTGGGGTAGGGAATAGCCAAGAAAATTCAACACCTGACAAATTTTTCAAGAAGTCAATATGAAGAGGGAAGTTGTACTCACTCTTTTAAAAAAAGGAAAAAAGAAAAAAAAGGACATGTGTAAAGCTCAGTATAAGGAATTATTAGGCTCATGCAAATCCAACCTCCGAAAAGGTTTCACCGCACACCAGTCAAATGACCATCAGCAAAAAGTCTACAAACTATAAATGCTGAAGGGGTTTTAGAGAACTGTGTACCTTCTAGCTGCTGGTGGGATGGAAAGTGGTAACAGCACTAATGAAAACTGAATGGAGCTGCTTTAAAAGGTAAAAATTGAGCTACCATATGATCCGGCAGGGCCCCTTCTGGGCCTATAACCTAAGACCACCAGAATCGGAAAGACAGAGGCAGGCAAATGTGCACTGCAGCAATATTTAAATAGCCAAGACATGGACGCAAAAAAAAAGGTCCATAAACCGATGAATGGACAAAGAAGACGTGGTATATGTACAGAATGGAATGTTAGCCACGAAAAAAATCAAACAGTGCCGTTTGCAGCACCACAGACGAGCCTACAGATAATCACACAACGTGAAGTAAGTCAAAATGCGAAAGACAAATGTCCCATGATATCACTTATGTTATCTGAAAATTCATAAAAATGAACATATTTCCATAGAGAAAGACAGTCTCAGATTGAGAAGGCAAACTTATGGTTAAGCCAGTGAAAAGGTGTGACGAATGCATAAATTCGGATATTGGGTTAACAAACATATACTAATACATATAAAATATATCATCACCCAAGACCTATGGAATACCAAGAGGGGTCTACTCAACACTCTGTAATAACCTACATGGAAAAGGACACAAAGATCAAGATATATATATATGTGTAGGTGTAAATGAACAAGATTCTGCACACCTAGAACAAACGACATTTTGAAATCCAATTTGCTCTGATCAATACTAAAAATTAAAGACATAAACAAGAATTAAGGAGGCTGAAACTTATGGGGGCTTGTCCTGGCACATTCCACTCTAATCTGCAACCTAAAAGCACAACTTGCAGGAAGGTTCTGTTTCCCTAGCAAGCAGAGTTGGTAACGCAGAAATGCTGCCACCCTAAGGCCGTTTCCTCAAACAGCAGCTTTAAATCCACTGCTAATGGTCACTAATATTGCCAAGGACTGCAGGGGTGTAAACGAGACATGCCCTCCAAAAATGTCCTGGGGTACGGAATGGCCAAAAAATTCAAACACAGCAAATTTTTCAACAAGGCAATTTGAAGGATGTTGATAAAAGCTCGACATCAGGAATTATTAGACACATGCAAATCCAACCTACCCAAAGGTATCACCTCACACCGGTCAGAATGACCATCAGCAAAAAGTCTACAAACAGTAGATGTTGAAGAAGTTGTGGAGAATAGCATAACCTCTAGGTCTAAGTGGGATGTAAACTGGTAAGAGCCAATAAAAGGAATAGAATGGCAGTGCGTTTGAAGGTAAAAATTGAGTTACCATATGATCCAGAAGGCCCACTATTGGGCCTGTAACCTGTGAAGGCCAGAATCAAAAAGACACAGGATGGAAAATCGTGTAGTGCATCAGTATTTACAATAGCCAAGACATGGAAGCAACAAAAATGTCCATCATCAGATGAATGGACGAAAAAGAGGTCCACGTACACAATGCAATATTAGACAGGGAAAAGAATGAAACAATGCTGTTTGCAGCACCATAGATGAGGCTAGAGATAATCACACATCTTGAAGTAAGTCAGAAAGCGAGAGACACATATCCTATGATATCACGTATAGGTGTTATCTAAAAATTGATATTAATGAACTTATTTCCACAGAGAAGGACACTCACGTATTCAGAACACAAACTTGTGGTTAACCAAGCGGAAAGGTGTGACGAATGTATAACGGAGGATATTGGGTTTTAACAGACATATGCTAATACTTATAAAATATAGAATCACCAAAAACATACCGAATACCAAGAGAGGTCTACACAACATTCTGTCATTACCTATATGGGACAGGATCCAAACATGAAAAGATGTATGTATCAATGAAACAGATTCTGTACACCTAGAACAAACACAACATTGCAATCAAATTTGCTCTGATAAAAATGAAAATTAAACTAAGAATACCAACAACAAATAAGTAGCCATAAGTTTTGGGGGGTTTGTCCTGGCACATTCCACTCTAATTTACAACCTACAAACAGGACTTCCAGGAAGGCTCTGTTGCCCTAGTAACCAGAGTTGGGAGTATAGACATGCGGCCGCCTTGTGGCCGTTTCCTGTAACAGCAGCTTTAAACCCAGTGCTAATGGGTACTTAATATTCACAATTACTACAGAGTTGTAAATGACACCTGCCCTCAAAAAATATCCAGGTGTAGGTAATGGCCACAGGAATTCAGAACACGGCAAATTTTTCAAGGAAACAATTTGAAGAGGTAAGTTTTTCTGTTCAACTTTAAAAAAAAAGAAAAGAAAACGGACGTGGATTAAAAGCTCAATATCAGGAAGTATTAGATGCATGCAAATCTAAACTACACAAAGGTATCACCACCCAACACTCCAAATGCCATCAGTAAAAAGTCTACAAACAATAAATGCTGAAGGGGTTTTAGAGGACTGTGTACCCTCTAGTTGCTGGTGGGATGTCAACTGGTAACAGCCAGTAGTAAGAACAGAATGGAGGTGCGTTTAAAGGTAAAAATTAGACTACCATATGATCTGGTAGGCCCACTGCTGGGCCTATCCCCGGAGAAGACCAGAATCCAAAAGACACAGGCTGGCAATCCTGCACTGCATCAATATTTAGCATAGCCAAGAGTGGGAAGAAACCAAAATGTCCATCAACAGATGAATGCCCAAAGAAGAACTGGTCCATGTACACAATGGAATATTCAGCATGGAAAAGAATGAAACACTGCTCTTTGCAGCACCATAGGTGAGCCTAGATATAATCACAGAACATGAGGTAAGTCGGAAAGCAGACGACAAATATCCTGTGATATCACTTATAGGCGTTACCTAACAACTGACACAAATGAACATATTTCCACAGAGAAAGACACTCACGGACTTGGAAAACAAACTATGGTTATGTAAAAGGAAAGCTGGGAGCAATGGATAAATGAAGATTAGGGTTACCATACGTATACAAATACATATTAAATACATATCTCAAAAAGACCAACCATATACCAAGGAAGGTCTACTGAACACGCTGTAATAATTTATACAGGGGCTTCCCTGGTGGCGCCGTGGTTAAGAATCCGCCTGCCAGTGCAGGGGACATGGGTTCGATCCCTGGTCCAGGAAGATCCCACATGCTGCAGAGCAAATAAGCCCGTGCACCACAACTACTGAGCCTGCGCTCTAGAGCCCAGGAGCCACAACTACTGAGCCCACGTGCCACAACTACTGAAGCCCGCATGCCTAGAGACCGTGCTCTGCAACACAGACAAGCCACTGCAGGGAGAAGCCCGTGCAGCGCAATGGAGAGTAGCCCCCGCTCACCGCAACTAGAAAAAGCCCACATGCAGCAGCGAAGATCCAACTCAGCCAAAAATAAATAATTAAATTAAATAAATTTATTAAAAAAATAATAGTAATTTACATGGGAAGAGGATCTGCACATGAATAGATATATATAATGTTCAATTGAACCTGATTGTGCACACCTGGAACAAACACTATTCTAATAATTACCTCAATTTAAAAAATTAAAACCACGAACAACATTTAATGAGACATAAACTTATTGAGGTTATCCCTGGCACATTCCATTCTAATTTACAACCTAGGAAAACCACTTTCAGGAAGGCTCTTCTGCCCTAATAACCAGATTTGGGAATGGAGAAATGCTGCGGCCTGGTGGCCGTTTCCCACAAAAGCAGCTTTAAACACAGGGCTAACGGTCACTTAAGATTCACAGGAATTGTAGGGCTGTCAATGACACGTGTCGTCAAAAAATGTCCTGGGTAGGTTATGGCCAAAAAAGTTCACAACACAGAGAATTTTTCAAGAAAACAATTTGAAGAGGTAAGTTTTACTCACTCTTTCATTTCCAAAAACAAAGAGGAACATGGATAAAAGCTCAATATCAGGCATTATTGGTTGGATGCAAATCCAAACTACAAAAAGATGTCGCCACCCAATATTCAAAATGCCATCAGTAAAAAGTCTACAAACTATGAATGCTGACGGGTGTGTGGAGAAATGCATACCCGCTATGCTGTTGGTTGGAAGTAAACTGGTAACAGCTAATTAGGAGAACAGAATGGAGCTGCATTTAAAAGGTAAAAATTGAGCTACCATATGATGCGGCCGATCCCTTAATGGGCCTATACCTTAAGAAGACCAGAATCGGAAAGACACAGACAGGCAAACATGCACTGCAGCAATATTTACAATAGCCTAGACATGCAAGCAAACAAGATGTCCATCAACAGACAAATGGACAAAGAAGAAGTAGTGTATGTACCGATTTGAATATTAGCCTCGGAATAAAATGAACAATGCCATTTTCATGACTACAGATGAGCCTAGAAATAATCATATTAGGTCAAGTAAGTGAAAAGGCAATCACAAATATCCCATGATATCATTTATAGATGTTATCCTAAGATTGCTACCAATGAACATATTTCCACAGAGAAAGACACTCACAGACTTATAAACAAACTAATGGTTAACCAAAATGAAAGGTGGGAGGATCGATAAATTAGGATTATGGGGGTAACATACATATACTAATATATGTTAACATACATACATTAACGTATGTTAAATGTCTATAAACATATAAACTATATGAATTCTATAATCTCCAATATATATAAAGTATATAATGACCAAACACCTACCAAATACCAAGGGAGGTCGACTCAACACTCTGTAATAACATACATGGTAACAGGATCCGAAGATGAACAGATATATGCATGAATAATTGACCAGATTCTGTACTGCCAGACAATCACAAGACTCTAATCAAAATTACTCCAGTCAGAAATATAAATTCAATGTAAAAAACCAACATAAGTAAGGAGAAATAAACTGGGGGTTTGTCTGAGCACATTCTACTCTAATTTACAACCGAGAAACACGACGTCCAGGAAGACTCTGTTGCCCTAGTAACAAGAGTTGAGAACGTAATAATGCTGCCGCTTTGTGGCTGTTTCCCACAGCAGCAGCTTTCAACACGGTGCTAATGGTCACTTAACATTCACAAGGACTGCAGGGCTGTAAATGACACCTGCCCTCAAAAAATGCCCTGGGGTAGGGAATAGCCAAGAAAATTCAACACCTGACAAATTTTTCAAGAAGTCAATATGAAGAGGGAAGTTGTACTCACTCTTTTAAAAAAAGGAAAAAAGAAAAAAGAGGACATGTGTAAAGCTCAGTATAAGGAATTATTAGGCTCATGCAAATCCAACCTCCGAAAAGGTTTCACCGCACACCAGTCAAATGACCATCAGCAAAAAGTCTACAAACTATAAATGCTGAAGGGGTTTTAGAGAACTGTGTACCTCCTAGCTGCTGGTGGGATGGAAAGTGGTAACAGCACTAATGAAAACTGAATGGAGCTGCTTTAAAAGGTAAAAATTGAGCTACCATATGATCCGGCAGGGCCCCTTCTGGGCCTATAACCTAAGACCACCAGAATCGGAAAGACAGAGGCAGGCAAATGTGCACTGCAGCAATATTTAAATAGCCAAGACATGGACGCAAAAAAAAAAGGTCCATAAACCGATGAATGGACAAAGAAGACGTGGTATATGTACAGAATGGAATGTTAGCCACGAAAAAAATCAAACAGTGCCGTTTGCAGCACCACAGACGAGCCTACAGATAATCACACAACGTGAAGTAAGTCAAAATGCGAAAGACAAATGTCCCATGATATCACTTATGTTATCTGAAAATTCATAAAAATGAACATATTTCCATAGAGAAAGACAGTCTCAGATTGAGAAGGCAAACTTATGGTTAAGCCAGTGAAAAGGTGTGACGAATGCATAAATTCGGATATTGGGTTAACAAACATATACTAATACATATAAAATATATCATCACCCAAGACCTATGGAATACCAAGAGGGGTCTACTCAACACTCTGTAATAACCTACATGGAAAAGGACACAAAGATCAAGATATATATATATGTGTAGGTGTAAATGAACAAGATTCTGCACACCTAGAACAAACGACATTTTGAAATCCAATTTGCTCTGATCAATACTAAAAATTAAAGACATAAACAAGAATTAAGGAGGCTGAAACTTATGGGGGCTTGTCCTGGCACATTCCACTCTAATCTGCAACCTAAAAGCACAACTTGCAGGAAGGTTCTGTTTCCCTAGCAAGCAGAGTTGGTAACACAGAAATGCTGCCACCCTAAGGCCGTTTCCTCAAACAGCAGCTTTAAATCCACTGCTAATGGTCACTAATATTGCCAAGGACTGCAGGGGTGTAAACGAGACATGCCCTCCAAAAATGTCCTGGGGTACGGAATGGCCAAAAAATTCAAACACAGCAAATTTTTCAACAAGGCAATTTGAAGGATGTTGATAAAAGCTCGACATCAGGAATTATTAGACACATGCAAATCCAACCTACCCAAAGGTATCACCTCACACCGGTCAGAATGACCATCAGCAAAAAGTCTACAAACAGTAGATGTTGAAGAAGTTGTGGAGAATAGCATAACCTCTAGGTCTAAGTGGGATGTAAACTGGTAAGAGCCAATAAAAGGAATAGAATGGCAGTGCGTTTGAAGGTAAAAATTGAGTTACCATATGATCCAGAAGGCCCACTATTGGGCCTGTAACCTGTGAAGGCCAGAATCAAAAAGACACAGGATGGAAAATCGTGTAGTGCATCAGTATTTACAATAGCCAAGACATGGAAGCAACAAAAATGTCCATCATCAGATGAATGGACGAAAAAGAGGTCCACGTACACAATGCAATATTAGACAGGGAAAAGAATGAAACAATGCTGTTTGCAGCACCATAGATGAGGCTAGAGATAATCACACATCTTGAAGTAAGTCAGAAAGCGAGAGACACATATCCTATGATATCACGTATAGGTGTTATCTAAAAATTGATATTAATGAACTTATTTCCACAGAGAAGGACACTCACGTATTCAGAACACAAACTTGTGGTTAACCAAGCGGAAAGGTGTGACGAATGTATAACGGAGGATATTGGGTTTTAACAGACATATGCTAATACTTATAAAATATAGAATCACCAAAAACATACCGAATACCAAGAGAGGTCTACACAACATTCTGTCATTACCTATATGGGACAGGATCCAAACATGAAAAGATGTATGTATCAATGAAACAGATTCTGTACACCTAGAACAAACACAACATTGCAATCAAATTTGCTCTGATAAAAATGAAAATTAAACTAAGAATACCAACAACAAATAAGTAGCCATAAGTTTTGGGGGGTTTGTCCTGGCACATTCCACTCTAATTTACAACCTACAAACAGGACTTCCAGGAAGGCTCTGTTGCCCTAGTAACCAGAGTTGGGAGTATAGACATGCGGCCGCCTTGTGGCCGTTTCCTGTAACAGCAGCTTTAAACCCAGTGCTAATGGGTACTTAATAGTCACAATTACTACAGAGTTGTAAATGACACCTGCCCTCAAAAAATATCCAGGTGTAGGTAATGGCCACAGGAATTCAGAACACGGCAAATTTTTCAAGGAAACAATTTGAAGAGGTAAGTTTTTCTGTTTAACTTTAAAAAAAAAAGAAAAGAAAACGGACGTGGATTAAAAGCTCAATATCAGGAAGTATTAGATGCATGCAAATCTAAACTACACAAAGGTATCACCACCCAACACTCCAAATGCCATCAGTAAAAAGTCTACAAACAATAAATGCTGAAGGGGTTTTAGAGGACTGTGTACCCTCTAGTTGCTGGTGGGATGTCAACTGGTAACAGCCAGTAGTGAGAACAGAATGGAGGTGCGTTTAAAGGTAAAAATTAGACTACCATATGATCTGGTAGGCCCACTGCTGGGCCTATCCCCGGAGAAGACCAGAATCCAAAAGACACAGGCTGGCAATCCTGCACTGCATCAATATTTAGCATAGCCAAGAGTGGGAAGAAACCAAAATGTCCATCAACAGATGAATGCCCAAAGAAGAACTGGTCCATGTACACAATGGAATATTCAGCATGGAAAAGAATGAAACACTGCTCTTTGCAGCACCATAGGTGAGCCTAGATATAATCACAGAACATGAGGTAAGTCGGAAAGCAGACGACAAATATCCTGTGATATCACTTATAGGCGTTACCTAACAACTGACACAAATGAACATATTTCCACAGAGAAAGACACTCACGGACTTGGAAAACAAACTATGGTTATGTAAAAGGAAAGCTGGGAGCAATGGATAAATGAAGATTAGGGTTACCATACGTATACAAATACATATTAAATACATATATCAAAAAGACCAACCATATACCAAGGAAGGTCTACTGAACACGCTGTAATAATTTATACGGGGGCTTCCCTGGTGGCGCCGTGGTTAAGAATCCGCCTGCCAGTGCAGGGGACATGGGTTCGATCCCTGGTCCAGGAAGATCCCACATGCTGCAGAGCAAATAAGCCCGTGCACCACAACTACTGAGCCTGCGCTCTAGAGCCCAGGAGCCACAACTACTGAGCCCATGTGCCACAACTACTGAAGCCCGCATGCCTAGAGACCATGCTCTGCAACAAGACAAGCCACTGCAGGGAGAAGCCCGTGCAGCGCAATGGAGAGTAGCCCCCGCTCACCGCAACTAGAAAAAGCCCACATGCAGCAGCGAAGATCCAACTCAGCCAAAAATAAATAATTAAATTAAATAAATTTATTAAAAAAATAATAGTAATTTACATGGGAAGAGGATCTGCACATGAATAGATATATATAATATTCAATTGAACCTGATTGTGCACACCTGGAACAAACACTATTCTAATCATTACCCCAATTTAAAAAATTAAAACCACGAACAACAATTAATGAGACATAAACTTATTGGGGTTATCCCTGGCACATTCCATTCTAATTTACAACCTAGGAAAACCACTTTCAGGAAGGCTCTTCTGCCCTCGTAACCAGATTTGGGAATGGAGAAATGCTGCCGCCTGGTGGCCGTTTCCTACAAAAGCAGCTTTAAACACAGGGCTAACGGTCACTTAAGATTCACAGGAATTGTAGGGCTGTCAATGACACGTGTCGTCAAAAAATGTCCTGGGTAGGTAATGGCCAAAAAAGTTCACAACACAGAGAATTTTTCAAGAAAACAATTTGAAGAGGTAAGTTTTACTCACTCTTTTATTTCCAAAAAAAAGAGGAACATGGATAAAAGCTCAATATCAGGCATTATTGGTTGGATGCAAATCCAAACTACAAAAAGATGTCGCCACCCAATATTCAAAATGCCATCAGTAAAAAGTCTACAAACTATGAATGCTGACGGGTGTGTGGAGAAATGCATACCCGCTATGCTGTTGGTTGGAAGTAAACTGGTAACAGCTAATTAGGAGAACAGAATGGAGCTGCATTTAAAAGGTAAAAATTGAGCTACCATATGATGCGGCCGATCCCTTAATGGGCCTATACCTTAAGAAGACCAGAATCGGAAAGACACAGACAGGCAAACATGCACTGCAGCAATATTTACAATAGCCTAGACATGCAAGCAAACAAGATGTCCATCAACAGACAAATGGACAAAGAAGAAGTAGTGTATGTACCGATTTGAATATTAGCCTCGGAATAAAATGAACAATGCCATTTTCATGACTACAGATGAGCCTAGAAATAATCATATTAGGTCAAGTAAGTGAAAAGGCAATCGCAAATATCCCATGATATCATTTATAGATGTTATCCTAAGATTGCTACCAATGAACATATTTCCACAGAGAAAGACACTCACAGACTTATAAACAAACTAATGGTTAACCAAAATGAAAGGTGGGAGGATCGATAAATTAGGATTATGGGGGTAACATACATATACTAATATATGTTAACATACATACATTAACGTATGTTAAATGTCTATAAACATATAAACTATATGAATTCTATAATCTCCAATATATATAAAGTATATAATGACCAAACACCTACCAAATACCAAGGGAGGTCTACTCAACACTCTGTAATAACATACATGGTAACAGGATCCGAAGATGAACAGATATATGTATGAATAATTGACCAGATTCTGTACTGCCAGACAATCACAAGACTCTAATCAAAATTACTCCAGTCAGAAATATAAATTCAATGTAAAAAACCAACATAAGTAAGGAGAAATAAACTGGGGGTTTGTCTGAGCACATTCTACTCTAATTTACAACCGAGAAACACGACGTCCAGGAAGACTCTGTTGCCCTAGTAACAAGAGTTGAGAACGTAATAATGCTGCCGCCTTGTGGCTGTTTCTCACAACAGCAGCTTTCAACACCGCCAAATGTCACTTAACATTCACAAGGACTGCAGGGCTGTAAATATCACCTGCCCTCAAAAAATGTCCTTGGGTAAGGAATAGCCAAGAAAATACAACACATGACAAATTTTTCAAGAAGTCAATATGAAGAGGGAAGTTGTACTCACTCTTTAAAAAACAAGAAAAATAGAAAGAAAAGGACATGCCTAAAGTGCAGTATAAGGAATTATTAGACGCATGCAAATCAACCTCCGAAAAGGTTTCACCGCACACCAGTCAAATGACCATCAGCAAAAAGTCTACAAACTATAAATGCTGAAGGGGTTTTAGAGAACTGTGTACCTTCTAGCTGCTGGTGGGATGGAATGCGGTAACAGCACTAATGAAAATAGAATGGAGGTGCTTTAAAAGGTAAAAATTGAGTTACCATATGATCCGGCAGGGCACCTTCTGGGCCTGTAACTTAAGACCACCAGAATCGGAAAGACAGAAGCAGGCAAATGTGCACTGCAGCAATATTTAAATAGCCAAGACATGGAAGCAAAAAAAGGTCCATGAACAGATAAATGGACAAAGAACAAGTGGTATATGTACAGAATGGAATATTAGCCATGAAAAAAATAAAACAATGCCATTTGCAGCACCACAGAGGAGGCTAGAGATAATCACACAACTTGAAATAAGTCAGAAAGCAAGAGACACATATCCTATGATATCACGTATAGGTGATTCCGGAAAATTGATATTAATGAACTTATTTCCACAGAGAAGGACAGTCACGTATTCAGAACACAAACTTGTGGTTAACCAAGCAGAAAGGTGTGACGAATGTATAACGCAGGATATTGGGTTTTAATAGACATATGGTAATATTTATAAAATATAGAATCACCAAACACATACCAAATACCAAGAGAGGTCTACACAACATTCTGTAAAGCCTATATGGAACAGGATCCAAACATGAAAAGATATATGTATAAATGAAACAGATTCTGTACACCTAGAACAAACACAACATTGCAATCAAATTTGCTCTGATAAAAATGAAAATTAAACTAAGAATACCAACAACAAATAAGTAGCCATAAGTTTTGGGAGGTTTGTCCTGGCGCATTCCACTCTAATTTACAACCTAGGAAAACCACTTTCAGGAAGGCTCTTCTGCCCTCGTAACCAGATTTGGGAATGGAGAAAGGCTGCCGCCTGGTGGCCTTTTCCCACAACAGCAGCTTTAAACACAGGGCTAACGGTCACTTAAGATTCTCAGCAATGGTAGAGCTGTAAATGACACGTGTCCTCAAAAAATGTCCTGGGCAGGTAATGGCCAAAACAGTTCACAACACAGAGAATTTTTCAAGAAAACAATTTGAAGAGGTAAGTTTTACTCACTCTTTTATTTTAAAAAAAAGAGGAACATGGATAAAAGCTCAATATCAGGCATTATTGGTTGGATGCAAATCCAAACTACAAAAAGATGTCGCCACCCAATATTCAAAATGCCATCAGTAAAAAGTCTACAAACTATGAATGCTGACGGGTGTGTGGAGAAATGCATACCCGCTATGCTGTTGGTTGGAAGTAAACTGGTAACAGCTAATTAGGAGAACAGAATGGAGCTGCATTTAAAAGGTAAAAATTGAGCTACCATATGATGCGGCCGATCCCTTAATGGGCCTATACCTTAAGAAGACCAGAATCGGAAAGACACAGACAGGCAAACATGCACTGCAGCAATATTTACAATAGCCTAGACATGCAAGCAAACAAGATGTCCATCAACAGACAAATGGACAAAGAAGAAGTAGTGTATGTACCGATTTGAATATTAGCCTCGGAATAAAATGAACAATGCCATTTTCATGACTACAGATGAGCCTAGAAATAATCATATTAGGTCAAGTAAGTGAAAAGGCAATCACAAATATCCCATGATATCATTTATAGATGTTATCCTAAGATTGCTACCAATGAACATATTTCCACAGAGAAAGACACTCACAGACTTATAAACAAACTAATGGTTAACCAAAATGAAAGGTGGGAGGATCGATAAATTAGGATTATGGGGGTAACATACATATACTAATATATGTTAACATACATACATTAACGTATGTTAAATGTCTATAAACATATAAACTATATGAATTCTATAATCTCCAATATATATAAAGTATATAATGACCAAACACCTACCAAATACCAAGGGAGGTCGACTCAACACTCTGTAATAACATACATGGTAACAGGATCCGAAGATGAACAGATATATGCATGAATAATTGACCAGATTCTGTACTGCCAGACAATCACAAGACTCTAATCAAAATTACTCCAGTCAGAAATATAAATTCAATGTAAAAAACCAACATAAGTAAGGAGAAATAAACTGGGGGTTTGTCTGAGCACATTCTACTCTAATTTACAACCGAGAAACACGACGTCCAGGAAGACTCTGTTGCCCTAGTAACAAGAGTTGAGAACGTAATAATGCTGCCGCTTTGTGGCTGTTTCCCACAGCAGCAGCTTTCAACAGGGTGCTAATGGTCACTTAACATTCACAAGGACTGCAGGGCTGTAAATGACACCTGCCCTCAAAAAATGCCCTGGGGTAGGGAATAGCCAAGAAAATTCAACACCTGACAAATTTTTCAAGAAGTCAATATGAAGAGGGAAGTTGTACTCACTCTTTTAAAAAAAGGAAAAAAGAAAAAAAAGGACATGTGTAAAGCTCAGTATAAGGAATTATTAGGCTCATGCAAATCCAACCTCCGAAAAGGTTTCACCGCACACCAGTCAAATGACCATCAGCAAAAAGTCTACAAACTATAAATG